>NC_000083.6:28506808-28818475 GCF_000001635.26 Mus musculus
CTCCAGGCTGATGCTCAGACCTGGCTGCTTGCTGCTCAGTGGGAAGGTGTGAAATCCCAGCATTCCAGGGGGCAGACATAACTCAAGCAAAGGAGCTAGGGTCAGGGAAAAGGAAATCTGACAAGAGTTGAGGGTCAAAGACTGCTTCCTTCTTGTTTGCTGGAGACCACTGCCCGGGGGGAGAGAAAGGGAGTAAGAACCCTAGAGCCAAGCCGGAAGTGAGGGCTCCCGACTCCAGGTCAATGCTCTCTCTTCCCTTCCAGGGCCTTGCAGGAGACAAAGCCCAGAGAAGAAGCACTGCTGGGTGTGCCTGGAGCGTTCAAGGGAGTCTCCCTCCCCTGCCTCCCTTTGCCTGCAGCTCACTGTTTCTTCCTAAGCCGCCTCTCTGGGGCCTCATCTGGAGATGAGATTAAAGCCCTCTTCTCACCTGGGAATGCCAACTCTGATGTCACAGCCAGTAGAATGTTTCTCAGTCATCCTCTGGTCCCCCGCTGCTGGCGGGAGTTATGGCACAGGGTGGCCGCAGCTTCAGATCAGTGTTTTAGAGAGAGGGCAGGGAGCACCCAGGTCCCCTCTGGACCCTCTCCTGCCTCTCTAGTAAGCTCAGTTCTCTCCTCTCCAGGCAGGACAAAGGATGGGGGAGGCCCAGAATCCTAAGGACCTTGAAAGGAAAGAGGAAAAGAAATCAGCTCACCACAAAGCCCACACTTCTGCCTGACCCTGGCTGGATGGCCTTGAGAAAGTCTTGGCCTTGCCACCCCCTCCCCCCTCCTCACCCCACCCCCGACTCCCCACTAAGCTTGGTGAGGGGTTCTAGGAAGGGGAGGGGCTGCTGTCTCACTAGGAAAAGAGCCACGCTGACCCAGCCCCCTTCACTCAAGGCCTCTCTGGGTCTAATCTCAAGGCTGACTCCCACTTCCTGTGGCGTCCAAGTTAAAGTAAGTCCCGAGTGAAGGCCTTTCTACCTGTTACTGTCCACAGGCTGGAGATAGGGCTAAACTGCCTAGCATGCATGAATGCACGGGTTCTATCCCCAGCACCTTAAAAGCTGGGCATGGTGGTGAATGCCTGGAACCCTAGCACTGGGGTGGGTGGAGACGGCAAGATCTTCAAGGCCAGCCTCAAAAGTTAATTTTGGCTGTGCTTGGTGGGGTACACGTCATATCCCTGAGGAGGCAGAGATGGATGAGTTCAAGGCCAGCCAGGTCTACACAGAGAAAGCAATCTAAAAATTCTACAACCACCATCATCTTACTGTCCGCTCCCCTCTCCAGTAATAGCAGCTAAATTTTTTTTTTTTTAAGGATTTATTTTTAAAAAGGAAAAATAGCTGGGCAATGGTGGTGCAATGCCTTTAGTCCCAGCAAGTGAGAGGCAGAGGCAGGTGGATCTCTGTGAGTTCAAAGTCAGCCTGGTTTACAGATCGAGTTCCAGGACAGCCAAGGCTGTTACATAGAAAGACCCTATCTCAAAAAACAAAAATAAATAAATTAAATAATAATAATAATAATAATAATAATAATAATGGAAACAGATAACGAAAATAATTTTGGGTTTTCTTTTAAATTTGTTTTGTTTTGTTTTTCTCTGTGTAACAGCACTAGCTGTCCTGGACTCAATTTGTAGACCAGGCTTGTCTCAACATCACAGAGATCAGCCTGCCTCTGACTCCAGAGTGCTAGGATTAAAGGCATGTACCACCATGCCCAGCCAAAAATGATTGTTTTATGTGTGTGTGGGGGTGCACCTATCTGTCATGTACATGGGAACCCACAAAGGACAGGAAAGCCTGTGCTCTCTGGAGCTGGACTTACAGGCCTGTGGTACTGGGAACCACACCCAAGTCCTATGGAAAGGGAATACAGACTCTGAACTCCTGAGCCATCCCTTCCGCCCTCTTTTTAGTGTGAATGTGTTGTGCACACAAGTGAGTGTCCAGATTGTATCTATCAGGTGTGTCTATCGATTTTACACTTTCTTTGTTGAGACAGGATCTCTCTCTGACACAATGAGCTTGGGTCAGGCTAGGCTGGTTAGCCAGTAATTGCCTGGGATCCACCCCTGATATCGGGCTCACACAGATCTGAGCTCTGGAGATTTGAACTCAGGTCCTCTTGCTTTCAGAGTGAACACAAAAACCTGCTAAGCATTGCCTCAGGCTCAGCTATAATTTATGTGTGTGTGTGTGTGTGTGTGTGTGTGTGTGTGTGTATGTGTGTGTGTGTGTGTGTCTGTGTATGTGTGTGTGTGTCTGTGTTTATTATGTGAGTGTGTGGTGTGTGAGTGTATATATGTGTGGTATGTGTGAATGTGTGTCATGTGTTTGAGTGTGTACATGAGTGTATGTGGTGTATATGGTCTGTGTGTGTGTGGTATGTGAATGTGTGCATGAGTGTGTGTGAGTGCATATATGTATGCTGTGTATATGAGTGTATGTTATGTGAGTATATGTGTATGTGGCATGTGTGAGTGTCCTGTATTTGTGAGTATGAGCATATGAGTGTGTGTGGTACGTGTGTGAGTGTGTGATCTGTGTGTGTAGTGTGTGTGGTGTGTGTGTTAGTGTGTGCATGGGTGTGTATGTGTGTTTGTGAGTCCTGTGTGTAGTGTGTGTGTGTTTGTGTGTGTGTGTGAGTCCTGTGTGTGTATGGTGTGTGTGAGTGTGCATGTGTGTGTGTGTGTGTGTGTGAGTCCTGTGTGTGTATGGTGTGTGAGTGTGCATGTGTGTGTGTTTTTGAGTGTATGTGTATATAGGAGTATTGTGTGTTTTCAAGGACTTGTGTGCGTGTGATGTGTGTGGTATGTGTATGTACTGTGTGTGAGAGTGTGTGCATGGGTGTGTATGCATGTCTGAGTCCTGTGTGGTGGTGGTGGTGCTGTGTGGTGTGGGGGAGAGTCTCTGTGTGTGTTAGTCCTGTGTATAGTGTGTATATACATGTCTGAGTCCTGTGTGTCTGTGAGTCCTGTGTGGTGTGGAGGGGGGGACCTGTGTGGTGTGTGGGAGAGTTTGTGTGTGTGTGTGTGTGTGTGTGTGTGTGTGTGTGGTCTGTGTGTGTATAGTGTATGTAGTATATGAGTGTGCATGAGTGTACTTATGTGTGATGTGTGTGTATGGATGTGTATGTGTATGTGAGTTCTATGTATGTGTGTGAGTCCTATGTGTAGTCTGTGTGTGTGAGTGTGCATGAGTGTATGTATATGTGCTGTGTGTGCATGGGCATGTATGTGTATGTGTGAATCCTCTGTGTGTGTGCATGTGTGTATGCATTGTATGTCCATGCATCAATATACAGATCAGAGGAGAACCTTTAGAGCCAGTTCTCCCATGCCACCATTTGAGTCTCAGAACCGAGTCAGGCCATCAAGCTGGGCAGCAAGTACCTTTACCAGCTAAGCTAGCTGCCTCACCAGCCCCAGCAAAACGTAATTTTTAAAAATTTCTGTAAAAGGCTGAGTGTGGTGGCTCACACCTTTGACCTTATCACTCAAGAGTCAGGGGCAGGCAAATCACTATTTCTGCCTGGCTAGTCTGTCTACACAGCAGCTTCCAGGCCAGCCAGGGCCAGTGAAGACCCTATATCAAAAAAACAAAAAACAAAAAAGAAAACCATAAAATCAGCTTCTGTGGAAACTCTTAGAAGTCCCTGACAATAACCCCGTGGTCCCTTGGGCCTCCAGTTTCTAACGCTGAGGACTCTGACTCCACACTACACCTCCTTTGCTCTCCAAATTTATGAGACACAGAGACCAGGAATGAGGTAGAACTTCCCCATCCGTGCAGCCCCACGTCTGCCTGCCACTCCGGGTCCTGAGAATTAACTGCAAAGCAGAATGCTCCGGTTTCCTCTTCCTAGGAGGGGCTTTCCCAGCCGGCCTCCTCGGCCAGTCTAGGGCTGGGGGTTTAGGGAGTGGCGCCCAGCGAAAATCAAGACGATAAGTGCCTTTCTCGAATCCCGGCGGCCGGATCCGCGGCCCCCCCCCCCCCAGCAGTGAAGGACAGAGTGGTGTTCTGCTTGAGACCTGGGGGCGCGGGAAGGGGTGGAGAGCCTGCTGAGGCTCTGTGACCCTAACAGGGCCAGGAGCTCCCAGTTGCAACTGGTCCTCTCAGGGTGCCTGGGAGGGGCCCCAGTATCTGTGTGCCAGTGTGCTGTGGTGACTGTGCCTCTCAGCAGCAATGGCAGGAAGCAGGAGAAGTCAGGGCACCGGTGGGAAGAGGTCTCTGTCCTACTAACTGCAGCTGGAAGGGCCAGAGTCACGTATTCCACGAGGTCCCCACCTCTTCTCCGAAACACTTGGACCCTGAAGCCCAAGCCAAGGTCTGGATGTTGGGGAGCCATCCCCTTGCCCCTTGAAGGCTCTTGGCGCACACCCAGCAGGGGGCTGGGGGTGTTCGCCTCACAATCCAGGTTCCTGTCTGGCTTCTGCTCTACCCAAAGAGATGGGCAGGTCCTCAAGGGCGGGTGTGGTCGAGTGGGCAAGGAATTTCCCTGGAAACGGGAAGTACAAGATGTGTCAGTGTGGGATCCCAACTGAGCAAACCGAGGCGGAGGGGAGCCGGGAATGGGGAGGGGAGGGGGAAAGAGGAGAGGGACGAGGGGGGGGGGGAGGATGGTAGAGATGGAGGGGTGGGAACAGGGAGGGAAGTGGGGGGGATAGGCAAGGAGAGGAGAGGATCAGAGAGGAAGGAAGAAATAGAGGAGAGAATAGAGGGAAGAGAAAGGAGGGGGGAAAGGGAAGGTGGGGGAGAAGATGGGAGAGGAGGAGGAGGATGGGAAGAGGGAGAAAAGAGGGGAGAGGGGAGGAAAAAGAAGAGGGGAGGGAAAGACGAGAAGCGAGGAAGGAAAAGGAGAGGTGGGGAGGGGAGACTTTAATCAGATCCTGTCTCTTGTATCTTGGGTTTTCAGGTCCCTGGAACTGGTCTGCCTTTGACCTCCACATTGAAACGTCACAAAGCTTTGATTGTCCCAGTCCTGTGTGAAATGATCTTCTCCTAAATCCCACCCCACCCCCATCCCCGGGCAAGCCCCTGGATGACCCTTTTTCCCTTAACTGTCAAATGATGAGAAAGCAGGCTTAGGACTGTGACAGGTGAGACAGAGCCTGGGAGGCTGGGGGGAGGGGGGGGGTCAGGGACTGTGTATTCAGGGGACAAAGAGACAAAGTTTCAGAGGCTAAACCTGCTTAGCTAATTCAGGACAGCTGAGTGTTGCTCCTGATACTTGGTAAAAAAAAAAAAAAAAAAAAAAAAAAAAAAAAAAAAAGACTTTATAGTCACAAGTTATGATTGATGGATGGATTTTGAGATGAGGTTTCACTATGTACCCCCAGCTGCCCGGACACTCTCTACGGAGACCAGGCTAATCTTACACGCTCACAGAGTTCTGTTTGCTTTTGCCTCCTGAGTGATAGGATTAAGGCGTGGTGTCACCACACCCAACCTCCAGTTGTGATTCTTGGCCAGAGGTCTTCAGCCACTCTGAGCCTCAGTTTCCATCTCTACAAAATGGGTCCCCTCATCTTTTCATCATGTCCTGGAGAGTGGTGTGTTTCACTTGCCAAGCTCCTTCCTGCCTTGGGGGAAGCACCTTGGAGGAGCTGTGCTGCTGCTTTTGTGGGGAGAACTGGCCCTTCAGATGACCCCTGGGACTGCTGGTTCCCCTGCTGGGTGGGTACACCCCGACTCTCAGCAACCTCCCTGTTCATTTCCCTCTCACACTTCTGATCCCACATTATCTGCTAATTTGTTTCATTTGCCTGCTTGTTTATGGCCCTAACCACCCAGGATGTAAGTTTCTTGAGAGCAGAGCCAGCCCAGGGCAGCACTAAGTGTTTGCTGGGCATCAGATGGATAACCTCTGAGCTCTTTCGAATGAATGAACAGCCAGGCTTGCAAAGGACATTAGATTTAAGTGACTGATTCTCCCACAGGCCTCCCTGAGCCAAAGGGCAGTAAATGTTCCTTAATAGAGGCCTGCAGAACACTCTGGGCCTGGCCCTCACCCAGCCCTGAAGCTCCCCGGGTACAGGGAGCCGCGAGGCTGTCTGAGCTTCCGGCTGCTCCAGGATAAAGGTCAGCCCTTTGCTGGAACACAAGGTACTGCACCGTCTGGGCCTGCCTGCCTCTGGCCTCATCCCCCTGGCCTCCTCAACCTGCACTCTGTGTCCAGCCAGACCAAACAGTGCCTGCTGCCTGCCGGAGAGCACAGGACTGCTTCACACCCTGTGTCCCTTGTACCTGGAACAGTTTGCACTGTGCTGTGCCTAGCCAGCTCTCTGCAGACCTGAAGAAGATTAACTTTCTCCAAAGAGCCCTGCCAGAACCTTCTGCTCTGGTCACACCCAGGTCCCCAAGTTCCCAAGGCCTTAGGATATGGTTTTATGTATTTGTATGTTATCCAGAGGTCCTAAGGAGAATGAACTGAACAACCAGCATCCATGCCTCTAGGGGAGTTGCTCTCAACCTGTGAGTCGAGACCCACTTGGAAGTCAAAGGACGCTTTCATAGAGGTCACATATCAGATATCCTGCATACCAGATATTTACATTATGATTCATAGCAGTAGAAAAATTAGTTATGAAATAGCAACAAAAATAACTTTATGGTGGGGGGGTATCATCAGAACACGAGGAGCTGTATTAAAAGGTCATCACTCTAGGAAGATTGAGAACCACTGCTCTGGGCAAGGCACAATGCTAGTTGCACACAGTAGGGTGCTTAATAAAGATAGCTTTTTGAGTCTGGGTCCCAGGGCATATGTTAGGCAATGAACAAGTGCCCTTTGAATTCATGAGCCTGACACTTGCAGAAAAGTCCAGGGAGAGGTAATCTGTACTGGGGGAGCCTGGGAGGGATAAAGTTAGTTCTTGGGAAATGAGCTAGGCTAATGACCTGATGTTCAATCCCAGGACCCACATGGTAGACAGAGAGAACTGATTCCCTCTGACTGCCAGTGTGAGTGTGGTGCATATGTTCTTACACACACACACACACACACACACACACACACACACGTAAATAAGCAAAATGTAATATTCTGTATAAACAGAACTCTGGGTAAGCAAGGATAGGAAAAAGAGGAAGAAAAAGCTGCCCAGAACACAGTGTCCCCCAGAGAGCCACTGAGGACCGGAAGCCAGAAACCAGCACAGAACAGCCTCACTCCGGCTATTTGGTGTCTCTGCTCCATCTGCTTTGGTAGCAGAGAGAAGCCTGAGCAGGCACTGTGGAGCTGTGACCCTCTCCTCCTCTCCTGGGGTGGTAGGGCTCTGTGAGAGGCCACACATCGCCGGATATAGGACATCCTGGAAGTTTCTTCATCCCCCTGCTCAGAAGAGCCCCGTGACAGGAAGCAAGGCACCTCGACCTTGGGTGACCACTGCAGCTTTCCCAAGCGGCAGGGTGGCTGCTGGTCCTCCTCAGAGGAGACTCAGGCTCATACTAAGTTTGGATAGACCTGGGACATTGATAGCCGGGGACATTGCCTAGATTTTTCCCAAAGCCCTGTTGTGGACAGTGGTAAGAAAGGCCCGTGCTCCTGGGAGCTGGGCAAGGTGACATAACCCTGTCATCCCAGAACTCAGAAGACAGAGGCAGGTGGATCAAGTGTTCATGGTCATCGTCAACTGCACAGAGAATTTAAGGCTAGCCTGGGCTATGTCAGTCATATCAGCCCATTTGTCTCTAGGTAAGTTGTTACAGGCAGACCAAATATCCCAAGCTGGGGGCCATGACAGGGAAGTCTGACACTCCAAATCTACTAGTGGTATCACAGGGACCTTGCAAATAGATTTTAGCCTGTCCCGTGGGCCAGTGTCGCCAATGGTGTTTGTAATCCCACTGCTTAGGAGGCTGAGACAGGAGGATCATGAACTCAAGGCCAGCCTGGGATATATAACAAGATCGTGTCTATAAATGAAATGTGCTGTTCCAGTTTGCAGCTCTGCTGGGGACTGTGAGTCCTGATAATGAAAGGCTGGGGTGGATCCCTGCCCTCCCCAGGTCCCTACCTCTGCCTGCGCCCTGTGGCTGGCAGGGAACATCTGTCATACTTGAACAGTCAAGCTTTAAGGTGTCCACCCCTCTGGTCCAGCTGGGCTCAGATGCAGCTGAAGTGCGAGAAACAAATACAGACAATGAATGGGTTCAAGAAAGGGGTCAACCACAGCCTCAGAGATGCTGTGGCGGGGGTGGAGGTGGGTGGGCGGGGGGGGGGGGGCGGGGACCGAGACACAGACAGACACAGAAAGACAGAAAGACAAAGAGTAACAGAGATGACACAGAGAGAGACAGAGACACACACAGAGAGACAGAGACACAGAGAGAGAACGACAGAGAGACAGAGAAAGAGATACAGAGAGAAAGACAATGACACAGGTACACGAAGAGAGACAGACTGACAGAGACAGAGTGAGACAGAGAGACAGATGACACAGAGAGAGAGACAGAGAGAGACACATAGAGAGAAAAACAGAGAGAAAGGCAGAGAGACAGAGAAAGACAGAGACAGAAACAGAGAGGAACAGAGAGACAGACAGAGAGAGACAGACAGAGTGAATATGAACTGGGGGCTTCCTGAACCCTTCTGGAGTTTGCCTTCCCCCTCCAAGGTAAACTCCCTGGGCTCTTCACCACTCCATAGACTGTGAGGACCAGGGACTGAAGGCTGACTCTCTGAGCTATGGGGACTCAGCTGGGAGATGGGCAGATGAGAGCCAGTGCTGGACAGCAGGATGCCACCGCTGGAGAAGAAGTATAAATAAGAAACAGCCAGGGTGGGACTGGACAGAGGCCATTTGAAACACACGGTACATTCCGGCCCCAGGGTAACACACTGTACCAAGCTTCCTAAGAGGTGGGAACACGGCAGGCAGTGCTGTGGAAAGGCATCAGAGGAGCCTCCTCCTCCTCCCCCAACTTCTCCCTCAGATCGGGCACCCCAGAGAAAGACCCTGTCCCTTTGGTGGCCACAGGAAACCCTACCATAGTTCCTCTCCCAGTTCCAGATAGGGGCTTGGGTGTGGGATGAAGGTGGGAGAGGGTGGGCTAGGAGGAGGAGCAATGAGTCTGTATACAGTGTGGGGTGGGCTGCCACCACAGCCCAGGTGACATGGGGGGCAGGGAGGTAGCAAGCATTCTTCAGACAGGGACTCACAGAGCCACAGCATGAGAGAGCTGCAAGGGAGGTGACAGAGGAAGTGCCTCGTCCAAGGTCACACAGCCAGCAGTTCAGGGGGTGGGACAGAGCTATCCAGTGCTGGGCAGTGCTGGGCACTCTTGGGTGTAGGATGTGGGTGTGGCAGGCCAGGGAACAGGCAGTGCCCAAGGACTGAGGTGGGGAGCCCACATTCAAGGCTGCCCCGCCACAATTTGCTTGGCCTTGAGTGGGCGAGGCTTGGGTGCTGTCCCCTTTCTAACCCTTCCCTCAAAACCCCCCCTGAAATAGCAGAGCTAATACATGGGAACTATTTAGCATGAAGACTAGGGCGGATGTCAACTAAAATGAGTCACCTCCACCCCTCCCCGATTCTCCTCCCCCCACCCCCCACCCCTCCACACACTCATACTCACACACAAAACCCAGGGCATAGAACTTTCTGGGAGGTCTCTCTGTGGTTGATACACACTTTAGGTGCTGGCCACCTGTTGCTTTGGGTTGCCATTTAGTCACTCGAGGTTTGTTTGTCACTTCAACTGCCTTACAACATGCCCCAAAGGTAATTTGTTGAAGAGCAACCTCAGTATCAGACTTGGCCTGGGAGAGATGAGTTGGGCTGAGGTTAGGGGTATGAATGAGGAAGCCTTAAGAAAAACGTCGGCTTTGTTTCAGCTTCAAGGGTCTTCTAATCTGGTTAGAACTGGCTGAGTAGGGGCTGGAGAGATGGCTCAGTGGTTAAGAGCACTGACTGCTCTTCCGAAGGTCCTGAGTTCAAATCCCAGCAACCACATGGTGGCTCACAACCATCTGTAATGTAATGAGATCTGGTGCATCTGAAGACAGCTACAGTGTACTTACATATAATAATAAATAAATCTTTAAAAAAAAAAGAGAGAGAACTGGCTGAGTGAACGGATAGCTACAACAGGGGACAGACCCCAGGCTGCTGAGCATCAGGTTGCTGCAAAGGAAGTTGGGTGTGGGGAGAGAAGGGGGTTCAGGGTTTAGTCGGTGCTTCCTATCTGGGGCAAGAGGGATGAGGAGAGCGAAGGCAGGCACCACCCTGACAGACAGTGCACAGAAACGTGGAGGTATGGGAAGGAGAGAGAAGATAGGGCCTTAGGAATGATGTCTGTTCCTATGCGTCTGGAGAGAGGGCTGGCTCAAGGGTTAAGAGTGACTGATGCATCTTGCAGATGACCTGAGTTTGGTTCCCAGTGCCCACACTAGGTGGCTGACCACTACCTGGATCCCCAGCTCCTGGGGATTTGATGCCCTCTTCTGGATTCCAAACTGCTGTGTGTGTGTGTGTCCCCATGTGCGTTCTCTCTCTCTCTCTCTCTCTCTCTCTCTCACACACACACACAAACACACACAAACACACACAAATTAAAAATAAAATAGATATTAAAAAAAGAAAGTATGTCTCACTTTTCATGACCTCCTTAGCGGGACCACCCCAGAGCGTTCCATGTGTAGACGCTCAGGCTCGGCACACAGTTCTCTCTTTGGAGAGGAGCCAGCACTTGATGTTGTCTTTGCAGATCGGGCTGAGAGAAATAAATGATGGCTCTCAGTAACACAGTGTTTGGGGGCTGGACAATAGGCAGAGCCTTTGGGGTCCTCTTGCGCCGCCCTGCCCCGGCTCTACCACTCCCACTAGGCGCTCCCTCCTCTTAGCATCCTGCCAGGGGCTTCCCAAGCTTTCCAAAAAAGCTGGGCTTGCTTGCGGGCTCCGGGAATCCCTGGAGTCTCCGTGCTCCCGAAGTCTGTGACGGATCAAGCGGGGTGGGGGTGAGGAAAGGGGAGGATGCTTGAATTGACCCCCTCAAAGCGGGCTTCTGTTGTCACGTGACCACATTCCAGGTCTCCCAAGTCTGGATCTGGCTTGCTTCCAACTGTCCTTCTGCAGCACCAAGACTAAGAATTTGTATGGAAGGAGGGTGGGGGATCTCAACACCTGCCCCAGCCCCCAACTGTCCGGTCCCATATTCTATAAATCCGGGGGTAGGGGATGCACCCAGCCAGGGAATCTGGAGAGGCGTGGGTGCTCCGAGGCTGGCGAGTGCTCAGGGCTGCTGGGGCCCACCCTACAGGGGTGCCTTCTGAGAGTCCCCGCGGCCACGGGAGGCTGCGCCACAGCGCAAGCCGCGAGCACAAACAGGGCGAGGAGGCTGGTGTGAGCGCCTGGGCCCGCTGCCAGCGCGCTGGGGCTGGAACACAATGTCCCGGGCGAGAGCAGGCGGGCGGGCGGGCGGGCGGGCGAGCGTGAGGGAGAACAGCCTGACTCAGCAGCTGGGTAAGTGGGTGTGCTCGCCCGCTCCCCAGATCAACCGCTCCTGCAGCCTGCGGTCAGCAGCCGGCTCCGCACTGGGAGGGAGGGCGCGGCGCTGCAAGACCGCCACATGGTCGGGTACGAGACCTCCTCACCCCTCCAAGAAGCCATCTCCGGACCCTCCGGGCCGGGGCACCGTAGGCTCAGCTCACCTGGGACCGGAGTACCCTCCTCACTGTACCCACGCATGGGGAGAACCACGGAGATGCCGGCTACAGGCCCCTTGGTTCCTCCAAGCCCCACCCACTCTGGGACGCCTCTGGAGGTCTCAAGAGTGGTTTGTGACTGTTAGTTGCAGGGAAAGCAGTTTGCTTTGGGGTTTGGTGGGTAAGGGTACCAAGGAAGAGCATCCTAGAAGAATTAAGAGAGAGTTCTGCCCCGTCCTCGTTTGACCCAGTGTTGTGTCTCTTCCGGTCCCCCTCCTTTCAAAACCACTGGGGCCCTGAAGATTTCCTCCCTGGAGGGAGGGAGGGAGGGAGGGAGAAGCAGGTGGCGTGGTCCTCTGAAGCCTGGGAGTCTGCTCTTTCTGTAGTCTCCACCCTCCCACCTGAAGCCACAGCAAAGGCCCCAGAAGCTGGCCACCCAGCCACAAAATTCCTCCTTCGCGCTTGCTGATTCTTGTGGTCCGGTGGGGCCATTGACAACGAGGCAAAAGGCCAGAGGAGGGTGGTTCCTAGGGAGGAGGGGCTGCTCAGTACTCTAGTCTCCTGGGGTGTCTTCAAGGTACCCCTAGGGACACCCTGTGCCTGGAGAGTGCCAGGCTGGCAGGAAGGGGCTCTGTTCTCTGCTGGATTCCGGGAAAGGTTTTGGCAGACAGCACAGGCCTGGGTTCCAGGGCCTTCCAGGCTGAAGTTTAGGGGAGGGACCCTAGGCTGCTGAAGTATCTCACCTGGGCCTACTGTTCCCAGACCATCTGATTGCACCATCTCCAAGCTCTGTAGCTGAAGATGAGGGCCAACATGGGTCCAGGCTAGGGACCACCTTTCAGCACAATACACATTCCAGCTGACCCTTGCGAAATCATCTGGGAGAGATTTAGCCCCGTTACACCCCAACCAGCAGCTATTCCAACCGACAACCCACAGGTCTGTCCCTGGTGCCCATGTTTGCTGGTGTCAGTGAAACTCTGACCTGGACACGCTCAGAAGGCAGAGGAGCTGACAATGTCTTCCCCATCTTTGGTTCTCTACCAAACATTTGCCTTCCCATGACCTACAAGTGACCGACTTTAACTGACCATGTTCCTAGCCCAGGCACATCCCCATTGCCCACTGAGGCCCAATCCCCCAAACTCCCTACAGTGGTAGGCTAATTTTTAGGGGGCTGTGGATTAAATCTAAGGTCTTACCTTACTAGGCAGGCAGTTTACCACTGAACAAAATCTTTACTTTTAATTTTTTTTTATTGTTTTTATTTTTGTTTGTTTGGTTTTTTTTTTTTTTTTTGAGACGAGACAGGGTTTCTCTGTATAGCCCTGGTTGTCCTAGAACTCACTCTGTAGACCAGGCTGGCCTCGAACTCAGAAATCCACCTGCCTCTGCCTCCCAAGTGTTGGGATTAAAGGCATGCGCCACCACTGCCCGGCTACTTATAATTTTTAAAAATTAAATTACTGGGTGTTCCCAGCCTCCTCTCCTCTCTAACACCAGCACTGCCTCTCCCTTGCTTGCCAAGAAAGAAGGGGGGATAAGCAAAGAGGTGCCCTCTGTGGTGGTAAAGCCCCCAAGAAACAGCTGGCTACAAAAGCTACTCCCAAGATTGTGCCCTCTACTGGAGAGGTGAAGAACATCATCATTACAGGCCTGGTTGGTATCTGGAGCTGGTCGGAAGCAAATGAAGTCCATCTAGTTGGCCTTTTTAAAGACACCCACCTATGTGCTATCCAAGTCAAACTTGTAACAATTGTGCCAAAAGAGAGCCAGGTGGTGTGCTGTATATGCAGAGAACATGCTCGCCTTTAATCCTGGCATTGAAGAGGGTTCTCTCTGATGTCAGTGTTGGATCTGTCACCAAACATCAGGTTCTCCTCTCCACTTTTGCTTCATTTGTTCTATTTATTTGTTTGTTTGTTTGTTTTGAGACAGGGTTTCTGTGTATGGCCCTGGCTGTCCTGGAACTCACTCTGTGGACCAGGCTGGCCTCGAACTCAGAAATCCGCCTGCCTCTGCCTCCTAAGTGCTGGGATTGATTAAAGGCATGCAGCACCACTGCCCAGCTCTTTTTTTTTTTTTTTTTCTTTTCATTACTTTTCCCAGCCCCTTCTCTCCAGCACCATAAATGCCACCTTTGGCCCAAATGGTCCTGCTTCCTAACCCAGGCTTTTCCTGGCTCCTTCCAAACACCATTTACTGTGTATGTTATCACCTTCAGCCAAACACACTGGGTACACTGGGTGCTACCCTGTGTGTTCCCAGAGCAAAGGCTGGGGGTTTGTCCTTGTCAATTCCAGCCTACAGGACTGAGCACAGCCCTGCCGCACTGGGAGAGGACATCAGATGTTCTCAAGTGACCCAGCCACCCATTTGATTCAACAATTCCCCTCACCTTCCTCTTACTCTCCCTCTCCTCAGTTGGTATGTCCAGTCCCACCCAGCGTAGCACCTCCCTAATGCTCTCCCAGGTCGTCTTCTTTAAACATATACCGTGTACTGTACCTATTTAGTGAGTGTGGATGCAGGTGTAACATGGCTGAAGGTGGGAGTCACAAGACAACTTACAGAAATAGATTCTTTTTGCCATGTGGGTCCTCAAGACATCAGACTTAGCAGCAAGCACCTTTACCTACTGGAGCTGTCTTGCTGGCCCTTTGTCCCTATTTCTCACTCACCTCAGACTCCTCAGAGATTGGAGGAAGGAGCCGCTGACATTAAAGTTACCCTCAGGGAGTTTGTGCTAAGCTTCAAACACTTGGGGGCACAGAGTGAAAAGATAGCAGCTGCTGACATACCTGCTCCTGTGGTACAGCGCCACAGACAGGGGCAGAAGGCGCAGGGGAGGGGCTGTGGACATGAATAAATTGGTACAATGCTTGCCAAACATGGAGAAACATGAAGGAGACCCCAGCTCCCTCCATCCATGAGGTGGGGTGGGGATGTGAGGTACACACCTGTTATCCCAGCATTCCGGAGATAGAGGCAGGAAGATCAGATGTTTAAGGCTATTCTTGGCTAAATAGAAAATTTGAGATCAGCCTGGGCTAGAGATCTTGTCAAAAAAAAAAAAAAAAAAAAAAAAAAGCCTTTGTATGGCTGAGCCACTAGTTAGGTGTTCTTTGCAGGAACAGTCTCTGTCTCTGTCTCTGTCTCTGTCTCTCTCTCTCTCTCACACACACACACACACACACACACAGGTACTGTGATCCTACAGTCACCTCCCACCTCCTGACCTACCTGGGAATGCACCTTCCACGGGAGAGGCTCTGACAATCTCAACTCTATTTTGATCCTTTTAAACAGCCTCCAACCTGTTCTAGGTTTTATTGCTTAATTATGTTCTGTGGTATCCTCACCCCACCCCCACCCCCCACCCCCGTTTCCCTGTAGGCTGTAAACTCCTTCATGACTGGGTTAGGGGCAGGATTGTTCTTTGATACCATTTAATTATAGTCTAAAAATGAAGCCAGGCTTCATACCCACAGGCTTGGGTCCCAACCTGGTTCCAACACTTAGCTATCTGGCTTAGGGTCCTGGTTCCAACACTTAGCTATCGGGCTTAGGGTCCTCTGAGAGCTCAGACTCAGTTCCTAGGCTGTAAAAGGCACCAGAAATACAACAGGGCAAAGATCACAAGACCTAAAATGCTGGGAAGGAGTTGGTACGTGGTGAGCATGGAACACTTTGTCCTCCTTCCCTGAATAGCTGAGACCTTCCATGAATTAGAGAACCAAGTCTTCACTGATTAGTGCTCGCTCTGGGGTACTTGACAAGAGAAAGGAGACACTGAATAATTACATAGCGCAGTGGATAAAGGTGCCGCCAAGCCTGACATGAGTTGGGGTCTCACAAGGTAGAAGACGAGAACCAACTCCCACAAATTGCCTGCCCTCATATCTCCAGATGCACGTTATAGCACATGAGCCCCAGCCCCCTACAGTAAATTTAATAAAAAGGCATTACATCTATCCCAGGATCATATCCTGGGTGCATGGCCACTCCACCCGGCTTAGTGACAACCTGTGAACCGCAGACTTGGTGAGAGAAAAACAGTCCCTAAGAATGGCGCCAAGCATAAATATCTGTTGAATCAAAAATCAAGCGAGTCAATAAAAAAGCAAAGACAGAAACGTCCCACCCCGCCGAGCCCCCAGCCCAGCCGCACCCTGTCCTGGAGCCCTATTAAGCCATAGTCCCCAAAGTCCGCTTGTCTACAGCCCCGCCTCCGATTGCCTTGGAAACAGTGACGTTAATCGAGGGGGTGTGGCCTCTCTCCATCCTCTCAAACGTTGTGAGCCGCGCCTTAGCACAACCTGGAGGGGAAGATGAGGTTAAGGTTGCTGGGTACTCCCCCGTTCCTTAGGCCGGAGATAGCTAAGCACACCGGTCTGCGCCCACGAGAGAGCCCACCTTGCGCTTGCCCTTGGCAATTTAGCGTAAGATCGCGAGAGTGCGGGCCTGGGTCCCCGGGAACCGCCCCTGGCGATTTAGGGGGCTTCTGGAGACTGCAGGCTTGGGTCCTCGGAAGACCACCATACTCTCCACCCTCGACGTTGTCCTGGTGGGCGCAGTCCTGCGCCTACCCGGGCACCCCAGACTCGCTGCGCGCCCTAGGCGCGGGCGGGAAGGGGTTAAGCAAGGTGCTGGCTCGGGGCGCGGCTCACGGCGCGTGTGGAGGAGGGGAGCGGGGAAGAAAGTGAGAGCGGGGGCGGGGGACCCGAGCGAAAGAACATCCTGTGCCGCCGCCGGATGCGAGAGGCGGGGGCGCGGGGGAAGCTGGGCGATGCGCTCCGCCCCGCGCTCCTCCTCCCGGGCGCTGCCCGCTCCCGCGCTTCGTACTGCTTCTTCTGGTCCCCACGCCTTCGCGGGTCATGAGCTTGCCAGAGGGGCCCCTCAGCTCGAGTTCCCCGGCAGGGGTAAGCGCGGGGAGTATGGGATCCGCTGTGAGGAACGGGCGCCCCCCTCACCCCCCAAGCTTTTTCCGCTGCACACTGATGGCGAGCTGTCCCCTGCGCAGCGCTAGGATCGGCACCTTCTCTGAGCCAGTCCTGCTGCCAGTACTTTCAGGACTAACACAGAAAAGCTGGTTGTGGAATTCGAAGCCCTCACACTCCTGGGATTAGAACCGGAATCGGTCGGGCCGCAGGGGGCTTTTCACTGGGAATAGCGAAGACTCAAATCCCTTAGCTGATAAGGCTCGGGAGAGAGGCCTCTCGGAAGTCATGATAGGCGCTTGCCGACACAGTTCGATCCCCAGGTCGCACAAGGTGAAAGGCGAGAGCCACCGATTTACATAAATTGCCCTCTGACCTCCATACATGTGCCTTGGACACCCATGCTTGGGGAAGCCAGGTATGGTGGCTTTGAACCCAGCACTCAAGAGGCAGACGCAAGAAGATCTCTAGTTGAGGCCGAGCTCTTGGACTACTACATAGACTGGGGAAAAAAAAAGTTAAAAAAAAATATGGGGGTGGAGGGAGCTAGCTATCTAGGCAATGCTCTTTACTTGATCCAATCAGAAAAGAGCCTCACCAGCAGATACAATGGCGCTATTAATGTCAGCTTTTCAAAATACAGGCTTAGCACCAAACTGCTATGTAATGATGACCTTGAACTTCTGACCACCCATACCTCTACCTCCGGAGAGTGCGGGCAGGGCATGGGGGGCGAGGTTACAGAAGTGCAGCACAGCCGGGTGTATAGCAGACCCTCAACACCACCTGGAGCCCTAAGGACGCTGAAACACCCGTGGCCCACGCTTGGTTGAGGAGAATGAGGAAGTGGCTTTGGAGTTCCACGGGTGGATGATGGGCCTTAGGGGCAGCAGCTCAGCGAAGTGGGCTCAGGGTATGTACCCTGGTTTGTCGCTAGTGGAGGCATTGAAGAGGTCTAGGCTTGCCTCCTGCGCTTGAACCTCGTGGATCCTCATCATGACCGGTCAGTATGTGTCATGCTGCTTAATGCGCAGGTTCAGCCTCCACAGGCAGCTCCACGCGGCGGATCTCCATCCACGTCCCTTTCCACGGTGGACAATGTCAGCTAAACTGACCTGCAAGGAAGCCCTGGATGATACCAACCCCAGAAGTTGAAAAGCTACCACGGGGTGGGTGCTAGGGCGGGCTGTGACTTTGTTGGTAGGGCCCTTCAGTGCATGTGGCCAGCCCTGAGTTCAGTCTCCAGCGCCAAATAAAGCAGACACAACGCACTCAGGAAGATGGTGGACATGGTGCTGGGAATTCAGGGTCATCATCAACTCTGTAAGCAGAGTGTGAGGCCAGCCTAAGCCACCGCTCTCAAAAGCTGACAGGGTGTACCTGCTGGGTTTGTGTGACAACTTGACACCAGCTGGAGTTATTACAGAGAAAGGAGCTTCCCTTGATGAAATGCCTCCATGAGATCCAGCTGTAGGGCATTTTCTCAATCAAGAGTAGGAGGGCCCAGCCCATTGTGGGTGGTGCCATCCCTGGGCTGGTAGTCCTGGGTTCAAAAGCAAGCTGAACAATCGAGGGGAAGCAAGCCAGTAAATAGCACCCCTCCATTGCCTCTGCATCAGCTCCTGCCCCTAGGTAAGTTCCTGTCCTGACTTCCTTTGGTGATGAACAGTAATGAGGAAGTATAAGCTGAATAAACCCTTTCCTCCCCAACTTCTTAGTCATGATGTTTTGTGCAGGAATAGAAACCCCGACAAGACAGGGAGCTAGAGAGTTGATTCCATCACTTAAGAACATGTGTTGGGGCTGGAAAGATGGCTCAGCGGTTAACACTGCTCTTCCAAAGGTCCTGAATTCAATATCCAGGAACCACATGGTGGCTCACAACCATCTGTAGAGGGATCTGATGCCCTCTTCTGGTGTGTCTGGAGACAGCTACAGTGTACTCATATACATATAATAAATGTTAAAAAAAAAAAAAACAAAAAACAGAAAACAACAAAAAAACCACCCAAAACGTGTTACTCTTCCAAAAGACTCAGGTTTGAATCCCAACACCCACCCGGCAGCTCTGAACCGTAACTCCAGTCCCTGGGGACTCCAGTGCCTCCTGCTGACCTCCTCCACCAGGTCACAGGTGCTGTACATGGAAGTGAACCATTCATACACATTCTAATGAAAGAACAAAAATAATAAGCTGCCAGGGTTCACCCAGGTGCCAGCTGGCAGAACACGTACCCTAAGTCTCCACAAACATCAGCATCCTCAGAATAAAAGAAGCCGTTCCTGCCTGGCTGGATGGCCTGACTTGTTACTCCAGCTACTTAGGAGGCTGAGGGACAGGAGATGCTTGGACACTGCAGACAGCAAACATTCATAGCTGGCCCCGAAAAGCTAACAATGAAGCAACTGATAAGACTTGATGTTGTCGCATAAGACCCTAGGTCTGACTTAAAGCACCACTGGGAAAAAAGAAAGCCCGGTCCCCCACCACCACCAAAAAAAAAGTTGTTTGGTCATCCCAGTTGCCTCAAAGGCAAAACCAGAAGTATCAGGAGAGATCTGGCGGCAGCCAAACAGAGTCGAGTCTTTTTGTTTGTCTTGGTTTTTCCAGACAGGATTTCTGTGTAGCCCTGGCTGTCCTGGAACTCACTCTGTAGACCAGGCTGGCCTCGAACTCAGAAATCTGCCTGCCTCTGCCTCCCGAGTGCTGGGATTACAGGCCTGCACTACCACTGCCTGGCTGCCTTTAGTCTTTAAAGAACAGAAGCCGACTGTGGCACGCTAGTTAAAGCACACTAAAATTCAGACCCCCAGAACCCATGTAAGTCCCATGTGGATGTGGTAGCACACTTGTAAATATAGTCACTGAAGGCAGAGATGGGATCCCCTGAGTAAACTTGATAGCAAAACTAGCCTTTATCCCAGTGACCCGGATTTATTGAGACAGGGTTTCTCTGTGTAGCCTTGGCTGTCCTGGAACTCACTCTGTAGACCAGGCTGGCCTCGAACTCAGAAATCCACCTGCCTCGGCCTCCCAAGTGCTGGGATTAAAGGCGTGCGCCACCAATGCCCGGCTTCTTTTCTTTCTTTTTTATTTCTTCTAGATTTTATTTATGTATGTATATGAATACACTGTAGTTGTCTTCAGACACACTAGAAGAGGGCATCAGATCTTATTATAGATGGTTGTGAGCCACCTTGTGGTTGCTGGGAATTGAACTCAGGACCTCTGGAAGAGAAGTCAGTGCTCTTAACCTCTGAGCCATCTCTCCAGTCCTGTGGCCCGTTTTCTGGATTGCTAATTGAGGCACCATTCCTAAGCAGTTAGGTAGAATTGGGCTAGTGAGATGGCTCAGTGGTTAAGAGTACTGGCTGTTCTTCCAGAGGTCTTGAGTTCAAATCCCAGCAACCACATGGTGGCTTCACAACCACCCATAATGAGATCTGGTGCCATCTTCTGGTTCGTCTGAAGTCAGCTACAGTGTACTTATGTATAATAATAAATAAATCTTTAAAAAAAAAAAAGGTCAGCTGACCATGAGCCGAAGAGTGAGCTGGGAAAAGACCTTCCCTGACTTCAGCTTCAGTCCCTGCCTTGATTTCCCTAAGTGTCAGACTGAGACGTGGAAGTGAAAGGTAAAGAGACCCTTTCCCCACCTGTTTTATCTGGTCACCTGTTTTATCTCAACAAAGCAGAACACAGAAAGATTGTAGCAAGTTGACCTTGAGCTTCTACATGCTTGCACACACAGGTCTGCATATACTCTAAAGCAAGTGGGTACACACGGGCACACACAGGGGCACACCACAAACACCAGAAAACAGAAGAAAAAAGGGAAACGTGAAATTTGCTAAATCATCTCGATTGGGGTCAGAAAGGGTAAAAAGACTGGGTGAGAAGGCAGAGCAGAGACCCAGTCTCAGCCCAGCTAAAGTGGCTTTTGACCCTAAGGTGACAGTCCTGGGGGTGGGGGGGAACTGTTTTCCTGCCTTGAATTGGTGGGAAGTGACAGGTGATCCCAAGGCAGTAGAATCTTCAAGGGACTTTGCTCCTTTTCCTTGTGTTCCATGTTGCTGGGAGTCCCTGAGGTTCCCAGGCAGATTTTCAGAGAGGACAAGAAGATGCCGGGCATAGGTGTGTTCCATGCTCCCTACACCATGGCAAACAGTGAGTCGCGGTTCTGAGTGGGTGGGTCCTGTCAAGCTGTAACAGTTTAATCTCTGTCCAGACTCTCCTACCCTAGCTCGAAAGGGGGGGAGGGGGAGGAAGCTCATGGCCATAGTCACCACCAGAGGCTGTGGCGAGAGGAGAGAATGTTCCAGGCACCTCTGGAGTGCGAATGAAAACATAGACCCTTCGGTCTGCAAATGCAGACACAGCCCAGGCAAAGCTGCTCTCTCTCCCTTTAGGGCCATGTTACAAAGAGAGGCACCAAGTCCCTCTCTGCAAACAGTGAGGGCTGTGTCTAAGCCTTTAAGCACTGACAACATAGCTTAAAGAGCTACCAAGTGCAAGCCTCCATCTGGGATGCTGCCAACAAAGCCAAGCAGCCTTGAGATTTCCTCAGGGAGGCCGACTCCACAGCTGCAATTGGAAGCAGAACAACAGGACAGCAGAACTGTCTAAGGTGTCCATCCGTTGTTTTCAAACTCGGGTGGGAAGAGGCATCGATGCTTGAGGAATAGTCTGCCACTCATAGTGGGAACGCAACACATAGTTCAGGAAGCTGCTGGTGAGCTTCCCCCAAGCTGTCAGGAAAGACACCCAAAGGCCCAAGCCTAGAAGTGGGCCTCTGCTGCCCTCTAGTGGAAGAAAGGGCAGTGGCCCGAGGCACCCGCTGGCCCCTCAAACCTGGCTCAAAGAAAAAGGAACTGGAGAAGTGAATGCGATGTCTTAGTGAAACTCCTCAGTTTGAACAATGAATACGTATGCTAATTAAAAATAAAACAGGAAGCTGGAAGGTGTCAGTGCACACCTTTCATCCCAGCACTTGGGAAGCCTGGTCTACACAAAGTGAGTCCTAGGACAGCCAGAGCTACACAGAGAAACCCTGTCTCGAAGAACAAACAAATCAACAAGCAAAAGCCAGGCACACTAGTGTAATCTGAGCCGTGGGGGAGTTGGGGACAGAGGGATACCCTTGAGCTAAGTGAGTGAGCCTCAGGTTTAGTGAGAGTTCCTGTCTCAGGAATTATGATGGAGCGGGGCCTAGAGAGATGTCTCTCAAGCATGCTACCTGGTTCAATTCCCAGCACGCACATCTGTCTGGCAGCTTGAAACTACCTGTAACTCAGGCTCCAGGAAGATGTGATGCCCCTGCGGGCATCTGCATTGATGTTCACAGACTCACACACAGATAGAAGCATAGAAACATAATGTAATATTAATGTAGTAAGAGGGAGCTGAAGAGATGGCTCAGTGGTCAAGACGATTGGTTGCTCTTGCAAAGAACCAGGTTCGGCTCCCAGCATCTCCATGGTACCTCACAAGGGTCTAACTCCACTGCTAGATCTCACCCTGTCTTCCAACCTGACATTCATGGATGCACATACGTACCTAAAACCAAAACATCCACATACATAAAATACAATAAGTAATAAAATACAATGGAGAGAGAGTGAGCCCAAAGGAGACACTTAGTATTATCCTCTGGCCTGTGTACATGTGTGTGAACACACATGCATATATATATATCTGACACAGGTGCACACACAAGTTCACACATGTACACACACTCACACACACACACACACACACACACATCTCCCAGGCACTCCCACTGTAGGATAAAAAGGCAAAGGATAAACACCCAGACCCGGACTTGACCCTAAGCCCAAGACCAGAAACAAGAAATAGAATCCTATACCAGCCCCTGGGCTTGCCACAAAACCCACCAATCCTGAACAGGAAAATCCACCAATCCCTGAGCTCGCTCAAGCTCAGGAATTGAAATCCCACCAATCCTCATCTTGGAAATCTCCACAGGAAAATCTCCCTGCCCCCAACCCAGGCAGCAAGAAATCTTATATAAGTTTTGCCTTCTGCTCAGTTCTCTGCAGCTTCTCACTCGAGCAGAGACAGCCACCCTCCCAACAGACACAATAGACACAATCTCTTGTATGCCGCTTGTTGGTTATGCAGGGTGACCTTGTGTTATTCCCTGGCTCCCAATTGCCAGGATACCTCTAGCAGCAACTCTAACATTTTCATGGGAGCAGAGCTTTTTCTGGGATCTCCCCCTACCTGAGCAGGGCTGTAACACTTTTGTTGGAGAAACCTTCCCCTGCACAGTCCATTTCCGTAGCGGAAGCCTTTTCCTTCTGAGCCGCAACACTTAGATCCACAACCATACAGGAGCTGGGCGGTGGTGATGCATACCAGTAACCTGCCAGCCACTAGGGAGGTAGAGGCAGGAAGATCAATCAAGGTTATTCTTTTTTTTTGGGGGGGGGGGTCCGAGACAGGGTTTCTCTATGTAGCCCTGGCTGTCCTGGAACTCACTTTGTAGACCAGGCTGGCCTCGAGAACTCATAAATCCACCTGCCTCTGACTCCCGAGTGCTGGGATTAAAGGCGTGCGCCACCACGCCCGGCTCCTGGAAAGGTTATTCTTAACAATATAGTAAGAGCCTGAATTAGGTGATATTTCAAAAACTACAGAGAGGAGGTAGAGAGAGGGCACCACACAGCTAGGTGCTCTTGCTCTTCCTGATGACCCAAGGTTGGTTACTGGCACACACCTGGCTCAGCTCACCACTGTCTGCAACTCCAGTTCTAGTGGGTCCAACACTTTCTTCTGCACGCCTTGGGTATCCACGTGCATGTGACTTTGACACACCTCAATGTAAAAAACCAGGTGTGGTGATGCACACCTTTAACCCAGCAAGGGTTAGGCAGAAGCAGGCAGATTTCTCAGATCTAGGCCAGCCAGGGTTACATAGTGAGGGTTACACTGTTTATAAACAAACAAATATAAGGGGCTGGAGAGAGAGATGGCTTAGCCGGTTAAGAGCGCTGGCTGCTCTTCCAGAGGTCCTGAGTTCAATTCCCAGCAACCACATGGTGGCTCACAGCCATCTGTAATGGGATCTGGTGCCCTCTTCTGGTATGCCTGAAGACAGCTACAGTGTACTTATATACATAAATAAATAAATCTTTAAAAAAAAACCAGAAAGAAAAAAATAAACAAATAGATGACAAAACCCCATAAAGCTCCGAAGAGATGAGCCTTTCCACGCTAGGCAAGCGGTGCCTCTGAGCCCCACTCCCTCCCTCCCTTCTACCCCTAGAGTCTCTGACTTCTTCTTCTCAGCCTCCTAAAGTAGCACCTTCCCTCCTCTGAACCACTCTGAGGCCTCCTGGACCCCGTCATCTCCTAAGTGTCCTTTGTTGCCTAGTGCTGATTCTAGTACCCTGGTTCTGGGCCCTGCCAGGGTTCTGGTTCTAGAATGTTCTCTCCAGGCCTAGCTCCTACCTAGCCACAAGGCAGCACGGAAGACATGGGCAAGACCATTCCCCGGTTCCTGGAGCAACTGGACCTCATCAAAAGCTTCGTGGGCCTGGCTACAGGCGCCGGGGCCTTATACCTGCTGTACAAGGCCGTCAGGACTGGCTTAAAATGTCATCCGCCACTCTGCTCCAACTCGCCGATCTGCATTGCCCGTAAGTGTCCAGGTCCTGGGGAGAGGGCTCTGCCCCAGGAAGCCTCCCTAAGGCCTCCCCTGGGGGGTGGGGGCAAAGGTGACTCTTTCAAGCTCCTCTTTCCTCCTTCCTTCTTTCTCTCCTCCGGTCTGTCTCAGTTCCCCTCCTCCTTCCCAGCACCTGAGGCAAGGCTCTGCTATAGAAGCTAGTTTGGGAGTCTCTGGGTAGCAGGTTTCATAGAGCCAAGTCTCCAGCCAGGAACCATCAGCTTGGCTTTCTCTGTTCTATGTATTGGAAATGGAAATCAAGAGCTTTTTATCTGTCCTGCTCTTGCCTAGGATCTGAAGATACTGAAGGGAAGAAAAGTTGAGACACCTTTTGCCCAGAGTTTCCAACTAGGTCGTGGGGGACTTTATTTGATGTGTTTGGGTGTTTTGCCTGTGTGTGTGTGTGTGTGTGTGTGTGTGTGTGTGTGTGTGTGTGCAGTGCCCACAGAGGCTAGAAGAGAGCATTGGATCCCCAGACTGAAGAAACAGATGTTTGTCAGTCACCATCTGGCTGCTAGAAATCGAACTCAGGTCCTCTGGAAGAACAGTCAGTGTCCTTAACCACTGAGTCATCTCTCTACTCTCCCTAGGGTACTTTTGTGCCATCAGGAAAAGGGTCAGTAATTTGAGATTGTTGGTGAAAGCAGAACCCTACTTGTTGGCGCTACACACCAGGAAAGTTGTCATTGTGGACAAACGAGTGCCTGACAGGGCAGATGGCACATTATTAGATTAGGTTCTTGGTGCGGTGCACAGTTGGTGTTGCAGCAGTCTGTGAAGCGTGAAGCGCTAGGCACAGCCTTTGCCCTCAGCTCCCTCCTTCCCTCTCCCCCACTTCCCAGCCCCTTGCTTTTCCTAATTCTAAGTCCGTATCCCTAACTGTGGACTGGGGTGCTTTCTAGGCCTGGCCATCGAGAGAGAGCGCCACGGGCGGGACTCCGGTGAGATTCGAAGACTTCTCAACTCTCTAGACTGCAAACAGGATGAGTATACCAGGAGCATGATCCTTCATAACATCACCCGCTGCGTGTACTTGCTGGAGGCTGAGGTGGGCGGGGCCGGGCAGGGCGGGGCGGGGCGGAGCTTAGCCGGGCCCTCCCAGTCAGTCTGGTCCTTGGCTTGTAGCTCACCCGTAACCTCAGGCAGCGTCCTCAGACCTGTCCCTCTGATTGCTAGCATCAAAGAAAAGAAGGCCTCAGAGACTTGGGGGACAGTGCAGGCCAAGACACCCGCTTCTCCCGTCTCCCCCACCTCTCCTCACACACTGTAGGCCTCTTCTTGTACTATGGATGACATCGACTTGGTGGCTGACATGCTAGATGAGAAGGACAACAGTGTAAAAATCCAAGCTCTGAATGCACTTAAAGCTTTCTCTGGCATCAGGAAATTCAGGCTCAAAATCCAGGTGAGCCTGGGTAAGATCCGGTCTGGGTCCTTTAATCTGACAGCTGAATGGTGAAGTTTGTTTGAAGCCGAGTTTGTAACCCGGAGGAGGAGACAGTGGTCAGCTTCCTCCAGGGCCACTCAAGTCTCCACATGTCTGCACGACACTGGACCCCCAAAGAGCAGATTCTTAGACACTGGTGCGTAACTTACAATTGGAGTTAACCGTGTAACTCACAAGACTTGTCATTTCAAGGCTAGATGTCGTTTGACTTCTGACAGGCAGGTTGTGAAACTGGGGTTACCACACTTTCCTGCTTTGGGGGGTGGGGGTATCTGTGTAGTCCTATCTGGCCTGAAACTCACTATGTAGGCTAAGGCTAGCCTTAAATTCAGAGGCCCTCATGCCTCTTCCTTCTGAGTGCTGGGATCAAAGGTGTGCGCCACCACTGCCCGGCTTAAAACATTTCTATCTTATATGTGTGAGGCAGAAAGAAAAACAATTCTGCCGGGCGGTGGTGGCGCACGCCTTTAATCCCAGCACTTGGGAGGCAGAGGCAGGAGGATTTCTGAGTTCGAGGACAGCCTGGTCTACAAAGTGAGTTCCAGGACAGCCAGGGCTACACAGAGAAACCCTGTCTTGAAAAACCAAATAAAGAAAGAAAAGAAGAAAGAAAAGAAAGTAATTCTTCTAACGAAACCCAGGGGCGAGATGGCTCAGTGGGCAAGTGGGCGTTTGCTTCTAAGCCTCACAACCTGATTTCAATTTCCAGGGCCCCACATGGTGGAAGGAGAGAACCAATTCCCACAGGTTGCCCTCTGACCGCCCCCCACCCCGGCCCCACTCCGCACCCATGAGCACGTGCATGCAGCACCTTCTCCCACATGGCAGGAAAACAACAACAACAACAACAAAAGCCTTCCCTAAATGTGGCCAGCCCCAAACTGAGAAACAGCATGGGCATAATGGGGTTCTCTCAATCCCATCCTCCCCTCCGGAAGGGTTATGACCTCACATAAGATGCTGTAGGTGCAGGCACCCTTGCGCTTGCGCAGCCCTGCGCATGCGCACTTGTACGGCAAGGCAGACAGATAGGTAAAGCGCAGTGTGCTGTGTTTGAAGTCCCGTGTGCTCAGGGATATTGTGTGTTAGTTATTGCTGCTTCAGGGACGACACCGATGGCATAGGGAGGGAAGGTATACTTACGCATAGACATCCATTTGCAGCTTGTACTTCTCTGTGGTCTGCCTTTGCTCCGGAAGCATTGACGACTAAGCTCATCCCTTCTTCTCACAGTGCATGACGTACCGTGGTCTGTTTTGTGACTACCTCACTGTTTGTCCATTGTGGGATATTTTTTTAAAAGATTGTATTTATTTATTTTATATATATGAGTACTGTAGCTGTCTTCAGACACACCAGAAGAGGGCATCAGATCTCATTAAAGATGGTTGTGAGCCAGGTGTGGTGGCGCACGCCTTTAATCCCAGCACTCGGGAGGCAGAGGCAGGCGGATTTCTGAGTTCGAGGCCAGCCTGGTCTACAAAGTGAGCTCCAGGACAGCCAGGGCTATACAGAGAAACCCTGTCTCGAAAAAAACAAAAAACAAAAAACAAACAAACAAAAAAAGATGGTTGTGAGCCACCATGTGGTTGCTGGGAATTGAACTCAGGACCTCTGGAAGAGCAATAAGTGCCCTTACCCGCTGAGCCATTTCTCCAGCCCCCCATTATGGGATATTTATATCTTCCCTGGTTTCTTGCATCTCCACATGCGACAAGCAGATGGCTCAACCTCCTTGTATTACATTAGTATTAGTATTATTGAATTACTGTAGATGTTTGACTATTTTACATTTTAATATTTCCGTCTTGGTTAGTTTTTACCACCAACTTGACATAACCTCAACTGAAGAGTTCCCTCTACCAGACTGGCCTGTGGGCAACTCTGTGAGAGAGTGTCCTGTCTGATGATTGGGGTTGGGGCCCAGCCCGCTGTGGGCAACACCATCCCTAGATGTGGGCCTAGGCTCTGTAAGAAACTTAGCTGAGCATGAACCAGTGAGTGAACTAGAAAGCAGCATTTCTCCACGGCTCTTCAAAAAGGAGTAAACATTTATTTTATGTGTATGAATACTTTTGCCTACATGCATGGATGGTATTATAGTCACGCCTGTTGATTGTGGAGACCAGAAGAGGGGCCAGATCCTGGAACTGGAGTTATGGATGGTTCTAAGCCACCATGGAGTAACTAGAAACCAAACCTGAACCCTTTGCAAGAACAGCCGATGCTGTTGAGTACGAAGCCATTTCTCCAGCCCCTCCTCCATAGCTCTCATCTCAGGCTTGTACCTTAAATTCAGTTGTGACCTGGAGATTTAAGCCAAATAAATCCATTCCTCTCCAACATTGCTTTCAGTCATGGTGTTAATCTCTCTCTCTCTCTCTCTCTCTCTCTCTCTCTCTCTCCCTCGCACACACATGCACACACACACACTGCAAACTAGAATAATTGTTTCTTACATGGGAAAAATTGGTTTGGGACAAAAGTTTGGACTGAGGTATTGTGTTGGGTTTTTTTTGTTTGTTTGTTTTGTTTGTTTTTGTTTTTTTGAGACAGGGTTTCTCTGTATAGCCCTGTCTGTCCTGGAACTCACTTTGTAGACCAGGCTGGCCTCAAACTCAGAAATTTGCCTGCCTCTGCCTCCCCAGTGCTGGGATTAAAGGTGTGTGCCACCACTGCCCAGCAAGATAAAATATTTTAAAAATTAAAATTAATTGACAGGGGCCCGAGAAATGGCTCAGTGGTTAAAGCACTGGCTATTCTCTCAGATGTCTGAGTTCGATACCCAGCACCTACATGGTGGCTCACAACCATTTATAACTGTAGCCCCATGGGATCTGATGCCCTCTTCTACTGTATCTATATGAAGGCAGCTCACCCATATCCATAAATACATAAATCTTACAACTTTAGTCAAGAACACCAAAGGCTACAAATATGTAGCAAAACTAGGTTCCTTCCCCATTGCCAGTGCTTATATAAAATGGAAGCCTTTCTGGTGAAATTAGCTTAATAACTTCTTAACACATTATGGCCTGGCAGTGGTGACACATGTCTTTAATCCTAGCACCCAGGAGGCAGAGGCAGGCAGATCTCTATGAGTTCCAGGCCAGCCTGGTCTACAGAGCAAGTTCTAGGACAGCCAAGGCTATACAGAGAAACTCTGTCTCAACAAACAAAACAAACATTCAATATACATTTATCAACTGGTAGTTATACTTCTGGGCTTTTTTTTTTTTTTTTTTTTTTTTTTGGTTTTTTAAGACAGGGTTTCTCTGTATAGTCCTGGCTGTCCTGGAAAATCACTTTGTAGACCAGGCTGGCCTTGAACTCAAAGATCTGCCTGCCTCTGCCTCCCAAGTGCTGGGATTAAAGGCATGCACCACCACCGCCTGGCTACTTCTGGGCTTTTATCCCAGAGGAATATAAACTTACAGCTACCTAGAAACTGTGCACAATTACTCATAGCAGCCTTATTCCAAATCAGCTCAGAACAAAAGCTACCGAAAAGTCTTTCAATTAGGTGAGTGGTTAGACTGTTCCCATTCAAAGGAATACTACACCGCAACCAAGAGGAGTGACATTGTTGCTCCATGTGACTTGGGTAGATCTCTGGCATTGTATTAGACAACAAGTAGCCAATCTCAAAAGGCTACATGAAGTTTAATCTCATCTTTAAGACATTCTCAAAAGACATCTGGAAAACAGATCGGGACTGGGGGAGGGGCAGGTAGCAATGAGTGTAAGGAATCCCGCAAGAGAGATCACTGGGACAGTTCTGATGTGATGAAGTAACATGGGAGGCAGTAGTCATTACAAAAAAATAAAATAAAATAAGATGCAGATCTGGGCACTCATAATACCATCTCTCTAATTGTGGTGTTGAACTATGATTGGATAAGATGTATATGTGGAAGAGCAAGCTTCCTTTGAATTTATAAGTATACAAATAAAACATCGATAACTTTATTATAAAAATATTGCAAATATGTGTGTGCGCGCACATAGGTTTTTTTTTTTTTAATTTATGTATATGAGTACACTGTCGCTGTCTTCAGGCACACCAGAAGAGGGCATTACAGCTGGTTGTGAGCCACCATGTGGGTGCTGGGAATTGAACTCAGGACCTCTGGAAGAGCAGTCAGTGCTCTTAACCACTGAGCCATCTCGCCAGCCCAGCACGCAGGCATTTTATGGGCATTTCCATGGCATGGCACAGTCCTGAAGGTTAGGACAACCTGCAGAGGTCAGTTCTCTCCTACCATCTGGGCCTTAGGGATCGAACTCAGCTTCTCAGGCTTTAGTGAGCTCTCACCAGCCCTTTTACTAGATTACTAGATGTCTAAAAATGTGTGTGTGTGTGTGTATGTGTGTGTGTGTGTGTGTGTGTGTGTTGTATACATGTGTCCCACAGTGCGTTGTGGAGAAGTTCCAGAAGACAGCTTCAAGGAACTGGTTCTCTTTTCCCACCTCCTTTGTGAGCCTACCAGGGCTCAAACTCCAGTCTACAGGCTTGTGCCACAAGCCCTTTGCCTACTAAGCCATTTCCTTAGCCCCTTTATGGTGGGTTTGAAGATTAAACCTAAAAGATTCTCTGAAGGATGGGAAAGGGTGAGAGGGAGGGAGAAGGAGAGAGAGAAGGAGGAAAGGAGACAGACAGACAGAATTGGGGAATACTGCAGCTTGGGGCTTGGAGGAAGTGCTGCACCAGTGGCCAGGATCAAGGAAACAAAGTAGGAAGAAAGTGGAATTAACAGGTGGACCGGATGACCTTACGGACAGGATGAATCAGAGAAGAGGAGGTTGGGTAGAAGGTTTAGGAAGACAGAGATAGCCCAGCGACGAAAAATAAAAATCTGTGAGGTGGAAGTAGCTAGCCGAGGCATGAGGTGTGGGTAGCTAACCAGTGCTTTGGTACTTCCATTCAGGGCAGGAAGGGTTATCTCCCGGGTCCTGGGTGGGGTCAGGGAAGGACGATATGAGCATAATCAGGGGGGTCACCGTATGAGAACAGACCCATCTCTCCACTCCAGGAGCATTGCATCAAGGTACTGGAACTGATTTCCACCATCTGGGACTTGGAATTGCACGTAGCTGGTCTCCGATTGCTCAACAACCTCCCGCTACCTGACTATGTGCACCCACAGCTGCGGCGGGTGATGCCTGCCCTGATGGAGATCATACAGTCAGACTGCATCCTGGCACAGGTGCCTGACCGTCAGGGCCGCGGCCCCGCCCCCGGCCCCGCCCCGCCCCGCCCCCAGCTAGTCCTGGAGCAGCACCTAGAGGGAAGAGCAGAGGTTCAAGTCACCCCTGCTGAGGACCAGATCCACGTTCCCTCTCCTGCTGTTCCTTCTTCAGGTACAAGCTGTCCGCCTCCTGAGTTACCTGGCACAGAAGAACGACCTTCTTTATGACATTCTCAACTGTCAGGTGAGGAAAGATGGAGAGGGACTGATGAGATGCTGACGCAGGTGTCAGGATCGCTAGATCGATTTTTTTGGAGATGATTTTTTAATGTGCACTGGTGTCTGTGCGTCGCCTGTGTGCAAGGCCTGTGGAGGCCAGCGGAGGGCGCCAGATCCCCTGTAGCTGGAGCTAACAGAGGGTAGTGCAAAAACAGAGCTTGTCACCTCCGCTTGAGCCATCATCTCTCCGGCCTCACACACTGTCTTTTTTGTTTGTTGGTTGGTTTGGTTTGGTTTTTTGTTTTTTTTTTTTTTTTTTTCGAGACATGGTTTCTCTGTGTAGCTCTGGCTGTCCTGGAACTCACTTTGTAGACCAGGCTCGCCTCGAACTCAGAAATCCGCTTGCCTCTGCCTCCCGAGTGCTGGGATTAAAGGCATGCGCCACCACGCCCGGCACACACTGTCTTAAAGTTAATCTCACTCGTGTTCTCTTGACCGTGATGCAGTCTCTCTGGAAAACGATCATGAAAGGGAATGGCAAACCTGGGTCCGTCATGAAAGGGAATGGCAAACCTGGGTCCGCGAGAGAGCAGAAAGCCAAAGATGAGACTTTGAGAACGGGCAGAGTCTCACTGATTCTCTCCCATCTCCATCATAGGTGCGTCCCAACTTCCTGAACCTCTTCCAGTCTTCACAGCCGGGCAGTCTGCTGTTCGAGGTGCTGGTGTTTGCGGAACACTTGAGTGAAGGTCGGAACGCCACCCACTACCGAGCGGTCAAATGGCATTACAACGAGCAATCCCTGCACGAAGCCCTCTTTGGGGATGAGTCCAGACTGGCAGACCGACTGCTCTCCCTGGTCATCCACCCTGAGGAGGAAGTTCAGATCCAGGCCTGCAAAGTCATAGTGAGCTTGCAGTGTCCCCAGGACCTGGGATCCCGACCCTCTTCCTGCCGACCTAGCCATTCCTGCTTTAAAACCGGGAAGTGAAGTTAAGGAGATCCAATAAATGCGTACGGGAGGGAAGCTCGAGGCCTCCGGAAGCAAGCGTCTGTCCGTTGCCTCCCAGGACCTGGGTGGAGGTGCTGTTCATCAGGGCCTCCCCCTAGGCCGTGGAACAGCACCCAAACACATCCCACTTCTGTGTTTGGGAGACTGCCCCTTCTGTTGCTGCTCTTCAAATTTGTTTCAATTTGTGTGTGTGTGTGTGTGTGTGTGTGTGTGTGTGTGTGTGTGTGTGAGGGGGAGGGAACATGTGCACATTTGTGTCTGGGCACACGCGCTCTCGAGTGTGGAGGCCCCAGCTTGACGAGAGGATCAACTCCCTCTGCTTTATTACTTGATTTACTGAGGTGGGGTGTCACAGTCGAACCCAGGCTAGTCTCTAATATGACTAGTCTCACCAGCCAAGTCGTTCTGGGGATGGCTGGAAGGACAGCCAATGGCTCATCCACTGGGCATTTGCATGGATTGTAAGGAATGTGAATTCCAGTCCTCATGGTTGCCTGGCAAGGACTTTGACCCGAAAATCATCTCCCAGACACCCTTAAAGCCTGAATGTGAGGACACCCTTTCCTGTGAGGACAGAGGTGCTGTGTGTGTGTGTGGGGAGGGGGAGATGTGTGTGTGTGTGTGTTTAGTTTTATTTACATGAGTGCACTGTAGCTGTCTTCAGACACACACCAGAAGAGGGCATCGGACCCCATTACAGATGGTTGAACCACCATGTGAGTGCTGGGAATTGAACTCAGGACCTCTGGAAGAGCAGTCAGTGCTCTTAACCGCTGAGCCATCTCTCCAGCCCCAGTGTATGTGTTTTAATGGAACTAGAGTTACAGATGGTTGCAAACCGCCATGCAGGTGCTGGGAATCAAACCCTGCCCTCTTAGAGCATTAAGTGCTATTAATTGTTGAGCCATCTCTCCAGTTCAGTCCTCTGTCTGTGGCTTAAGAATCTTCCCTAGGGCTGGAGAGATGGCTCAGCAGTTAAGAGCACTGACTGCTCTTCCAGAGGTCCTGAGTTCAATTCCCAGCAACCACATGGTGGCTCACAACCAGCTGTAATGGGATCCAATACCCTCTTCTGGTGTGTCTGAAGACAGTGACAGTGTACTCATATACATAAAATAAATATATTTTAAAAAAATCTTCCCCAGTTCCTATTGGGAATGGTGTGGGCCCTTGAGGGGGGTGCCTATGTGGGAGCCTAGCCTCTTTCTGATCTCCTGTTTGGTGTTGTGCCCCTGGGCACATGAGTCCCTTGTGGGACGTGCCACCATCCACCTCTGGCCTCATTGGATGCTAAATCAGTTGCAGTGTCGAGAGACTCATCCTGGATTTAGAACCTTCAAAATGATGGGCTTAAGACAGGCATGGTGGTTCATGGCTTTCAGCATTCAGGAAGCAGAGTTAGGCTGATGTGTGTAGGTGTAGAATGGAGTAGAATTAGTTCTCTCCTTCTGTCACGTGGATCCCAGGATTGAACTGAGGTCATCAGGCTTCGCAGCAAGCCTTGCTGAACCATCTTGCTGACCCAGGTCAGTTTCTTATTCACTCCACATGTACCAATCCAAGTCCTGGCCAAGGAGGAGTCCAGCATGATTCTGGAGTGTTAAACAGAGTAAGGGACCGTGGCTCTGTTACCATCCTCTCAAAGTTAACATCAGAAATGAGGCTGCGTAGGAGCTGAAACTATCTGGTAAGAACAGGGGACAGAGAACAGACAGACAGACTAAGAGGGCAAAGGTTGGAGTCAAGACTGCTGGGTTCGAATCCTATCCCTGCTACTTGCTAGCTGTGTGACCTGGGGTGAGGCATGAACCTTGTCTGAGCTTCGGTCTCCTTGTCTGTAAAATGAATAGCAACACAGCACTTAGGAGCCCGTTGGCATTATGGCAGCCTTAGAGAAGCTGTATTGTGAGGTCTTCTCAGAGAAGACAAAGATTGTCACTTCTCTGGGGTGACAGCCCCTGGGAAACACAAGAACAAAAGCCTACAATCACTTGTTATTTCCAGAACTTGGAGTGTCTTGGTTGCTCACCCGGCTCCATCAAGCTTGGTTGGTCCAGCTTTGCCCAGGACTGGAGGGTACTTTTCCAAGAGGGCCCGCTCTCTCTGCAGGATGCTCGTCTTCTAGTCAAAGCATTTCGCTTCCCCAGAGCAAGTCTGCCAGACCCTAAACAAGTCTGAATACCATGAATTCTTGTCGCTTCCTATTCAGACCAGCAGGAAAGAGCGACAACACTGCGTTCTTCTCAAAGCAGTTTATTCAGGAACCTTTCAACATCATGCATGAATCTCTCTCCAGAAATCAATCTCTCCAGGAAAAAACAACAACCAACCCGCCCCCAGTTGCAACCCCTTATATATCCTCTCAACCACGCCCCATCAGCTCAGTTCATGTAACAGCAGTCCATTGGCCAGAATCCTCACTCGTCACATGGTCCGATCTTGCATCATGGTGCACCTGCGCAGTTCACCCAGTGGACGTGGCTTATTTTCAGGTGTATGAGGAAGTCAGGTGCAAGTCATAAGACTTGGCTGCACAAAAAAACAAACAAACAAACAAGCAAAAAAAAACAACAAAAAAAGAGCTGGGTGTGGTGGCGCACGCCTTTAATCCCAGCACTCAGGAGGCAGAGGCAGGCGGATTTCTGAGTTCGAGGCCAGCCTGGTCTACAAAGTGAGTCCCAGGACAGCCAGGGCTATACAGAGAAACCCTGTCTCAAAAAAAACCAAAAAAAAAAAAAAAAAAAAAAAAAAAAAAAAAAAAGACTTGGCTGCAGTCCCGGGCACCATCTTGGGACTGCTGCCATGCCCGCTCCTCACATCTTTCCCTTCTTTACTTATTGGCCGAGAGAATGCCCGCCTTAGGTTGCCCCCTGCGGCAATGCCCCTTACCCATCCTTGGGAGACAAACAGCATTGGTTTGATCCCTGTCTTAGGTTGGTGACACGCCCAGGGAGTCTTACCCGTCATTGACTACTTCTATAGCATGCCAAGCCACACTTGAGGAGATTGTCCTGTTTCCACTGCCGCAAAAGCCTATATCATCAAGGCTTGGGCTCTGTGCTGATGACTCTGCATGCAGCAGGTACACCAGAAGGCCAGGATGCTGATTAATATCAGTCACGGGGCAAGTCCATCAATTCCAGCCCACTCTTTGAAGCAGAAGACAGCTGTCAGCAATCCAAAGCTTCTGAAACACCCAAGGATAAATTATTCACAGCCACAGCAGTTTGTAAACAAAGCAGCTTGAACAGGCAAAGGTACAAAGCAAAGCATCCTAGTCACAACAGCCAAATGATATTCAGATGCATTCCAGCAATACTATAATAACAAATATCACTACTACAACTAACAACATTATTCTCATAACTACCATTATAAAAAATAAACACAAAAGGAGGCCACAAACAGGCACAGCCTGAAAAGAAACATTCCTTCCTACAGCAAATTGAAATACAGAAGTTTCAAACACATCAGAACCATTCCAATAAAAATTTGCATTGCCCCAGGCCCCTCCTGCCACCATGCTTAAGGGGGAAAGATCAGTGCAACTACCATTCACCCCACATAACAACCATACATTAAAAGGATTACTAGCTCCTACTTGAGCTGGATTTTGATATGTCCAATTATACCCTGAAAAGGAACTATTATGGACTGTACCTATATAAGGGGAAAAGGAAAAATAATTCTTCACTGCCCAAGCTACTTCTCTAGATTGACAGCTGGTCCAAGGTGGAAGGGAATCACAAACACCTCTACAAAAGGGGGCCCATCTAGGTTGGGAGGGTATAGTGCCATTGCACTGGCAGGCCACACCCCTCGAATCCAGGTAGCATTAGCTTTAGTAGAACTCTTAACTGGCATATCAAAGCATGCTGCGGTCTGATTATACAGCTGAATACAATCACTCATCTGTGAAATATTTTTGAATCATCTGAAAACACAACAATCCCTTTAGCTGAAGCTGCATAGATCCCTGCACTGGAGCTATCTCCATCCCATGGTAAAAAAAAAAAAAAGCAATTGTAGCGAAGCATTAGATGTAAAGAACCAAGGAAACACTTGCGCAGAATGTGTCAACGGCATGGGTTTCAGGAACACAGACATAATTCCCCAACATAGCTCTTCAGTTCTCACTAGCGGGAGCATTCCCAGCCACAGGAACATCCACGTCCTCATAGCTCTGCTTGTTTTGAATTGCTCTGGTCAGCGGTTCTGGGACCCACAGCTGTTGTCGGTGATCCTGAGGAAACAAACAGACCCTCTCGCCCAAACCAATAGAGTGTTCCTCTCTCACGTGACTCAGCGCCTCATTACCTCTCTGGAGTTCTACGTCACATCTTTATCTTCTATGCAATTTCTCACTAACTTCCAGACCGGCAAAACCCCTTTTAGTAAAACCCTCTGTTCCTCTGCAAACCTCAAGTCCCCATGGTGCTTGGTGCAACATGTCCCAAAACCGGGAACCTTAACTTGTCCCAAAACTGGGAACCTTATCGTCTCAATCCGAGAACTTAAATTGTCCCACTTACCTGGGAACCTTACAAGCTAGCTGCCCTGACTGAGATGAGTTCTGAACGTCGAGAAGGGTCCCCGTACGGGCCACCATTTGTAGCTTCCTATTCTGACCAGCAGGAAAGAGCGACAACACTGCGTTCTTCTCAAAGCAGTTTATTCAGGAACCTTTCAACATCATGCATGAATCTCTCTCCAGAAATCAATCTCTCCAGGAAAAAACAACAACCAACCCGCCCCCAATCGCAACCCCTTATATAACCTCTCAACCATGCCCCATCAGCTCAGTTCACATAACAGCAGTCCATTGGCCAGAATCCTCACTCGTCACATAGCCCGATCTTGCATCATGGTGCACCTGCGCAGTTCACCCAGTGGACGTGGCTTATTTTCAGGTGTATGAGGAAGTCAGGTGCAAGTCATAAGACTTGGCTGCAGTCCCGGGCGCCATCTTGGGACTGCTGCCACACCTGCTCCTCACAGATTCTAAACTAGAACATAGGAGAAGGCCTGTCTGGAGCCTGCGAGAGGGCTGAGTGGGTAAAGGAGCTTGCTGCCAAGCCCTAGGATCTGAGTTCAATCCTCAGCAACCCATGGCAGGAGAGAATTGGCTCCTTCAAGTTGTCCTCTGACCTCCATGTGGATGCTGGGACTGGTGTGTGCACATTTAATCAATGTCATCATTAAAGAAAGAGTATTATATTTTAGTTATTTCAAAATAAGTTTTCTCTTGAGGATTTCAGTCTTTTTTTTTTTTAATATTCATTAGCTGGACAGTGATGGCACAAAACTTTAATCCCAGCACTTGGGAGGCAGAAGCAGGTGGATTTCTGAGTTCGAGGCTAGCTTGGTCTACAGAGTGAGGTCCAGGACAGCCAGGGCCACACAGAGAAACCCTGTCTCGAAAAACCAAGAAATAAAAAAATAAAAAAAAGAATTAATTCTATATATGTGAGTACACTGTGGCTGTCTTCAGACACACCAGAAGAAGGCATCAGATTTCCCTTATAGATGGTTGTGAGTCACCATGTCGTTGTTGGGAATTGAACTCAGGACCTCTGGAAGAGTAGTCAGTGCCCTTAACCACTGAGCCATCTCTCCAGCCCATAACTGATTTCTTAAGGGGTGAAATCGTGGAGTGGAGAGTTGGCTCAGTGGTTAAGAACACCCCTAGCCGGGCGTGGTGGCGCACGCCTTTAATCCCAGCACTCGGAAGGCAGAGGCAGGCAGATAGGCAGATTTCTGAGTTCGAGGCCAAGCCTGGTCTACAAAGTGAGTTCCAGAACAGCCAGGGCTATGAAGAGAAACCCTGTCTCGAAAAACAAAACAAAACAAAACAAAACAGAACACCCCTTGTTGCAAAGAACCCAGGTTAAATTCCCGGCACCCACATGGAAGCTCATCACCAGGGTACCAGCCCCACATGTGATGCAGAGACATACATGCAGGCAAAACACTCACACCCATCAAATAATAAATAGGTGAGCCAGGCATGGTGGCACACGCCTTTAATCCTAGCACTCAGGAGGCAGAGGCAGGCATATTTCTGAGTTCGAGGCCAGCCTGGTCTACAAAGTGAGTTCCAGGACAGCCAGGGCTACACAGAGAAACCCTGTCTCATAAAACCAATAAATAAATAAATAAATAAATAAATAAATAAATAAGTGAAGGCCAGGTGGTGGTAGTGCACATCTTTAATCCCAGCACTTGGGAGGCAGAGGTAGGTGGATTTTTGAATGCTACACAGTGAAACCCTGTCTCAGAAAAAAAAAAATAGGTGAAATCATTTGTTGGTTGCTTAGCTTTTCGTACATCCAGGGGACAGTGGTACACTGAAGCAAGGAGGCTCTGTCTCTGGAGTCAGAGACACATCCCACAGAGGGAATGTTAGCATCCTACGGAGCACAAAGTATGCTCAGCTGCACACCGGAGTCTCAGATGTGTGTGGGGATCTGGATTGGGTTTGGGTTGGGGTTTTTTTTTTTTTTTTCTTTTCTTTTTTTTTTAGCTGGAGAGACAGCCACAAGTGCTGAGAACGGGAACTCATAGTTTTGGTTGTGAGCCTAGCCTCTAGTGGCTGAGCCATCTTTCCAGCCCATTTCTGGGATATTTTAAATTACATCCTGTCTTCTGTTTCCTATACAACCTCTTCCTGGTCCTTGCCCTGTCAGGACGGTGACGGCATTTTCCTAAAAGTCGTAATAATGAGCCTCGAAAGATGGAAAACTTGAGTGTGCATCGTGTGTGCCATAGAACTGTGATTCACTCAGCAGAGGGGAAGACTCTGAGTGTCTGACTGTTCCGCAAGGTCTTGTGGGAAACTTGGCAAGCTTGGGGCAGGACCATTGCTGGCGTAACTGTTCTGAAGGAACATTATGTGACTCTGGAGTTTGGGTACATGTGTTAAGAATTGAAGTGTCTGTGGTACTGATTCACAATAAAATCTCAGATGTGGGGGAAAAAAAAACCCCAAAACCCCAAAGCATTAGTAACATCATCAACCATAAACAAACAAAACAACAAAATAGCAGGGCTGGAGAGATGGCTCAGTGGGTAAGGGCACTGCTGCTCTTGCAGAGGACCTGAGTTCAATTCTCAGCATCCATGGGGCTGCTCACGACTGACTCTGGTTCTAGAGAGCCAACAACATCTCTGACCTTGGAAGGGCACAAGGCACACATATGGTGCACAGACATACAAGCAAGGCAAAGCACCCAAAGACACAAGAAGCAGTAACAACAGAACCCCAGAGACAGAGTGTGCTAGTGACCACACAACTGAAGAAACACAGTGGGGGGCCTTGGGGTTCACTGGCCAATTATGCTCTCAGAGAAATCTCAGGAAAGAGAGAGAGAGAGAGAGAGAGAGAGCACCAGCTGCCCAGAAAGTCACATGAACAGCCTGAATGTGGTAGAGGGCTAACAGGATCATGACTGAACACCAAAGCAGCCCCACTAGAATGTCTCTCAGCATGAAGAATGGTTTCTTCAGAGCCAAAAAGTAGGTCAGCTTAGCTCCAGTCCCAGACAGTATACTCTGACCCCTAACCCCAGGCCCCAGGCCATGTGAAATTAGGGCACAATTGTATACAAATACCAAGAGGGGCAGAGGAAGGTGGCTGGAATCTCAGCTGACCCCGTGGTTCTCCGTGTTCCCTTGAGGGAGCAGTCAGCAGGCCTGATGTGTTGTCCTCTTGCAAGCAGGTACACCTGATTCCATGAAGAAGGCGGCTCCTCTGCTCAGAGGACCACGGACCCCAACAGTTCTGTAGGTGTGGCTCGGTCTTGCGTACACTGACTGAATAGGTTTAAGGAATGGCAGAAGGACTTTCTAGAAGTCGGGACATCTGTACCTTCTCTACAGTCAGCTCTGTCTCTATCACTGGCTCTCAAAGGTCAAGTCTACTGCCCATTTAGGAGTGGGGGTGGGGTGGGTACCAACTTTGAGGACTCTGGGTGAATTCAGCCATTGGCTGCTATACAACTCCTTCATAATGAATTCTCAGGCTGGACATGTATGGCTGGTCCATTGGGCCCTCAAGGCCACCTGAGCAGCAGGGAGTCACTTAAGAATCCAGGAAAGTCACACAGTTGGCTGGTGGAAACAGATAAATGGCTAAGGTGGTTGGACAAACCAGGAAGACCCTATGCAGTGGTAGAAGAGTGGGTGTTCCACCAGGAGGCAGTAGAAACCAGTGATGGCTCACCACTAGCATTTATTAAAGACCAAAGAGAATAAAATAAAAATCCTGCAGAGCTGGGTGTGATGGCTCACCCCTGTAATCGAAATACTTGGGAGGCTGAGGCAGGAGGATTGCCATGAATTTGAAGCCAACCTGGACTACATAAAGAGTTCCAGGCCAGCCTGGGCTACAAAGTAGAACCCTATCTCAGCACAAACAAACAAACAAACAAACAAACCTCGACACCCCTTTAATCCCAGCACTCAGACAACAGAAGCAAGTGGAGCTCTGTGAGTTTGAAGCCAGCCACCTCTACATACCAAATTCCAGGCCAGCTGAGGCTATATGCTGAGAATCGATCTCTTTCCGCAGAGTCTTGCATGGAGGAGAGACACCTCAGGACATCGGTGTGTCTATGTCTCTGCCATCCTGGCTTGACATGTCTGTGGACGCAGAACCGTTTCTTTGGAATTTTACATGCAAAGCATTAGATTTGGAGGCACAACGAGCTGGGTTCAGTCCTTAGCACCATAGAAACGAGGCAAGGTGTCAAGCATCAAACTGGGTATGGAAGTCTGTGCCTGTGACCCCAGCACTCATAAGACAGATGCAGGAGTGAGTCTGTATGTGTGGTGTGAGTCTGTATGTGTGGGGTGTGTGTGTGTGTGTGTGTGTGTGTTTCTACCATGCTCCTCCTCTGGAGGTCAGAGGACAATTTGCAAGAGTTGATGTTCTCCTTTTACTATGTGGGGTCCTGGGGATTGAACTCAGGTCTTGAGGCTTGGTAGTAAACAACTTTACCCAGTGATCATTATCACAGTCTATGGAGTTCAAGACCAGCCTCCTGAGGGAATATAGGAGACTTTGATCTTAGAATAAACAATGATAACAAATGAGGTTTAAGCCGGGCGTGGTGGCGCATGCCTTAATCCCAGCACTCCGGAGGCAGAGGCAGGCGGATTTCTGAGTTCGAGGCCAGCCTGGTCTACAGAGTGAGTTCCAGGACAGCCAGGGCTATACAGAGAAACCCTGTCACAAAAAACAAAACAAAAACAAATGAGGTTTAATGCTAGTCTGGCTTGAATTCCTTACTCTTACCTCTTGGTAATGAAGGAAGGAACCTTCACTGGCAAAGGGGTTGGGTAGCAATGTGGTCAGACTCATGGGGGTAGGGGGAGGTAAGGACAAGGCTTGAGGTCAGAGAACGCATGCATCTAGCCCGCATATGAATAGCTTTAGTAGAACACTAGCTCCTGGCTTCCCTGAGGCTGTGTGAGTGTATCTCACCTGAACACAGAGGTTGCACAGAACTCTCTCTGGCCCTGCTGAGGAATTCCCCTGCCGTAGACCATCTTTCTAGAAATAGTACCCTGCTTTAGGAGTCAGGCTATGGAACAACATACCTGGCGACTCGGTAGGATTGTCAACCTGTGTCCAGGGGTGACTACAGGGGTTAAAGGTCAGCCAGGTCTGGAGACCAGCTGTGTCAGCTCAGGAAGCTTTCTGAGACCTGTGGGCCAGCACGGCCGGCAGAAGGGATGAGAACACACTGCATATTCCAGCCCTGCCCCGCCACAGGAATGTGTATAGGGACGGTGTGGGTGGCTCGAAGTTAGCACCAGCTGTCCTTCAAGTCTGCTGTCCTCGCAGATTAGGACAACCAGCCTCGTCCTGTATTTAGGGTCGCAGGCTAGAGTCCCTGGTCCCAATACTAGCCCCGTAGTAAATAGCTTTTCTCAGAGAAGCCACTGCAGCTGGGCTCCGGGTCCCAGCAAGCTTCCGCTAATAACCACCCTGATTCTCTGCTCTGCATTCCACTAGAGCTCACCCCACAACCCTGAGCTCACCCCCTCACCCTCCTGCCTCACCTTCATCCCATCTGCCCCTGCCCGGAAACCCCAGTCAAGTCTCCATTGTCTCCAAATGTCTCCCTCGTCTGCCTCAGGGATTCTTTGCCGCCCTAGGCACTTTGGGTAGGAACGTGCTATGGATCTCTTTCCCTCTAAGGGCCCTGGCCCTGGCCCCTTAGTGAGCTTGGCAGCTCTGCACCGCACACCCGACCCCCTTCAAACTCGCTACTCGGAGATGAGTAAAGAAAATATCTTTTCCTTCACAGTTTGAATTCTGTGTTTCAAAGTAGCCAGTATAAGGTCCGCGGGTTCTACAGCACAAATGCCCGGTTGGTCCAGAGCCTTTCCTCCCTCCAGCCCATCCAGAGGCTGCCAAAGCCTAGCCTGGGAATCAGCCGTCCTTGTCCCACATGCACTGAGCAGGACAGTCTGTGACCATCGGGCCCACGCTGGCTGGCTCCCACTCCCACAGCGACAGGGACTTATCCCCAGCCGGGTTCAGGGAGCTTGCGGCCACCCAGGCCATCATGGCATTCACTCAGGCCTTGGTCACCGTCCTGGCTTTGCTTGCTGGGACCCTGCCACACAGACACAGTGAAAACTCACCTCCCAAAAAGGTGAGCATTGCCCTTGACTTGCCCTGGGACGGAAAGGTGGGGACCGAGGGCTGTCGGATGCACACCCCGTCTGAAGTGGGGTAGGGATGGAGGTGGGGGTAGTGGGTATTGTAGGTGTACTTCACAGTCCTGGGCAGGTTTCATTTGCCTTTCCTGGACTGGAGACCATGCCCCTGGCCCAGCCCTCCTCTCTGCTCTCTCAGCCCTGGGCTCACCACCCCTCCCCCACTATCCCAAGCCCTCTCTACCTGCTGATTCTGGGGTTCCCATGCTCTCCTCCAAGACCTAGGGACCCTTCTAGATGCAAAGTCTTCCTCTCCCCTTTCTCCCTTCCATTTTTTTTAAAATTCTAAAGGTTCCTTCCTCCCTCCCTCCCTCCCTCCCTCCCTCCCTCCCCCCCTCCCTCCCTCTCCCCCTCCTATGTCCGTGCATGTGAGGCCAGAGACATCTATCTCAGTGGAGTCTGTTTTTTCCTCCCATCTTTACTCAGTCCCAGGAAGGGGGGAAATTGAACTCAGGTCGTCCAGCTTGCACAGCAAGCTCCTTTGCTGGCTGAGCCATATTGCCCCCTCTCTTCATGCCCATTAGCTATGGAATCCATACAGGTGAGGGGGCAGGATGCCCAGCTCCTGACTCTTTTTTTGTTTTTTGTTTATAAAGTTAGGTTTTTTTTTCCTAAGATTTATTTATTATTTCTTAAGTACACTGTAGCTGGCTTCAGAGCTCCCATAAGAGGGAGTCAGATCTCATTACAGATGGTTGTGAGCCACCACGTGGTTGCTGGGATTTGAACTCGGGACCTTTGGAAGAGCAGTCAGTGTGCTTAACCACCGAGCCATCTCACCAGCCTCCTCTTTCTTTCTTCCTTCCTTCCTTTCTTTCTTTCTTTCTTTCTCAGTCAAGTCCAGCTTCTAGGAGGGATACCCTGGGTGGGGGTCTGAGGTGACAATCTCATGGCTTTCCCTCGTGGACCCTGAGGTTCTTGGGCAATGCTGGGACCTCTGTCATCCTTCTGTAGACAAGAGCTAGTAACCAAGGGGCTATTTCTCCAGGCCAACGGAGACAAGTGTGTCCACCACACTCAGTGCTCCAGTGACTGTTGCCTCATAGACCTGGAGAGAAGCGGAGCCTTCTGCACCCCCAAGTCCCGCATAGGCATGGGGTGCTTGCCACAGGTGAGACACCCACAAGCAGGGAAAGAGTGGGGGAGGTTATAAAAAGAGACAGATGCCTCTGCTCCCCCACTCCCCAGCCCTCACCCCCACCTGCCTCTTCAGGTGCCCTGCCCCACTACCAACTACTATTCATCCTGCAGTCTCTCTTCTATGTGGTATTTTTACATCCTGGGCTGCCCCAAGGAAGGGGAACTTGCAAAGACTCATTGAGTCACATTCCCTGTCGTCCTGTCCCCCTTCCAGCGACTGTACATAGTAGGTGCTTGTTGCACACCAGATGAGAATCTTTTCCTTAACCTCTCTGAGGTGAGAAGGACGGGAGATACACCTACCTTGACCTAGTGCCCGTGACCTGGTTACCTGGGAGGGCTGCAGGGCTAGCTAGGACCTCAGCTTCCCAGCATCCAGGCTTACATCCTGGCTGCCCCAGCTCCTGCCTTTAGGACCTGCTCTGACCGTAGTCATTGGGACTAATGTGTCTCCCTCACAAAGTGACTGGGGAAAGTTCACAGGGCTCATTCAAACAGGTCAACTGAGATCAACTGGAAGATGCAAAGGCACAGAAGGTTTTCTTCCTACTCCAGGGCCCTGGCCCCAAAGACTCCTAGGAAGGATGGACCCGGCCTCCATATCCTGGCTTGGTCCTCTGCCCGAGCTTAAAGGAACCAGCCAAGGCCCCACTGTGGCCTGGAGAATCGCTTTATTAGTATTAGAGGTCACTTGGTACATTGTATCTCCCTCTCTAGAACAGGGAGATGCGAACTGTTCTAGCTTGCTTTCTGTTGCTGTGATAAATACCAAGACCCAAATAACAACTCAGGAAGGAAAGTGTGTTACTGGATCGCACTCCATCACCACGGGACATCGCGCAGGAGCTGAATTAGAGACCAAGAAGAAACACTGCTCTGTGGCTTCCTACTAGCTCAGGCTTAGCCTTTCATACCAGGTACACCTGCCTAGGGATGGCCCCGCCCACAGTGGGCTTGGCCCTGCCATGCCAATCATTAAGACAATCACAGACACAACCATGGGCCAATCAAAGGGAGGCAATTCCTTAACCAAGGTTCCCCCTTCCCAGGTGAGTCTAGGTTATGTTAACAAGAAAAATCTACGCCGGGCGTGGTGGCGCACGCCTTTAATCCCAGCACTCGGGAGGCAGAGGCAGGCGGATTTCTGAGTTCAAGGCCAGCCTGGTCTACAAAGTGAGCTCCAGGACAGCCAGGGCTATACAGAGAAACCCTGTCTCGAAAAAAACCAAAAAAAAAAAAAAAAAAAAAAAAAAAAATCCAGCCTGGGGGTTGGCTCATCAGTGAAGAGCACTTGTTCTTGCCAGGACTGGGTTCCATTCCCAGCACCCACAGGGTGGCTCATGATAATGTGTAACTCTAGTTCCAGGCAATGTAATGGGGCCTGCAGACATATTCAAACATACAGGCAAACACGTAAAAAATAAATTAAATAAAAATCTAAAACGAGAAACCAGGGCAGCCTCTATCCCCCACTGGACAGAGGAAGAAAGGTTATGTGTTCATGGTCATGTGAACCTCGGGTTGGGGCATCTCCCACCACTATTTATACTCTTACCCCAATCTCCACAAGTGTGATCCCCTCAATTCACACCCTTCCTCTCCCACAGACCAAGGGGAGCCTGAACATCATGTGTCCCTGTCGATCTGGCTTGAATTGTCATTCTAAGGACCCCACATGTCCCCGCCGATGTCAAATGATATAGAGGATGACATAGGCTGCTCATGGCCCCTGCTGCTGCACCTTCCCCTCCACAGGTGTCACCCCCATCGCCAACTCCACATCGACTCCTGGGCATTAAAATCACTTCCTGGCTCTGCTGTCTGTTTGCCCTTTGTGGGAAAGGCAAAAGGGGACACTGAGGCAGGAAGAGAGCCTCTCCACGGCTTGGTTTTTTGCCTAAAGCCTTGGTGGGAATAGGGATGGAGGGAGGAAGGAAGGGAGGAAGGGAGGGAGAGTTTCCTGGGAAGAGACTGGACTGAGGATGAGGCTGGGAGTGTGTGGTGGGGAGAGTCAGAGTGGGGAGATATCTTGTGGGGGGAACGGAAGGGTGTAGGTCACCGGGAGTGTGTTCAAATGTGTAGGGATGTATAGATGCAAGGACCTGGGCAAACAAGACGACCCGGCTTACTGAGATGAGACACTTGCTGCCAAGCTTAAGGACCAGAGTTCATTCCCCCAGGTGTCACATGGTAGGAGAGGTGGACTCCCAACCCATCTCTCTCTCCTCTGACATCCACACGTGCAGCCCAGCATGTGTGCCACACGCAAAGGAAAATTTAAAAAACTGTCATGCAGGAATGTGAGGCTAGAGAGATGGTGGAGTAGTTAAGAGTGCTTCCTGCTCCTCCAGGAGACCCGGGAGAGTTCAGTTCCCAACACTCCCACTGGGTGCCTCACAAGGACCAGTAACAGCAATGTCAGTGATTCTGTTGCCCTCTTCTGGCCTCTGCAGGTACTGCGCTCATGCGACCGCGGGGGGAGGGGGCGGAGCGTGCACATGTACACCCCCCACCCCCCATCCTTTTTTTAAAAAACAAAAACAAAAAATAAATAAATAAAAAGAAAAATAAAAAAACAAAAACAAACAACAAAACAACAACAAAAAACAAATGAAAGGGTGTGACGTGTGGAATGGCAAAGGAGCCGGTGTTTTGACTCCTCCACTTTTAGGAGGAGTCCTGCCTCCTCCTGCCAACTCCACTGTATAGCAGACAAATTGAGGCTCAGATTAACAGGCTGTGCCCCAGGGCTCAACCCTTGGGTGTTACCATAGACTTTCTTGCTTCAAGAACATCTGAAAAGCCCATCTGGAGTCGTTTAAGTGATGTGGGGAATTTGTTTATGGTTAGGTATGAAATTCAGAGTCAAGGCAGGTCTCAGCTCAGGCCCCAGCCAGCCCCGGGTCCAAGGCTGAATTCCTTCCTGGTATCCTAGCAACGACAAGAGTTCATCCACTAACAGTGGGGGGGGGGTAGGGGGGGTTGTTTTTTGCTTTTTTGGTTTGTTTCTTTTTTTGTTTTTGTTTTTTAGTTGTGCGTGTACGAGCGCACGTGGATGTGTGAGCATATACAAGCTCATGAGCGCAGGTCCCATGGAGGCCAGAGGTAATGGGTTTGCCTGGAGCTTGAGTTGTAGGCAATTGTGAGCCACCCTGCTGTGGCTGCTGGGAATTGAACTGAGGTAGTCTGAAAGAACATCTTAACTGATGGGTCATCTCTCCAGCCCATTTTAAAAATAATTTTTAAAAGGCTTCTTTTTATGTTGTGTGTATAGCTGTTTCACCTGCATGTATGTCTAGACACGATGTGCATGCAATATTCGCAAAGGCCAAAACAGATATCCCGGAACTGAAGTCCGGGATGGTTTGGGTGCTGCCTTTGACAACTGCAAGGAGCCACCTCCCCAGCCTCATGAGACTGATACTTACCTAAGCCAATCACTGGCTAGAAACCCAGCTGAGACAGCCTGGGTTCTGCAGAGGAGGGTGGAGGCTGGGACAGCCTGGGCTCTGCTGAGGAGGGTGGAGGCTGGGACAGCCTGGGCTCTGCTGAGGAGGGTGGAGGCTGGGACAGCCTGGGCTCTGCTGAGGAGGGTGGAGGCTGGGACAGCCTGGGCTCTGCTGAGGAGGGAGGAGGCTGGGTGGGCCTGCTTCTTCCAGGTGTTCCCACGTCCACAGAGACTCTGCTTCGCCTCCTCCTCTGGTCAGCGTGGCCTTACACTCCCTGCTTAGCTTACACCCTGGCTCTGCACCTCCTGCCCCACACTCCTGACTGCTGGCACCACAGGCCTGCACCACCATGCCCAGTTTATGCAGTACTGGGGTGAGAACCCAGGACAAACACTCTACCATCTGAGTCCCCCTCCCTCCCCCCGCAAGTAACACTATGTGACTTTGCCCCCCAAGTTCTTTCTTTTTTTAAAGATTTATTTATTTATTTTATGTATTGAGTACACTGTATCTCATTCCATCCCAAAGATTTACTTATTATTATACATAAGTACACTGTAGCTGACTTCAGACACACCAGAAGAGGGCGTCAGATCTCATTACAGATGGTTGTGAGCCACCATGTGGTTGCTGGGATTTGAACTCAGGACCTTCAGAAGAACAGTCAGTGCTCTTAACTGCTGACCCATCTCACCAGCCCCCACCACCAAGTTATTTCTGATTGGTGAATAAAGATGCCAACATTCAATACCTGGGCAGAAAAGACATGGGGGGTGGTTAGGGTTCCTGGGCTGGGGGCTTGGAGGAGAACAATGAGGGAGAGAAGAGAGGAAGAGGAAGAGAAAGACACCATGGGTTAGGAGTCAAGAAAACATGGCCCTGAGGGGTGGCCAATTGGAGTTAAGAGCGGCCCAGATGAAAGATAGTAAATAATAACTCAGGGTTATCAATAGGAAAGTAGATTCTAATAGCATAGAGGGTAGATATCTTTCAGCTCTTGTGCTGATTAAGGCTTATTGTAAATATAAAGGCTGTTTGTGTTTTCTTATCAGGGAACTAAATGCTCAAAGGTAGGTACAAACCCTGGATTGGGATTAAAAATTTCTACAACAAGGACATTTACATGCCAATATGTTACTCACCTAGCAATGTTGGCACTGTGCAGTAAGCCAGATGTGGTGGCTCATGCCTTTAATTCTAGTACTCGGGAGGCTGAGGCAGGAGGATTGCTTTAAGTTCCAGGAGAACCTAGACTAGAGAAGCCTCTTTCCTAAAATGACATCATTACTCGTTTAGCCTTTTTCCCATCATCCCCTTGTTTAAGGCAGCAGAGAGAATACCTCAAATCCACCAAAGCTTGGGATGTTTCTGTCTGGCAGAAGGAGGTGATGTGTAGTTTTTAAGACAAAGCAGAAAAAGAGAGTAATTGTGGCACAAGAGAGGAATTCCAGCCCTGGTGTTTGGCCCAAACCTACACGTGGGAAGGGAATAAACCACAGAGTCCACAGCCCTCCATAGGTACTAAAAGGTTCAGACCATACATATTAAGGGTGGTTCCAACTCTTCTACCACTGCAGAGTATCCTATCCTGCCATTGTCTTTTTGTCTTTTGTGTCACATTGAATGTTCCATGCTGGAATCTATGAAACATTCATAGCTTCTGAACATAGCATCATCAGCCTCGTGTGGGGCGGGGGGGCGGGGCGGGGGAGTTGGGGCTGTCTTCGCCATCTGTAGGCATTTAGAAAGCAGTTGATTCTCCAATTCTCTCCCCTTGCTGTAACCCTGGGAACTATGAGAGACCTGGATTTTCAAGCCACCACACAGAGCACAGCCTTGGATTCAGCAGACACTACACAAGCAAAAACCCACCTTTTCTGGGCATGATGCTGTAAGCCTGTAATCCCAACATTCAGGAGGCTGGGCTCAAATTTGAGCTGAACCCCGGATCCTCCTTCTTCAGCCTTCTGAGTGCTGGGATCAGACAGCCAGAGTCAGTGAGGCTGGAGTTTAAATCAGATCCTAGAGGGGCCAGAGGCTTCCTCAGTCTTGAAATGAGTGCTGACCCCCAAGGGGGGGTCTCCATTGTTCTCAGAACAAGGACTTTCTATATTGTAACAAGGACTTTCTACATTGTGACAAGGACTTTCTACATTGTGACAAGGACTTTCTACATTGTAGCAAGGACTTTCTATATTGTGACAAGGACTTTCTACATTGTGACAAGGACTTTCTACATTGTAACAAGACTGGGAAGGAACTAAATAAACATCTCTACCCATCCAATAAGGTTCTGACAATAAACCAAAGTTCCTTTCCACTACCCTCCTCCCCAGCATGTCAGACTTGAGTTCATTCTGCATACTTACAGAGTAGGGGTAAGGGGCTACGGACAGGAGATGCTGTCCTGGAATTCTGTGCCCCCAAGCTCCCACTCCTGCTCCTACATCAGCTTCCCCATGGCTTCAAGGCTGAAGCCCTTTGCCCTAATCCACTTCATCTGCTTCCCTGACACCACTCCCTCTCCAGGCCTCAAGCAATTAGGGCAGAATTGCAAACAGTTGTCTGGGAGGAGCAGCTGCAGAGTTACGTGATAGTCACATGACCCACACTCTAAGGCTGAACTGAAGATAGCGGTTGTTTGGCTGGGAGAATAGTCCTGTACAGCACACATTCATGGCTGTTTCTTCTGGCCTGTTTCTCCTGCTAGCCCAGAATCATAGGTCCACAGGAGTTCTTCTCCCAGCCTTTGATTATATGGTCATGACATAGTAGGGGCCAAGCCTTTAGCTGTACCCTAAAAGAGCTCTTCACTTTTGGACCATCCTATGTAACCACAACAACAGTGGCTGTTCCCCCCTCCCTCAGCAACAGCTTGTTTTGAATGTATCTCCCTATCACCCCCACACAGTCTCCCCTCCCAGAGGAGGGTGCAACCCTCTCGGGCTGCCACTGCCCTAAGACTGTACTATCTGGGAGGGTGGCAGTCTCTGAGACTGGCAGGAGGAAGCAGCAAGTGGCATAACAGAGAACGTTGGGTCCGGGATGATTAGGAGAAAGAAGAAAGGCTCTGGTCCTGGGGTTTGGGCTACAGTTGTCAGAGAGACTGGGGGACACAGCACCTGCCCTGAGCTCACAGGGCTAGCCCCACTTATTGAGCACATAACTGATTATGAGTCACTTTTCTCAGGGTTAAGGGGGTTGGAAACCGCTGCTCAAGGCAAACTTCTTCATATCACAATGCCCACAATTGGGGCAGACCAAGTATAGCTGCAAGGGAGGCTGGATGGCCCTGCCTGAGAATTTGTGATCCTTCTCCCAGAGCTGGGCTTGCCACCTCCTCAAGTAATACTGGAGTTCCACTGTCAAAAAAGAGGGGCAAAGCCACTCCCCCTTCTATGGTGCAGGCCAGGTGCAGAGGCAGGAGACACATTTAGCCTTGAAAGAGGGCCACGGTGGTGCTTTTGCATGTATCTAGACTGACAACAGTGCCCATGGTATTTTAGGCTCATCAGAGCTTGAGGGAAGTATCTTCGGTGTGCAGAAGTGCCAAGGGAGTTGGGCTCTACAGAAACACAGGACTGCCGATCACTGTAGTTGCCTGAACAAACGTTTCTCCCAGTAAGCCTGGGGCTCAGAGTCACCTGTTCTGAAATTCTGGGAGGGTGACATGGCTCAGCAGGTGTTTGCTGTAAAGTCTGATGACCTGATCAGATGCAGGGCCCCAACGAATCCCCAATGGAGGCTGGTGCTGTCTGCACCTGCTTGCTTGTCCTCAGGGGCTTGGAGGGGTGGAAGGCCTGGAGCCTGCTTCTTAAGCCCGACTCTAGTCCTGCCTATTCACCAGGCTGTGGACCTCAGTCTCCACACGCCCTTCTGCCCTGTGGGACCCTGGCCCTGGTAGACAAAGGTTTATGAGACTTTTACTTGCAGAGCAAGGACAGGCAGAGACGGACAAGGTTGCAAGTGGGTTTTAATTGCCAACAGCTGGCTGGCTCAGATGGGACAGAGGGAGAAAGAGAAGAAGGTATAACCCAGCTAACTGCGTGATCTCACTGCTTGGAGCGCCTGGAGTCGAGGCAGATGCCATAGTTGGTGTTGGTGATGGCGCCGATGATGCTCCTGTCCCCCTCACAGGTCAGGCCCCGCTCACAGGGACACCGGTAGTAGATCCCATAGAGGGTCTGCAGAGATGGGAACAACAGAGTCACTTGGTTATCTTTTGCTCCCTACTCTGCTGGGAACTGGCTGTCTGGTACTTCCCAGGGTGTTCCTGACTGCCTCACCAGGGGACCATGCATTAGGCCTTCTCCAATACTCCCACTAACTTAATGGCACAGAGGGGCCTCTATTTACCCTGTGGAATGGGAACACACACATACCTAGGGGTCACTGTGAAAGTCAAGTGGGGTCATGGGATGAGCTCCTGAGACCTCCTGTCTCACTCCTTCAACATTGCATGTCCAGATGCTCCCCCCCACTCCCTCCACTCCAGGGCACACACCTTTGGGGAGCACTCGCTGTTCTCCATGGCCTTGTGTGTGCAACGGGCAATGCCCAGGATGGTGTCATGTTGGCAGCATCTGCTCTTACACTGCATACTGTTCAAACAGATCTCACCGTCCTCCTGCAGGGACAACATGTCAGCCCAAACCCTTCCCCCATGCCTTTCTCCAGAGCTTGTCCCTGGCCCCACCACAGCTATAATCAGTGCCTCCCTTGATGGGTCTGGGATCACTGTGCCCTACCCATGTCAGGAGGTGGGGGGCAGCAGAGAAGCTATCCTGGGTTAGGAGTGCAGGCCTATAGGTCCTACTGGCTGCTCCTGGTGACCCTGGCCAGCCACTGGCACCTTGCTGCCTTGCACAGGTGCCCCCAAAGCAGGGCCTCCCACATTTCCTTCCTTCCTTTCTTTTTATTTATTTATTTTTATTTTTTTTTAAAGATTTATTTATTTATTTATTATATGTAAGTACATTGTAGCTGTCTTCAGACACTTCAGAAGAGGGGGTCAGATCTTGTTACGGATGGTTGTGAGCCACCATGTGGTTGCTGGGATTTGAACTCTGGACCTTCGGAAGAGCAGTCGGGTGCTCTAACCCACTGAGCCATCTCACCAGCCCCCTTCCTTTCTTTTTATGAGACAGGATCTCACAGCCCAGGCAGGAGTGGATTTAGCCCAGGCTGGCCTCAACCTGTGACCGCCTGCCCCAGCCTCCGCAGAGGTGGGATTATACACAGGCATCATGTGCTTGGCTTCAGCCACTTCTTAGAGGAGCCTGTGAAGGTGGCAGCCATCTCTATACAACACCCCACACTTACTGGACACAGAGGCACTAGCTTTTTTTTTTCTCTCTCTCTCTGTGTAGCCCTGGCTGTCCTGGAACTCACTCTGTAGACCAGGCTGGCCTCGAACTCAGAAATTCTCCTGCCTCTGCCTCCCAAGTGCTGGGATTAAAGGTGTGCGCCACCATGCCCAGCTGAGGCACTAGCTTTTAATCTCAGCACTGGACAGGCAGAGTCGGGTGGCTATGCGTTCAAGGCTAGCCTGGTCTACAAAATAAGTTCCAGGAAAACCATGGCTACACCATGAGGTCCTGTCTCAAATGAGTAGAGGACTCTACCCTTGTTCAAAAGACATGTACAGAGGTTTCTGGGCTGTCCTGGGCTAGCCCACACCCCTCGCCTTCCCTGGGGCTGCTGGCCATGCAGGGCTTGCCCCACTGAGGCATGATGAGAAGGCAGCATGGGTCCCTGCACAGGGGCTACAGCCCCAGTTTCCCCAGCTTCCTCTGCCTGGCTCTGGGCTGTACTATGAAGATAAACTACACATCCTCCCAGCCTTTAGAACTGGGTCTAGTCCACAGAAAGGTATCATTAGGAGGCTGGAGAGATGGCTCTGCAGTTAAGAGCACTGACGGGTCTTCTAGAGGCCCTGATGTCCTCTTCTAGTGTGTCTGAAGACAGCTACAATGTACTCATAGAAATAAAAGTAAATGATAAAGGTATCATTAGAAGGTAGAAACTAGAGTCATTATCATGCGCTTTTTAAGAAAGTTGTCAGTCTTTAAGTCACGGGACCTTCCTATCCAGGGTTCTAGACAAGCCTTAGGGCTCTCTGTCTTTGCTGCAGAGAGCACTTTCTCCCTCTCAGTCAGGTGGAGTTCGGAGCTGTTCTCCATCTCTCTGGCAAAAAGGCTCCTAAGACAGCCGAGAACTCAGGGAGGGATGCCCTAGCTGTGTGCTGCCGGAGGTCAGAAGCCGTGCTTTCAAAATCCCCATGAGACTCGGCCGGCTGTACAGAGGTTCCTTACCAGGTTGATAATAAGACCCCGGGGTCCGGGAGCTGCATAGGCCACTGCAAGGAGGGACACAAGCAGAAGAACAAGGACCTTCTCCATGGTGTCTGGTAAAGCTGGGGTGGATGGAAGCTGGAAGTTCAGACAGCAGAAGGCAAGAGCCAAGTGAGGGAGAGAGCCTTTAAAGAAGCCCTATCTACACATGACCCGCCTTCGGCACACTGTGACACAAACAGTCACAGATGTGGTCTGTCAGCTGGGGGAGGGTCCTGATAAGGTGGTTGACAAAGGTCATATTGTGTGTGTGTGTGTGTGTGTGTGTGTGTGTGTGTGTGTGTATACTCATGCGTGCACGTACTCCAGTTCATGGGACTATGGGTCATGTTATCACACTATGGTTAAGACAATAGACTCTGGGGCTAAGTCTTTCAGTGTTAGAGTATTTGCCCACCCAGTGCTTATGAGCTCCTGGGTTTGATACCCAGTAGCACAAATAAGGGGGAAAAGGGGGGGATGGGAGGAGCTGTGTGAGGGAGTACCGGGAGGAGAGGGGGGCTAATATTGGGATGTAACGTGAACAAATAAATCAATTAATTTTTTAAAAAGTGTGGGGAGGACCCTGGAGGAGTAACTGTACAAGATATCAGCTGGCAGAGATGGGTAGCCTAAACGTTCTAGCTGAGCCTTCTGGTCTGTCAGCCAGAAGTGACTTCAAGAGCCAGAATGGTGGAGTGGACTCCATCTGCCGTCTTGAGTTAACTGGAAACTCCTGAAGTGCGTTTATATGACATATGGCCATATGCATAGCACGCCGAATCAGACTGTTACCTGAGAGCTCTGGAGATCTGATCTGGTGACTTGAGCATGGAGTGGCAAGGCTGGGGTGACTCACAAGAGGAACCTAAGGTATTTGTGTCACCTGCTGTGAGGCCTGCCCAAACTCAGGTGGGTGTGAGGTTTAGGCAACAAGGGTCTTAGGAGCTTACCATAAGATTTCCTCCCATGCTTGTTGGGGATCCCTTTGGCTACCCTGGCTAAAATATGCATGTTCCCTGAAGAACAACCCCCTGCCCGGCCCAGGGAGCTGTCTACAAGGCAGTAACAGCCCTGTTGGACTCTCTCCAGTGACTCACTCTGCACCTGCAAATTAAGTATAAAAGCGACACCCCACTGGGCAATAGTGGTGCCCACCCATCCTCCATCGCCACACTCCTGAGGTAAGGCTTTCAGTCATTCTGCCCCCTACCCAAGGTCGTGTATAGATGGGAGTACTCCCTACTCCTGCCTGGGAATGAAGTGGTCTCCGAGCCTGGCGGTGCAGGCTGGGAAGAGTCCAGCTGCTGGAGTGTGCTCAGGTGTGCAAACAGAGAAGCTTTCCCTGAAGGTCTGCTTGCCGCCTGCCACCACCAACCCCAACCCCAGGAGGTGGAAAGCTGCCTCTGGGGCCCCAGGCTGGGGTGCTTCTGGGCACAGTTTTGATCTTGACCAACTTGGCTTCAAGTATCAGCACTTAGGAATGCCATGACCTTGGGAGTCATTCCCGGGGTCAGAACTCAGGGTCACCATCTGGAGGAGCCAAGAGACCCTCAGCATGAGAGGAACAAATGCCGGGGTCTGGGGGATGGGAGGGTGGGTGTAGAATCTGCCATCTCATTTTCAGGGACTTGTGTTGAAAGCCTCTCACCCCTTGTCTGTTCCCTTCCTCTGCCCGGGTTTGGCCAATGCCCCAGGTCCCCAGGTTCTGGGAGAGTGGCAAGGAGGCCATCAGGGTCCTTTCTTCACACTCCACCCAGTGACTTCAGAAACAGTCAAGACCACTGAGACACCTTCAGTGTGATGACTCCAGCTGCTCACAGGAAACTTCCTGTAGCTGAAGTTTTGACTGCTACAAGCACAGAGTTTAGCAAAGAGCTTGCTTCCACGATTCTGAGTCTCCTGATGCACATGAATTGAAGCCATTAAAAAAAACTGTAAAACCCAGGAGGCAGAAGCCAGAGAGGCCAGTCTGGTTTATAGAGACAGTTCTCAGGACAGCCAGGTTTACACAGAGAAATCCTGTCCCAAAAAAACAAAACAAAACAAAACAAACCCTAAGTCCTTCAGGTTTAACCACCTCCCTTCCCTGACCCAGGGAGAGTTTTACTCTGAATTTTCTTCTGAAAACAAAACAGCCATGGGGCCGTCTAGGAGCCTGCATTATGTTGGTAAGAAAAGGCACAAACACTGCTGATCTGGGGTCGGGGTACGTGCCTGAAATCCCAGCATTCCAGAGGGAAAGGCAGAAGGACAGAGGCTATCCTCTACATAGCAGAGTGTTAGGGTAGGCTGGACCTCTCTCTCTCTCTCTCTTCTCTCCCCACTCTCCCCTCTCTTCCCTCCCCCTGCCCCTCTATCTCTTCCTGGTTTATAAAGACAGGATTTCTCTGTGCAGCCCTGGCTGTCCTGGAACACACTCTGTAGACCAGGCTGGCCTCGAACTCAGAGATCCCCCTGCCTTGATCATTAAGCTCCACCCAGGCCTTTGATCTTTTATTTAAAAATAATTAATTTTAAAATTTATAAGCTAGGAGTGATGGTACTCGCTGGTGACCCCAGCACGTGAGGTCCATCCTTGGCTATATGAGTGCTAGGTTAGCCTGGGCTGTAGTGACACTCCCTGTTTCAAAACAAACAAACAAATAAACAATAACTACAGAGTGAGTTCCAGGACAGCCAGGGCTACACAGAGAGACCCTGTCTCAAAAAACCAAAAAAAAAAAAAAAAAAAAAAAAAAGAAAAGAAAAGAAAACTTGTAACTGAAAATACTTGAGTACGACAGGTATTTATCAATCAGCTGCAACAGAATGGCCCCACAAAGCCTGTTTCATCTGTGTCCTGTCCACTCTGGATTAAAGGAAAGTCTCTCTGTGGTGGGCACACAGGTAGGCTATGCTGGAGATACAAAGACAGCATGATTGTGAGTTCTAAGCTAGCCTGGGCTACACCACATGATTGCTTCAAAAACAAAACCAAAAACAGCATGTGATGTGGCTGAGGCAGAAGAATTACTGTAAGCCAACCTGACCTAGAATGAAATCCCGTTTCACTAAAAGGAAGAGGGATTGAGGGGACAACTCAATAGGTGAAGTGCTTGCTTCAATAATGTGACCACTGAACTGGGCGTGGTGGCGCACACCTTTAATCCCAGCACTCAGGAGGTAGAGGCAGGTGAATTTCTGAGTTCGAGGCCAGCCTGGTCTACAGAGTGAGTTCCAGGACATCCAGGGCTACACAGAGAAATCCTGTCTCAAAAAAAAACCAAAACCAAACAAACAAACAAAAAGTGCCCACTGGAGTTCTGACTCTCATCAAAGCTAGACAAGTGCAGCTGCCTGTCATTGGATCGCCAGGGAGGCAGAGACAGGCCAGCTAGACCAGCTGCATTGGCAGGCTCCCCGTTCAGAAGAGACTGCCTCCATACATAAAGCAGAGCGGTCATAGAGGACACCTGAGGTTGGCTCCAGACCTCCATATGCATACATGTCTTCACACACAAATGCACACAAGTCCTCATACACATGCCCACATGCTCTCACATAGGCATGTGCCCACATACATTCAATCACGCATACACATAGACTTGCCAGAAATAATGGCATGTAGATTTGACTCTGACACCTTGTGAGGCTGAGCTACTATCTCCTGTGCTGTGCTCTGCGCACCTGCAAGCTGACCTTCCCACACTTCCTAACCCTTCGCACTCTTGTGTTTTATTTAATCTGTACCATTCAACCTTTTGTTTTGTTTTGTTTTTGTTTTTGTTTTTATTTTTGTTTTGGTTTTGGTTTTGGTTTTGGTTTTGGTTTTTTGAGACAGGGTTTCTCTGTGTAGCCCTGGTTGTCCTGGAACTCACTCAGTAGACCAGGCTGGCCTCGTACTCAGAAATTCGCCTGCCTTTGCCTCCCAAGTGCTGGAATTAAAGGCGTGGGCCACTACCTCCCAGCCTTAAATTTTCTGTACCACAATTTTTCTAGGGTAACTAAGATCCTAAATATTAAAAAGATATTGCCTCTGAATCTTTTCTGGAGCAACAGCTACTCCCCAGAACTTATTAAAAGCTCATTGTGGGGGCTTGAGAGATGGCTCAGTGGTTAAGAGCACCAACTGCTCTTCCAAAGGTCCTGAGTTCAAATCCCAGCAGGCACAAGGTAGCTCACAACCATCCGTAGTGAGATCTGACGCCCTCTTCTGGAGTGTCCAAAGACAGCTACAGTGTACTTACACATAATAATATATAAATCTTTAAAAAAGTAAAATGAATAAATAAATAAAGCTCATTGTGTGAGAGCAAGGATTTGAAGTAAACTTCCCTTCAGGGGCATTTGCTAATAAATCACTTTCCATTTAAGAAACAATATACATTGAAAAATTCAAAGTCTTAGCTTCTTGTATTGAAGCAGAAACAATATATATTTTATTATATAATGTAAGGCTATTAGCTATACCTAGAGGCAAAACTTTCCACTGATCACAAGCTCACTGGAAGCAAACCGTTCACAATACAACGGAAAAAAACAACCTTCCAAATCAATAATGTTTCTACATGGAGTAGGTAAGCCAAATTGTAATGCCTCTGTAAGTTCTACAGCCTCAGTGACAGCCTTTCATAAAGCTAAAATTTAAACTTTATTTTGAACAACACTTGGATAGATCTGTAATAAAGTTGTTTTAGCTTTAAGAAAAAAAAAAAAGAGGCAAGTTCCCAAGAACTTCCCTAGGCAGTGTTTGCAAAACAAAAGAAATGCCACACAAGCCTTGATGAGGCTGCTCTGAGTTTTGCATTAACTCAAAAGTAAATATTTCTTAATCTGAGTACACTGCCAGAGTCCTGGCCCAAAGATTATTCCTCTTGCAGTGAGAACAGATTCCAGAATTTTTAAGTTTCTTTTGCAATATTAGAATATATCCATAACTTTTGGAAACCAAAACCCATTTTTAAACAATTTATTCTCTTTAAAAATCAATACCAGTCCAGGAAGTGGTGGCGCATGCCTTTAATCCCAGCACTTGGGAGGCAGAGGCAGGCAGATTTCTGAGTTTGAGGCCAGCCTGGTCTACAGAGTGAGTTCCAGGACAGCCAGGGCTACACAGAGAAACCCTGTCTCGAAAAAAAACAAAAACAAAACAAAACAAAATAAAAATCAATACCAGAAACATTACTTTCATGTTACAAAGTTTGGCTGCCAATTCGTACATAGGAATGCATGACAGTGGAGATTTTAATGCTTTACTAAAGAGACATTGTTTTAAATCTTATCTCTTATAAGTCTACTTTCTAGGAAAAGAGTTACATAAAATATTATCCCAATTTAGAAGTATCCTTCCTTAGAGGCCTAGTTTCCTGGACCGGTTCATGCCAGTGTTGTTTAAAATGACTCCAACCCTGAGTTACCAGTTTTAAGCTAACTTTCTTTTTTTTTTTTTAAAGATTTATTTATTTATTATATGTAAGTACACTGTAGCTGTCTTCAGACAAGAGGGCATCAGATCTCATTACGGGTGGTTGTGAGCCACCATGTGGTTGCTGGGATTTGAACTTCGGACCTTCGGAAGAGCAGTGGGGTGCTCTTACCCACTGAGCCATCTCACCAGCCCCCCCTTTTTTGTTGTTGTTGTTGTTGTTGTTGTTGTTGTTTTTGTTTTTTGTTTTTTTCAAGACAGAGTTTCTCTGTATAGCCCTGGCTGGCCTGGAACTCACTTTGTAGACCAGGCTGGCCTCGAACTCAGAAATCTGCCTGCCTCTGCCTCCCGAGTGCTGGGATTAAAGGCGTGCACCACCACGCCCGGCTTAAACTAACTTTCTTGTTACCAATGTTACCCCTTTTTAATCATACCCAATAACTTATAAGCCAATACTCTATGACCAAGACATGCAGAACATATTCATACCTTTAAGACTAGTCAGAAACCGGTTGGTGAGATGGCTCAGCGGGTAAGAGCACCAACTGCTCTTCCAAAGGTCCTGAGTTCAAATCCCAGCAACCACATGATGGCTCACAACTACAGGTAACAAGATTTGATGCCCTCTTGTGGAGTGTCTGAAGACAGCTACAGTGTACTTACGTATAATAAATAAATCTTTAAAAAAAAAAAAAAAAAACTAGTCAGAAACCAAATGAAGTGGCTAAACGAATCTTATAAATTTGGACCAATCAAAGAATTTTACTTTTTCTAGCTATAATTTCGAGATAAAAAGCACTTTTTCATTTGCTGAACCCAATAATCACAATTGCAGAGAATTTTCTAGGGAAAAAAAAATCCAACTATCAGCTTATTTGCCTTAGAACTATGAAGCTGCAGACTCCTTTTTTATTTTATTATTATTATTATTATTATTATTATTATTATTTTTTGTTTTGTTTTTCGAGACAGGGTTCCTCTATGTAGCCCTGGCTGTCCTGGCACTCACTTTGTAGACCAGGCTGGCCTCGAACTCAGAAATCTGCCTGCCTCTGCCTCCCGAGTGCTGGGATTAAAGGCGTGCGCCACCACGCCGGGCTTGACTCCTTTTTTTTTTTTTTTAAGATTTATTTATTTATTATATGTAAGTATACTGTAGCTGTCTTCAGACACTCCAGAAGAGGGCGTCAGATTTTGTTACAGATGGTTGTGAGCCACCATGTGGTTGCTGGGATTTGAACTTCAGACCTTTGGAAGAGCAGTCGGGTGCTCTTACCCACTGAGCCATCTCACCAGCCCTTGACTCCTTTTTTAAAAACAGTTTTTCAGCAGAACCTATCCTGCTGTGCGTGACTCCTGGCTAAGGTGAGAGGCAACTTTAATCAGCCTTTGCTGTGTAAACTGAGACTGAATCAGGAGATGGATAGCCAGCAGATAAAGTTTTAACCATTTTTTTTTCTTTTCATCATGAAACATAGAAAAACAGTCATTCAGACAACAAAACCAAAGCAGACATGAATTGACACGTGAACAGATTGGTGCACCAAACACAGACAATACAGAGAGAGTAGAGATTTTGATGTAACCAGAACTAAGGATGTCTCCTGTAGGGGCCAGAGAGAAAACAGGACGTCTCCTGATTTCCCTTTGTCCCTGGGAGAGTTCCAAAATCCATTTTCCTTCTCTCTCCAAAATCCATTTTCCTTCTTTCAGGATAGTGTCGGAACAGTTTCAGCCTCTCAGCAGGTAGCAGTGTCTTGGAGAAAAACTGCAGAGATGGCAGAACAATAGACCTATCTAGGTGGAAAGACTCCACCCTAGGTGGCCCAGCTCACAGTGGCAGGCCTGAGCCAGCCTGCTCAAGGCTGAGGGAGGCTACAGTTGGCAAGCTCCCATACTTCTTTCTGGCCCACGGGCCTATTTCTGTTTTACTATATATTGACACGATGTCAAACAGACCAAATATACATTTTCAAGCTCAGAGATAAGGATCGACATCAGGCTTGGTCAGAATAGTTTCTTCAGTGGGCGACAGTTAATGCAGAGACCAGTAAAAGCGCTGAGAGTCAGTGCCCCGTGGAGTACTTAGCTCTAAATGGGACATCTTCATGACCTCCTGCAAGGCTCATGGAGAAGAGGGACAGGGTGTTACTGGTTGTTGGGAGAGGGCACTCTTCAGTGGTGTAACCACTGGTTGGTCAATTGAGCTTGCTCAGGTAAATAATTCCCCAGCCATGCTTAAATGCTGTAGGCAAGAGTGAAACTAAGTTAAAGTAACAAAGGGTTCAGTGGGAGGGGGAAGGGATAACAGATGTGGGAGAGGGGTAATTATCAAAGTACATTCTACATGTGTATGTGTGGAATTATAGAATAAAAATGTAATAATACTGACTAACCAGCCTGCCTCCATTTTAGGCTTAAAAGCCATCTTCTGCTGAAGACAAACTACTTTCATTCCTGCATATGATTAAATCTGTTTCTCAAGGATCAGGATTGGGCTAGGCCCCACCTGTAACCTTAACTACAAACATTTCGGAAGAGCATGCTCCAAGAATGGCAATCATGTCTTTGTTTCAAAAAGTTGTTTGTAGCTAGGCAGTGGTGGCACACTCCTTTAATCCCAACATTTGGGAGGCAGAGGCAGGCTGATTTCTGAGATTGAGGCCAGCCTGGTCTACAGAGTGAGTTCCAGGACAGCCAGAGCTACAAAGAGAGAAAACAAATAAGAAAAGTTGTTCGTAACCATCTTACAACCCTACCTTTGTTTCAGAGGTTAAGCCTACCTTGTTGCCATCTTGGAATCCTGTCTTCCTTTGGGGAGGTTCTTCTGATTAACTTGTTCCGCCCTTGTTTTGCTCCCATAACCCAGCCTGTTTTACCTCTAAATGACCCCATTTGGAAAGCCCCTTGCCCTGAGCTATAAAAGCCTTGTCCTAAATCTCACTTTAAGGGGACATAGCCTGTGCAGACGAGTAAAAAACTTGCTTGTAACTAATTGCGTGCTTTAATTAATTTGGCCACTATGATTTGAGTCGGTGGTCTTTCCCCTCACATCTTCAGGATTAACCAAAGACCTCACTCTACAAAGACTCCTCCCCCCTTGTCTCCTCGTACTCTGCCCCTACCATGTGTTTCTTTCTTTCTTTCTTTTTTTTTTTAAGATTTTATTTATTTATTATATGTAAGTACACTGTAGCTGTCTTCAGACATCCCAGAAGAGGACATCAGATCTCATTACGGATTGTTGTGAGCCACCATGTGGTTGCTGGGATTTGAACTCAGGACCTCTGGAAGAGCAGTCAGTGCTCTTAACCACTGAGCCATCTCTCCAGCCCTCTTTCTTTCTTTCTTTCTTTCTTTCTTTTAAGATTTATTTATTATATGTAAGTACACTGTAGCTGTCTTCAGACAGACCAGAAGAGGGCATCAGATCTCATTACGGATGGCTGTGAACCACCATGTGGTTGCTGGGATTTGAACTCAGGATCTTCAGAAGAGCAGTCAGTTCTCTTAACTACTGAGCCATCTCTCCAGCCCCTGTAATTCTCTGTAGTTTAGCCTCTGGGTTCACACAGATGAACTCCCACACTACACACTGGTTTGGATGGTCTGGCTGCTGTGACTCAGTACAGTGAGTCTGAGTGGGGTTGTTAGAGGCAACTCTCCCCACTTTCCGTCTCTTCCTCTCTTTATAATATTTGTGTGGGTTTGTGCTTAGAATTGGCCATAGGGCCTTCTTCATGCTAAGCAAATCACTCACTGAGCCCAAGTCTTTGTCTGCTTGCTTGTTGTTGTTGTTTTTGAATGAATGTTTTGGTTTTAACATTTATTTATTTTATTTATGTAAGTACATTGCCCCTGTCTTCAGACACACCAGAAGAGGGCATTGGATCCCATTACAGATGGCTGTGAGCTACCATGTGATTGGTGGGAATTGAACTCAGGACCTCTGGAAGAAAAGTCCATGCTCTTAACCGCTGAGCCAGCTCTCCAGTCTCCTGCTTGCTTGGTTGTGCTCACTCTGTAGCCCAGGCTAGCCTCACTCTCACAGTGATCCTAGTCAGCCTCTCCAGAACTGGGATGACAGGCTTGTGCTGCCACACCCAGCTCCCAGGTTTGCCTCTTGCCCGCCCTCAGTGGTAGTCCAATGCACAAGGGAACTGCACGGTTATATGACATTTCGATTATTTCTCAGAAGCTAGGGGCACACGCAGATTAGTGAGGGAGCCTCAAGTGAAAAAAATGCCTCCATAACATCCGGCTATAGGCAAGCCTATAGAGGCATTTTCTTAATTAGTGACCAATGTGGGGAGGGACAGGCCCATTGCAGTTGGTGCATCCCTGGGCAGGTAATTCTGGGTTCTATAGGAAAACAGGCTGAGCAAGATACAAGGAGCAAGCCAGTAAGCAGCACTCTCCATGGCCTCTGCATCCAGGTTCCTGACCTGCTTGAGTTCCTGCCCTGACTTCCTTTAGAGATGGACAGGAGTGTAGAACTGTAAGCTGAATAAACCCTTTCCTCCACTGGTTGGTTTTGGCCACAGTGCTTTATCTCAGCAGTAGTGACTCTAACCAGGTAAATGTGGAACGTTTTTTGGGTAAATACAAGTTCATATCTCTGGGCCAAACATGTAGGTGGCAGATAGCTGGGTCACATGAGGGATGCCTATGTCAGTCTCTGAAAGGCTCCGTTTTCCTAAGCTGGACTGATACACAGTCCTGCCAGAGGCCTGTGTGTTCGAGATGTTTCACATCTTTTGTTGGATTATTCACTATGGTAGTTTAAACAGTTTGGGGCTGGAGAGATGGCTCAGAGGCTCAGAGGGTGAGAGTACTGGCTATTCTTACAGAGGACCGAAGGTTCCTTCACTAGCTCTTGCATGGCCGCTCACACATGTCTGTAACTCTAGTCCCATGGGATCTAATGCCCTTCTTTGGTCTCCCAGGGCACCAGGCACACAAGTATACAGACACACATGTAGGCAGAACATCCATTCACATAAGATACAAATAAATATAATAATATATATATATTTTTAAAGTCAACACTTTTTGCCGAGGACTGGCTTCAGTCGGGCCCCCCTCAATCTGCCGGAGAAATCAGTTTTCCAGTTACAGGTAGGCAGGAGTCAGCAAGAAAAGGGTGACAGACAGAGACACAAGGGAGTGTGGTATCTGAATGTAATTTCTCAAAACAAGCACCAGACTTTTAACACAGAAGAAAATAGGGAAGTTAGGTGACACATCAGTCAAGGTAGAATGAGGTTACCAGATGCTTAATGACTCACACAAAACAGAGGGATGCAAGCACAAAGCCTGGCAGGAACTGGGCAATAAAACAACTGAGACAAAGTCAGCTCTATCTAAGGTCAGCTATAGTCTAAGAAGCCAGGTGTGAGGTCTTTACTATCCCGGGGCAAGGGCTTTCATGCCCAAGTCATGGTTCTAATTAGGGAGTTCCGCTCTAGCTAACCTTCTCACGAATAATGCAATACTCTAAAACCACAGCCTGATCTACTTCCTAAACCACTGTAAATTCCTGTATATGGGAGCGACTTGGCTTTTATTATAAGTGATAGTGTGGGGGGACTTTCTTCTATTAAGTAATGTAGTCTGCCATACATAACTGTAATAAGAATTCTAAACTTACGTTGCTAAGCTTGCCCTGAGATTTCTAACTCTATGTAATAGATAGTAAAGCCTGATTTCTTTCACTATCTCTCTTACAATACTAGAGGCAATTCTGAATGTCACTGAATAGGCAACATTCTTACTGAATTCCAAGCCCAGGGTCTGCTCAAGGACTACCTAGGGTATTGGTGAAGGCCAGGAAGCAAAGTTCAATTTTGCTTAGGTATTTGGCAAGTCATTGCTTGGAGACATCTATAATAAAACAATACAGAAAGAAAGCACACAGATCCATTCGCAAGGACAAGTTTGGAGCATTCATAATACAGGATGCCACAGTTCTAGGAGACTACAGTTCCAAGAGACTAAGTTTCTGTGAACTTTTCACCTCGGGACTGCATCCAAGTTTTTGGTCCTGTCATGCAAGTCACTACTGGAGTGGGTGTGGCAACTTTCAAAGCCAAGTATGGTAGCACGTGACTACAGTTCTAGTGCAAAAGAGGTAGAGACTGGAGCATCTGGAGGTCAGGAGCATCTGGGAAATCAGGAGCATCTGGGAGGTCAGGAGAATCCTTAGTTGGGTGGAGAGTTTGAGCTCAGTCTGCATCCCCTGAGACCTATCTCAAAAGTAAAAAGTAGGGCTGGTGAGATGGCTCAGAGGTTAAGAGGTTAGCCCCGTTCGCCTTGGCCCAAAGATTTATTTATTATATTAAATAAGTACATTGCAGCTGTCTTCAGACACACCAGAAGAGGGCATCAGATCTCATTATGGGTGGTTGTGAGCCACCTTGTAGGTTGCTGGTACTTGAACTCAGGACCTTCAGAAGAGCAGCCAGTGCTCTTACCCGCTGAACCATCTCGCCAGCCCAAAATAAATAAATAAATAAATAAATCTTTAAAAAGTAAAAAGGTGGTGAGTGGTCCAGGAATCCCCGAAGTTGATTTCTGACCACACACGCATGCACACTGCTGGACACAGGCACATACCACACACGTTGGTCTGTTGGTTTTCCTGTTGGGTTTTGAGTTCTGGATCTCAGCAGGGGCACAAGGTTGGCTGGGTTGAGAGCCAGTAATGACTGCATCCGGCCTTGGTGGCTTCTTGTCATGAGTCTGTGTAAGCACAGGGTTGAAGGTCAGCTAGGGTGAAGAAGGCCAGCTAGCATCACTATCGGGCCCCTGGAACACACTGAACTGGGATCCACGTCCTCTCTGGTGGGGCCCTGATTCTCAGGTCTTTAGCTGCCTGCCAACCTCTGTCTAGCTGTCCCCCACTCACTGAGCCGTGCCCCCAGATCCCGCCTCTCCCTTTGGTAGCCCTCACATTCTTAGTGACATTTGTGTCCCCATGTGTGCCACTGGGCTCAGGGTGCGCTCAAGTGATGTAGGATCTCCTATTCAAACTGTCTAGGGGTAAGTGGAAATAAATATGGTTAAAAACACGAAAGAGAGACATTGTAAGTGGGCTGGAGAGACGGCTCAGTGGATGAGCACACTGGCTTTCTTCCAGAGGACTCAGGTTCTATACGCAGCACCCACGTGGTAGCTCACAGCCGTCTGTAATTCCAGCTCTAGAGTGCACAAACTATCTACATGCAGGCAACACCCACACACATTAAACAAAAATAAGAATATATATATATTTTTTTAAAGTACTCTTTTTTTACTTTATTTATGAAGACACTGTTGCTGTCTTCAGACACACCAGAAGAGGGAATCAGATCTCATGATAGATGGTTGTGAGCCACCATGTATGTGGTTGCTGGGATTTGAACTCAGGACCTTCGGAAGAGCAGTCAGTGCTCTTAACCATAGAGCCATTTCTCCAGCCCCAAGAAAATATTTTTTTAAAAGATTTATTTATTCATTATATGTAAGTACACTGTAGCTGTCTTCAGACACTCCAGAAGATGGGGCATCAGATCCCACTGTAGAACCACAATGTGGTTGCTGGGAATTGAACTCAGAATCTGTTGTAAGAGCAGCCAGTGCTCTCAACCTCTGAGCTATCTCTCCAGCCCTAGATGTTTCTTAATTAGATATTTCTGTAAAGACCACCTCCCAACCCCTGCCATGAGCCACCATGCACAGGTTCTGGGTTACTGGGTAGTTAGAGCATGTGTAATCGCACCCCTTATAATGCCTAACTTTTGGGGAGTCCTGAGTGGCATCCAGGTGGGGCCATAGGCAGCCGACACCTAAAAGATGGCCCCGTCTCCAGTACACCGTTGCTGTAAACAATACCACTGAGCAGGTGCTAGCCCGAATCTGGTGCTAACCCCTCCCGAGCAGGTGCATGCAAATTAAGGTGCCGGCAGACTGACCAATCCCAGGAGGACACATAAGCCCTCCCCAGTGCTGGGGTGTATATAAGCAGTCCTCCCTGGGTGCCTGGGGTTCCCGTAGCATCAAGGCGTTCCCGCAATAAAGCTGTTGAGAAGAATCAGACCGTGTTGCGTTTTCCTTGCCAGACGAGGTGGGTGCGACAGGGCCATGGTACCCCCCTCACACACTTGCTCTTGTTGCCAACTGTCTAAAGTAAGAGGGGTACCCAGTCACCGGTCCACAGAGATGCCAGGATGTTTATCTACTAATTACCTGCTGGCTCTCACCTCTGTTGTCTAAATTGAAACTCCATAGTTTAGTAATGTCTCATGGTAACCTAGGCTGGCCTTGAACATGGAATAAGCCTCCTGTTTTAGCTACACAAGTGTTGGAATGACAGATGTGAGTAGTCACGCCCACTCAATGTCCTGTCCTGTGCTGGTTTTTTGTTGTTGTTGTTGTTGTTGTTGTTTTTTTTAGACAGGGTTTCTCCGTATAGCCCTGGCTGTCCTGGAACTCGCTCTGTAGACCAGGCTGGCCTTGAACTCAGAAATCCTTCTGCCTCTGTCTCCTGAGTGCTGGGATTAAAGGCGTGTACCACCACTGCCTGGCCTCTCCTGTTTTTTGTTTGTTTTGCTTTGTTGTTGTTGCTGGTTGGTCGTTGGAAATTTTTGAGACTGTGTCTCAGGATATGGGACTATCTAGGACTATCTAGACTATCTCTGACTATCCTAGGACTTGATCTGTAGATCAGGCTGTGCTTGAACTCATAGAGATCTGCCTGCCTCTTCCTCTCAAGTGCTGAAATCAAAGGCTGCATGCACCACCATGCCTTTAAAGCCCAGTTTCCAGGTTGTTTTACCTGAGGCCTGGGGATTTGAACTTAGACCTTTAAACTTGAACGACAAATGTTTATTCGCTGAGCTATCTCCTAGGCTAAAGCCCTTGTCATATCTTATTTAGCTCCAGACTTCAGGGTTATAGAGGGTTTATTCTTTTATGTATACTTTACTGGATTGCCTTTTAGTACTTACACTAGCCATGCAGTTATCTAAAAAAATCTGGGTTTATATATGGGTTATTTCTTTGGCTTTTGAGACAATCTTATGTAGCCTCTCTTTATCCTGATCATCTTCCAATTTTTGAGTGCTGGGATTATTACAGGTGTGAGCCACTACATTCAGCGGAAAAACGAAATATTTTTTAAAAAGGAAATCTGCAATAAAAATGGAAACCAGAGGAGAAAGGCCGTGTGTTGGATACACTGACTGCTCCGTTGTGGTTTGGGAAAGGCTCTGGAGAATGAACTTTGGTATTCTTTATTACTGCGAGTGTTATTGCACTAGCTCAGGTCCTTGCTGACAGGATATTTCTCTAGCCTCCACTCTGGTCTCGGCGGTCATTGACTGGAAGACCAAGCCAAGACCCAGTCAAAACTTGCGGCCCTCGGGATGGAGCGGTGGTGCTGCTACGGCTGGTGGGAGGTGGAGGTCCCCGAAGGGTGACTAGGGGTGTAGAGGACAGGAAGCGGTTTTGCAGCTGGAATCAGCGGAAGGAACGTGACACACGGTCGGCCCCACCCTCTGGGAGGAAGAGAGGACCGGGGTCCCAGCTCCCTTCCCCTCCAAGTCGCCCCTCCAGGCTCTGCGCGGCCGCCGGCCACGCCCCTACCAGGCCACGCCCCCGAACTCTGGCGCTGGCCGCGGTGCTGAAACGCGTTTCGCAGAGCGGGCCGGGCGTGGCCTGTGAGGGCAAGCAGGAGGGGCGGGCAAAGCGGAGGCGCAGGCCCAGACCCTGGCCGACCTAGAGGAGGCGGCAGACTCGAGCCCATCCTGGTCAGAACGGGCACATTCATCTGGGAAGCATCTCTTGCGAAGACAAGGTTGACCTTGGCCTGCTGCACTCCCAACCTACTGGGGGGAATGTTTGCATGGCTCCCTGACCTCAGGCTGCTCCTCACACCAGGCTGAGGACTGACCCACGACTTCTGCTCCCTAGAGCTGTAGACCTGCACCCAGCCAGTGTCCCCGTCCTAGTCCAGCGGCCTTCGCCATGGTGAAGTTGCTGCCAGCCCAGGAGGCCGCCAAGATCTACCACACCAACTATGTGCGAAACTCGCGCGCTGTGGGAGTGATGTGGGGCACGCTCACTATCTGTTTCTCGGTGCTGGTCATGGCCCTCTTTATCCAGCCCTACTGGATAGGCGACAGTGTTAGCACACCACAGGCTGGTTACTTTGGCTTGTTCTCCTACTGCGTGGGCAACGTGCTGTCGTCGGAACTCATCTGCAAGGGGGGCCCTCTGGACTTCTCCTCCATCCCCTCCAGAGCCTTCAAGACTGCCATGTTCTTTGTGGCCTTGGCCATGTTCCTTATCATCGGCTCCATCATCTGCTTCAGCCTGTTCTTCGTCTGTAATACAGCCACGGTCTACAAGATTTGCGCCTGGATGCAGCTGGCTGCTGGTGAGCAGGGTTGCTGGGGTGTGGTGTGTGTGAGGGGGGATACTCAGGGTACAGCCATGGCTTTCCCATGAAGGGAAAGCTCTGAGCCTTCTCTTACTCAGTGTTCCACAAAAGATTCGGAATAGGGGCTCACACTATACTCAGAGTAGAGGCCAAGGCTATAGCAGACCAAATTATAGGTGGGAGCCATGAGACAAGAGGAGGGCTGTGAGTTCCAGGCCAGCCTGGGCTATATTGTGAGACCCTGTCTTGAGGAGAATCTGAGATTCTAAGAAAGAATGAGTCAGGGACTAGGAGATAGCTCAGCTGGTAAAGGTGCTTGCCACCAAGTCTGATAGCTTGAGTTCAGCATCCAGGACCCACATTCCATAAAGAACAGAGTCTGTCCAGTTGTTTATCTGATCTCCATGCGGCATGTGCCCATGAGCTCATACGTCACGTCACACACTCATGTACACACACAACTAAAAGTAAAAGAAAAGGGGGTATTCATAGGCAGAATGGATGCAGACTGTTGGGGTCCTCGCTGTAGAGCCCATGAGCCAGAGAGAAGTGACTTGGAGGGGGCACATAGCTCTGGGTGGATGCAGCCAGGTGTACCAACAACCAGAACACCGCACCACAGGCTTGCACACTCAGAGGGAAGAGGAAGGCTATTGCCACATGGCCTAGGATCCAACCCCAGGGCTATGGTGATGACTGTTCCCAGATCTCTGGCCTCACTCCCTGCCTCTTCCTCAGTTCCAACTGCTCTCGTGGAAGAGTCCGGGGTTTGGGGGTGCTGCTGTTACACTGTATCAGGTAGGCAGCTGCTTATGGGGTCCCAAGGCAAGGCATCTCCTGCCTGCTTTCCTGCTCCAGGCTCAGGTGGCCCTTTTGGTCCTTGGGACAGCTGATCTTGGTCTCCATTGGAGCTCAGGAAGAGACTGCCTAACACCTGTCAGCAGCCTTTGGTTTCTTAGTCCCTGACCTCCTACAGATGTCCATCAACAGCGGTGGGACTGGAGACAGGAGATCAACTGTCTAGACATCGTTGGGTAATGTAGCATTACCTTGGTGGGGGTCAGAGGGTGGTGACTAACAGGTGTCTGACTCTCAGGCAGGCAGAGCTGGAGGGGACCCCAGCTGTGGATGAGGAATTGGACTGACTGAGGGTAAGAGAATACCAGCTGGCAGATCAGAGCCTGGGACAATTAAGAGGTCCCTCCCACCCCCCCAAATTAGATGCAGTCCAAGAGCATTTTTATTGAGACCCATACTTTATAAGCATGATTCACAAAATATTTCATTTTCTGATGAAGCCTCATCACAACCCAGTAGTGAGGGTTCCTGCATTTGCAAAGTCCTGGTTCAGACGCTTTGGTGAGCAGTTAGCAAGCAAAGGCAGACCCGATTCTCAGTCTGACACCCCGGCCACTCACCTGGCCTGAGTTCCTCCCCAGAGGTCTGTTTCCAAGCCTTAGTGGGCAGGAGGGGACAACAGGCCATGATGATCATATCAGGAAGAGGCAGTGGAGATTGAGTCCAAAGAGTAGTGAGATGGCTGTGCTTGCCAGCTGTTCTTCCACCGCAGGGCTCGGGATGATGTGGAGACACACCATCCTTTCTTAGAGCTTTCTGCCCACCTCCAGCATCATCCAATAGGTGTGCTTGCTGAGCAGGCAATAGAAATGAGACCTGGGTGGAGGAACACCAGGCCATTTGAGCCAGACGCTATCTGGGTCACAGAGCCGGTAGCAGAGATGGCTAAGTGCCATCCCATGAAGCATTTATGTGGAGCAAAGAAAAAGGTGGTGCCATGTTCCACTCTGTGTCAGGGAGGAGAGGGCTGAACAGGTGTTTCTCATAGCCATCAACTGGGGGATTCATGTGTCAGCTCAAAAATTTCCACAAAGCCAGAGGATGGGGGTAGGAGAAGAGAACTGATGCCCCTGCAAAGGTGGCGGCACTCAGATGGAGCTCAGGGTGCAGGCTGAGCATGGGCTCAGTTGTTTTCCCTGAGTCTTGGTAACCTCCTGCCTTAGTGAGACTGTATTATTATCCAAATTCCCATACATGAAGGAGCCTAGACAACAGGCATTTCTTCATCTCTCATGGCTCTGGAGCCTGTGTAAGTGCGGTCAGGTGTTGGTACAGTGTGTTGTCAGTGAGGTCATCTTCCAGGCACAGGCTGCTGACTTCTTGTTCTGCCCACAAAAGATGGAAAAGGCAAGAAGTCTCTCCAGGTTCCCTTCTGTAAGTGTGCTAATCCTGTGTACGTGGGCTCCATCTCCTGAGCTAATTACTTCCTGTCTTAGTTAGGGTTTACTGCTGTGAACAGGCACTATGACCAAGGCAACTCTTATAAGGATACTATTTAATTGAGGTTGGCTTACAGGTTTAGAGGTTCAGTCCATTATCATCAGGGCGGGAGCATGGCAACATCCAGGCAGGCATGGTGCAGGAGGAGCTGAGAGTTCTACATCTTTATCTGAAGGATTATAGGAGAAGACTGGCTTCCAGGCAGCTAGGATGAGGGTCTTAAAGCCCACATCCATAGTGACACATGTCCTCCAACAAGACCACACCCACTCCAATTAAGGCCACACTCACTCCAACAAGGCCATACCTCCAAATAGTGCCACTCCCTGGGCCAGGCATATTCAAACAAACCAGCACTCTTCCCAAAGCCCCGCCTTCTGACACCATCACTCTAAGGGCTAAAACTTGAGCATACAGCTTTTGGGGGATTCAAATCATTCAGCACAATACATATCATCTGTAGCATGTAGTACCCCATTCCTCGGGGAACCTGTGAGGAGGGGATGGTACTCTGCATGAAAAATATCGTATAAGTACTTGACAAACATGGGACCCACAGGCAGGGAGAAACAAGAACTTGGAACTGCAGTGACCCGAAGCACAGCTCACTCGTTCTCCTTTTGTGCCCTCTGGCATCACTGAGGCCTCTGCTTCCCCCAGTCTGGGTTGTTTTTGCTGTCATTACTGCAGAGGGAAAGAGCGTGGAAGGTTCCTGAGGAAAGTGAGAAGCTGGGGGTTGGACTGGGCCCTGTGTTCATTAGGTCAAAGGTCCTGAATCGTAGCGTGTGCTGCGATGATGCTGGTCAGAACTACCACCTGCCTCCCACACTCCACGTTATCTCAGAGGTGGAGGGTGAGCAATTGTCTCTCAGAAGAGATGCATCTTGGGTGGGATCAGATGCTGGAAGGCTCTGGAGCTACAGTGGGCAGTGCTTTGCTGAGTCCGTCCAGGGTGGGACTGGGAGAAGCACGGGAGGCCATTGCCTCTGCCTCTGTCCTGACTGCTGGATCTCAGTGCTCTAGCTTTGTGAGTTTCAGTTTTCCCACTTGCATCTTACATAGACAGAAGGAGCTAGCTCTGGTGTTTCCCAAGGTTAACCCAGAGACCGTGTGTGTGTGTGTGTGTGTGTGTGTGTGTGTGACAGAGATCTGGGTGTGAGGAGGTAGCTGGGGGGCAAGCACAGCCTGACACCACTTGTACTCTCTTGTTTCCCTAGCCACGGGCCTAATGATCGGATGTCTAGTCTACCCAGATGGTTGGGACTCCAGTGAGGTGCGGCGTATGTGTGGCGAGCAGACGGGCAAGTACACACTGGGCCACTGCACCATCCGCTGGGCCTTCATGCTGGCCATCCTCAGCATTGGAGATGCACTCATCCTCTCCTTCCTGGCTTTTGTGTTGGGCTATCGGCAGGACAAGCTCCTCCCGGATGACTACAAGGCAGATGGGAATGGTACCTGTCTTTCTCCGTGGGAATATCCTTCCCTGGGGCTGTGGGTGGAGAAGTGGCTGCGGTGGTGGCTCTCTGAAGCCAAGTGTGTCTGGGCCTCTTGAGCTAAGACCAGCAGCCAAACCTGTCCTCCCTGAGAAAGGCCATCAGCGGAGTGTTCAAAGCTGGCAGGCTATTCAGAAGAGACCTGTGAGCAGAAAACAGTCCCAATATGGCTGGGGGAGCCAGATGGGGTCCCCCAGGTGACGGGTGGCACTGATGCTGGCCTAAGTCATGGGGCAGGAGGGTTGGCAGGTAGAGAGGATGGTGGGGAAGAAGTCATGAGCTACTGCAAAGTGTGTGCCTGGTAAAGTACGAGGTGGTGCTGAACGGACAGCTCCTGCAGTCCTGTAGTGAAAGGCTGGTGCACATGGCCTCCCAGGCCGCTCTCCAGCCTGTCCAACTCAGTTTGCCACCAGGCAGTTACTGCTGACGCCAGGGGGTGGGGGTGGGGCGGCACGTGGATCTCTGTGTTTAACTTTGGACTGCCGCCTGGGACTTTATGCCTGTCTCCATTTGGTCCTTCCTTCCAATTATCCCCAAGGGGCTTTTCCCGTGTGTCTGTCAATCCAGCCAGAGATCAGAGCCTGTCTTACAGCCACAAGATTCCCCAAATGCTGTTATGCTAGCAGGTGGCCACCATTGCACCTGAGGCACCTTAGGGATCTCCCCAGCCTTCTGAGAGAAAGTTCCATCACATCAGACCTTGGACCTGGATTAGAGGCAGTGACAGCCTCTTACCCTCTGCTGGTCCCAGGGTCAAGGACACTCTGCATAGGACAAACTGGAGGCCCAGAAGCCAGGCCTCCATAGCTGAGCCTGAAGCGCACCTGTCTCTGTGACTGGTGATGAGGACTGTACATAGCCAGAGATGGATGAAGTATCTTACCCTCACGGTGGCTCTTGAAGCTGCTGGGTAGCCTACTTAGGGGGCAGGTGAGATGACTCAGCTGATAAGAGCACTGACTACTCTTCAGAGTCCTGAGTTCAAATCCCACAACCACATGGTGGCTCACAACCACCCATAATGGAATCTGGCGCCCCCTTCTGGTGCATCTGAAGACAGCTACAGTGTACTTATAATAATAAATAGATAAATAATAAAAGAATCCTACTTAAGGAAAGAAAATGTAGTGTTTACAGAGTGCCCTCCCCATGCAAGGCTGGGGTGATGTTTGCTTATAGGGGGCATTGTTATCACCACTCACAGGGACCCAAAGAGGCAATGTGTGGGCAGGGGCTCCCATCAGCACTCTCAGATGGTGCCTTCTCTGGAGTGTAGGCTTTCCCTGGAGAGTGAACAGGGAGCACTGTGTGGAGTTCCTTAAATCTGTCTTATGTGCAGTGTGCTCTTAGCTATTTGCAGTCTCTCATACAAACCCTCTCTGAAGAGCCTCATACACAGGTGGTCTTATCCAATGATTAAAACAGCCCTGACCTTCTCTCTCTTTTTCTGACTTCTTTCAACCCCGCACACTTATCTTCAGTCTTTCCAGATCTTTCTCCCCCCATACTTTCTCCCCACCGCCCCCCCCATGACCCAGGTCTTGCTGGCTATGGCTTGTTATGGCTGAGCACATCCGGTTAACATCCTTAGGTTGGAACACAAACTGGAGTAAGACGTCATGGATAAGACTCCAGATGGCCCTACTTCTTCCTAGGAAAGCCAGAAGCCTCGCTCAGCTCTGCCCCTTCCATTCCTGGGCAGGAGGAAAATGTGCTGGCTTCCTGCAGAATAGGGTTCAGCCTGGAGCCCACTGTTAATCCGCTGCCTAGACTTTTTGAACCTCAATTTTTTTTTTCTTTTTTTGAGACAAGGATTCTCTGTGTAGCCCTGGCTGTCCTGGAGCTCACTCTGTAGACCAGACTGGCCTCGAACTCAGAAATCTGCTTGCCTCTGTCTCCCGAGTGCCGGGATTAAAGGCGTGCGCCACCACTGCCTGGCTCATTTTCCCTATTTTATATGGATAGTTTTTCTGCTTCATTTTGCCCTGTGCATCATATGGATGCAATGCATGGAGGCCAGAGGAGGGTGCCTGATCCTTTGGGACTAGAGTTACATGCAGGTGTAGGTGTAGGTGCTGTGAGTGGCACCTGGGTCCTCTGAGAGCAGCCAAAGCTCTTAACCACTGAGCCATCTTTTTAGGCCCTGCACTTCACATTCTGCATCCAAGCCTCTAAGCCATCAAGTTCTACACTCTCATTGAATTAATTTCCTATCAGCTATATTAATGACAGTGAGGTTGTGCTGAGGGTTGGAGTGTGTGGAAATACAAATGTCACTGGTTGAGACAGACCTCTGGCCTCTTCAGTGCCTTTCCTTTTTCTATCATTTTTTGGCCCAACCAGTAACACCCTCAATGCTGCTGTAGGTCTCACAGCTACAGTGCAGAAGTGTAAATAGAAACCACAGTCCAATGAGGAAGGCAGAGGCCTAATTCAAAATTATCAGCCAAAGATGCAGCGATCTTCTAGAAAGTCAACTAGAGGCTCTTTAGAAAAAGGAATGTGTGGGGGGTGGGGGGTGGGGGTGGGGAGAATGCTGGTACAAGACTTTAATTCCAGCACTTGGGAGGCAGAAGCAGGTGGATCTCAGAGTTTGAGGGCAGCAGCCTGTGCTAAACAAAGAAACTCTACCTTGAAAAATGGAAAACAAACAAACAAACAAATAAATATAAAGAGTAGTTAAGACAGACAGACGAATCCTGACGAGCCAGCAGCACAGAGATTACCAGCACACGGACTCTGCCAGGAACATTATGTTCTCTCTCTCCAGAGGAAGTCTGAAGCAACCGAGGTGCTGGCAGCAACAATTCTAACAGGTAAGTGTGTTGGGGACTACCTGGGGGGAAGGGGCTTGGGGGGGGGGGGGAGAGGCGGGTAGCCTCAGACAGAGCTGTTTGTGACCTGGGACCTTCATGGGGCAGGTAGAGCCATTGTTATGCTTTGAGCTCTTATTTTCAAAAAGAATTGTGTTTTGAAAGAAACAGGCTAGAAGACCTAACACAACAGAAAACAAGTCACAGACGGATGGGGACAAATCAATAATGCTAATCTAATAGACGTAATAGAATTGTATGGCATACTAAATATTAGATTTCTCTCTCTGTTCCTGCATAGCTGAAGAAAAAGAATGATCTACTGGTTTCAACGTGATTCCAAAAGAAACATGATGTGCTCATTCCCGCTTGCTTCTGCTTTGGAGACAGCATCTCTCTAGGTAGTGTTGACCAGCCTTGAACTCTCAGAGATCCACCTGCTTCTGCCTCCCTGAGATCTAGGATTAAAGGTGTGGCTACTACACCTAACCTTGTATAATTTCTTTATCGTCTTTTAGCTTCCAAAATGATTTTGAAATTAAGAGAAAAACAAAACCAGAAATCCCTTTTTCTCTTCAAGTGTCATCTTTAATTACTACCATTTATTGAGGATGAAGGCAGTCTTGTATGCACAGGAATTCATTGAAACAGCTCTTATTTGGGGAAGAGCTGTGTTGCCCCGTTAAATCCTTGGCTCTGATGGTGACAAGGATGGTGGTGATCATGGTGGTGGTGGCAATAATGATTAGCAGTCCTACACTTCAGTGTTTTTGGTCACCTGGGAGCTTGTTCAAAGGCAACTCTGCCATGGCAGGAGGGAACCACAGGCAGCTTTTCAAAACAGCTTTCTGGGACATTTCAAAGGGATTCCCTCTTTCCACCCACATTCTCATGCTAACTGTGCTGCTGAGACTGGGGCGGGGGTGGGGGGGGTGGGAGTGGGGGGGGAGGGAGGGAGGGAGAGAGGAAGAAGAGGAGGAGGAGGAGGAGGGAGAGGAGGAGGAGGAGAGAAGAGAGAGGGGAGAGAGGAGAGAGGGGAGACAGGGGAGAGGGGAGAGAGATTTCCCCGGCTTGGCAGCAAGTACACACTGAGACATCTTGCTGGGCCCTATCATATTTAACTGACTTTTTATTTTATTTTATTTTATTTTATTTATTTATTTATTTTTTTTTTGATTTTTCGAGACAGGGTTTCTCTGTATAGCCCTGGCTGTCCTGGAACTCACTTTGTAGACCAGGCTGGCCTCGAACTCAGAGATCCACCTGCCTCTGCCTCCCGAGTGCTGGGATTAAAGGCGTGCGCCACCACGCCCGGCTCCTGACTTTTTATTTTTATTTATTTATTTTTTTTGAGACAGGGTTTCTCTGTGTAGCCCTGGCTGTCCTGGAACTCAGAAATCTGCCTACCTCTGCCTCCCAAGTGCTGGGATTAAAGGCGTGCACCACCATGCCCAGCCCTTTAACTGACTTTTTCAGGCCATTACTTCTCAGGCACGGAAAATTAGGCCTTGGATCCTTCAGAGATGAAAATCTCCCTCTGGCTTCCTGTTCTCAACTCCTCCAGGCCTGGGCCAGAGTCTCAGCACAGGGCAGAAGCCCTGCAGCAGACAGCTCCTACAGCACTGCAGTGATCCATATGAAGCTGTGTGGCAGGAGACCCAGGTTTCCTTCCCACCGGCAAGCCATTTAACTCTTTGGTGGCTCTCCACTGTTCTCAAGTTGCAGAGCAGTGATGGGGAGAGGAACATAGACCAAACACATGATCAGGAAATTCCTAAGCTCAATTTGACTTCTCATGGGAACCAAAACTCACATTTCCCACAGTGCTCCAGTTGGAACTGGCTCCTAGCTTCAGAAATTTGCCATTTACAGTAACTGTTACGGGATTATGTGGCACTTGTGAGAAACTTGGGGTCTGAAGTATCAGATGGGTCTGCGGGCCTTGGCTTAGGTGACAGTTCACTGTAGCAGATTGGGGCACTACTTCCTGAGGGGCTGTCCTCTCAGGTGACAGAGTATGGGACCTGCCCCACACGTGTATAAGCTACCAACATCCTCAGTACCAGAGGGAAGAATGGCATACAAGCTACTGGAATGGGATCCGATGTCATCACCAGTCCATAGCAGCTGGTTTACAGGAACGACCATAACCACATATTCATTTGCTAATTTTTCAGTTCCTAGTCAGGCCTCCAGGCTAGGCAAGTTTCATGAATGACAACTTGGTACCTGGGCAGCACAGCCCCCTCCCTCACTGTATGTGCCACTCATGGTGGACTCCTAGGGGGTCAGAAGTTTCCAGAAACCGCTCTACTCTCCAGTTCTCTGCAATAATACTGCAGTGATCCAAAGATGCTCCCCCCCCCCTCCCCCCGGTGTGTGGCACACCTGCCTGCAGCCTGCACTGTGTCTGGGGGCAGAACAGTGAATTTCACCAAAACCTTCAGGTTTAGACAATGGCCAGGTAAAGAGAGACTTGCAAGTCAGCTAATCGCTGAGAATTGCCTTTTTGCTCTACAGTAACAGAGACAGAATTCAATCTCAGAACTAACAATTACAGTGCTTACAGCTCTTTAACCAGCTTCACCTTTAAATTCTCAACACCTCTAATATCGCTCATCCTTGAAAATAAGCAGAATAAAAATCAGCGAAACCAATACTCGTCTCACCCTGTTGCATGGTGGCCTTGGACTTGGTGGAATAGACATGGCCATTGTGCCCCAGTCACCTAGTCAATTACCTCTGAGCAGACAAGTACAGGGAGGACCAGGGAGAAGGCTATAGCCCCTGCCCAGCCGTGGATGTGATTCCCAACACTGATAAACAGAAGCCCCTACCCAGGCAGGGTGGTACACACCTAGAACCCTAGCATTTGGTAGATACAGGGTAACTAGGAGTTTCAAGGCCATCTTTGACTGCAAGTGTGACCACCCTAAACGACTGGAGATGCTGTCTCAAAAATTGATCAAAATTCCCCTAAACAGGCCAGAGAGATGGCTCAGAGGTTAAGAGCACTGATTGCTCTCCCTTAAGTCCTGAGTTCAATTCTCAGCACCCACATGGTGGCTCACAACCATCTGTAATGCGATCCGATATCCTCTTTTGGTGTGTCTGAAGACAGCTACATGTACTTACACACACACACAAACTTTAAAAGACAGAGACGAAACCCTAGTATGGCCAGGAGCCGCCTTTAATCCTAGCCCTTGGGAGGCAGAGGCCAGTCTGGTCTACATAGTGAGTTGTAGGACAGCTAGAAAGGAAGACTCTGTCTTAAACCCCTCCAATCCCCCCACAAAGCAAACAAACCTTAAAGTTTCTTTTTTTTTGTTTGTTTTGTTTGTTTGATTGTTTTGTTTGTTTTTTCGAGACAGGGTTTTTCTGTGTAGCCCTGGCTGTCCTGGAACTCACTTTGTAGACCAGGCTGGCCTCGAACTCAGAAATCCACCTGCCTCTGCCTCCCAAATGCTGGGATTAAAGGCGTGTGCCACCACACCCGGCTCAAACCTTAAAGTTTAAAGAGATAATAAAAAGCCTAAATGGCCAATAAATCCACTAAGAAGTTTTGATTTCCCCAGTCCTCCAACATGGTAATTAAAGCAGGACATGGGACATGCCCTCTTCTGGAAACTAATCAGGCACAGCTGGAAACCCAGCACAGTTAGCCAGACCAAGGCTGAGAATGCAGCTCGGAGGCCAAGTTCTAGCCTAGCACATGCCAAGGCCCCAGATGTGATATTGTAGAGATCACTACAGGCCTTTCAAAGCTGTCCTCAACAGCCTACCCCTTCTTGGATGATACCAGAGACCTTAAAGCCACGCTTCCCCTGATTGCTGAGGTGCTCCATCTCTTAGGAATTCACCACAGTGCAAGGAGCAAGTTAGGCATGTAAATAACACACACACACACACACACAACCCCGCAACACTGCCTCCATCCTGCCAGTGGCTCTTAGCTGGAAATTTCTTGTATGTTGGGACCAGTCATTTGTCAGACAGACAGGGTAAACCGAATCCTTCCCAAGCGGATGGACGGCTGTGGGAAGAACGTGGGTCCAAGTGCACACCTGTGAGGAAGCCACATTGGCACTAGCAGTGTTCACTGTCTGGGGCAGGGTCTCCCTGAACCGTAAGCTCCATAGACTCAGCTAAGGGCTAGCCAGCAAGTCTCAGGAATCCTGTTCCCACCCCACAAAGTTGTCACGCTTCTGTATTCTCACACCTGGCCTTTTACGGCAGTGTTCATGTGGTAAATAATCACTGTCTTGAGCCATATCCCCAGCTCCTGAATTGGGGAAAGTTTTCTTACAATTTTTCAAATTACACGTTAATGCCACAATTAAAGAGCTTAGAAACAAGCCGGGCGTGGTGGCACACGCCTTTAATCCCAGCACTAGGGAGGCAGAGGCAGGCGGATTTCTGAGTTCAAGGCCAGCCTGGGCTACACAGAGAAACCCCGTCTCGAAAAACAAAACAAACAAACAAAAAAAAAAAAAGAGAGAAAAGGAAAAAGAGTTAGAGAAACAAAATTACAACCCCCACAAAGGTCAATACCTATGCTACTGTTTCATTGCATATTTAGTTAACTGCTTGGGCAACAAAGAAACCAAACTTGTGGAACCAAGCAGGTTATTAAATACTCTGTTTATTGATCTGCATTTGTGAGGACACAAACATCGCACTCAGTAGAAAGAATATAAAACGTATCAGGGCCTCGGGGGGCCTTATCTTTAACCAGGAGCCAACAGCAGTCCATCAGGGAGACCTGGCCTCTATGGCACCAACTGCTCGGCCAAGCTCAGGAGCCCACAGAAGGGCAGCTTTTGCGCCTGTCTCCTTCCACTCTCCCAGGTTCTCTGGCTCCTCAAGCAGCAAGGAGAAAGCCCTTATCTGGTGGGACTTATGTCTGGAATGAGGTTCCAGGTTCTACCCCCATTAAAATTTCCCATGGAGTCAATGATTAAAACAGACCTGCTGTTGGCTTGTGTTTCTTGGTTAGGTCACCTTAATGTCACTAGGATTTCTATAATCCCACAACTGAGATTTGCTGAGAAGGAGTTTCAGGTAGGTCTGCTATTGCTTTAGATGTCAATACAGTTGACAACCCAGAGTGGATTAAAACTGCTGTAAGATTTCCCTGCCGTTATGTGATGTCATCTGCTCTCTTTATTCTTGATAGGTGCATAGATAACCTGACTTAAAACTCTTTCTACAGGAACAAGTCTGGTTCCAGATAACCAAGCATGAGCCAATGAATGGCTGGCCAGTTCCTCAGGTGAAGTTGATGAGTTACAGGAAGCTGCTTGCTGGTGAGCCAATCATGAGGGTGACTCTCCAGTCTTCCACACAGGAAGGAGGCAGTGGTGCGTTTCAGTGAGCTTGCTTAGGGGAGCCTAGGCTTGCGACTCTGGCTTTCTCCAAGTTAGAAACTGAGCTGTTTCCAGAGTGCTATAATCAAGACCCACTTGGTCCTTGCTAAAATCTGCAAGCAGCTGTCACGTGACCCCAATCCTGTCCTTCTGATGCGTGCACGCTTCACCCCAGGAACATGTAATGTTTAGGTAATCAAGTCTATGAGGGGCCAAGCCTAAAACAAAGTTCACAAAGCCTTTTTGCATTAAGAAGAAAAAGCCTCAAGTACATTTCAATCATCTCAAAATTGATGTTTAAAAACAAAACAGAAACCTTACATTATACAAGGAAATAGCAGCATAGGATGACTCATGTCAAAACCAACAGGAAAACGATTGAGAAAAGTGCCAGCCTCTCCTCCCCTTGGCTCCTCACCCAGGATCTCAAAGGCCTCTGAGAAATGAGAACAGCACAGCCACATGGAGAAACTGAGTCAAGGCCAGAATTCTAGGCAAGGCAGGAAAGCTGTGGATGGAAGCAGAGCTGTCTGGGAAGGCCTTGGAATGTGGGAGGGAACACTCCCTGAACAGGGCAGCTCAGAAACCTTCGTCTCCTGTCTGGATCACCCCAAAGCTCGTTACAAGACAGTCAGTCCATTCAAGCTGAGCAGGCAAAGCTCCAGGAGGGCCTTCTAAATGGGAGGACAGACTGAAATGACTGTTCTTACGGCAACACAGGACACAGAAAAGGACTATTTCACAACACCTGAGGCTCCCAGTAACTGAAATTCACTGGTTCTCTTTTGTCTACATTAAAAACCAGACTCAGCTGGGCGTGGTGGCACACGCCTTTAATCCCAGCACTTGAGAGGCAGAGGCAGGCGGATTTCTGAGTTCGAGGCCAGCCTGGTCTACAAAGTGAGTTCCAGGACAGCCAGGACTACACAGAGAAATCCTGTCTCGAAAAATCAAAACAAAAAAACCAAAAAAAAAAAAAAAAAAAAAAAACAACAAAAAAAACAAAAACCAAAAAAAAAAAAAAAAAAAAAAAAAAAACAAAAACAACAGACTCAAGATTCCAGGAACTTAGTTGTGAGAAGATGAGAGGGATCCAACAATACTTTCAACAGTGATAAAATGGTACCCAAACTGGTTGCTCATCGAAAAATGTAGCATAAAAGTCGCAGGAAAAAAATGTGAGCATAGAAACCACAGATAGAATCCAGGAAGATGATGCAGCCTGGATACAGCGCATTTAATGTCTCTGCTGTTCACAGAATCCACAGCCCTCCCCTCCTCAATCTTGTGCTGGCGGCGGATGTGCACGAGAAAGTGTGACTCTCAGAGTCAGTGAATAAAGAGGATGGATGGGCTCACAGATCTTCACAGCTCTTCTTAGAAAGGGCACTGACAACCTAATAAGATGGCAGGGCAGAGGGTGAGGCTGTTCACACTTTTAGTCTTTGGCAGAGCCCAACCAAGGCCAAATTCACCTAGGATGCCCAATGGCCGTGGGAATTTCCACAGGATCAAGGAAGCAAACCCAAATGAACATGTTGGTTTAAAAAAAAAATAGAAACCCTTGAAAGAAAGAGCTTTGCCCTGAAAAAGGAGAGGGAAGTTTGAGGGGTGGGCTGGAGGGAAGGTCCATATGATGAGCTCTGCTGCAGTGGCAGGACTGGCTTAGGAGTTTAGCCAAGGATGCCGGAGACACTCAGCAGCAGTGGCTCTCTTCTCAGGCATAAGCTCCAACATGGGCAGCAGGAAATCTGTGAAGCCGGCAGCCTCCTCCTGAGGCCACTCATATTTCTCCACCAGAACCTCCAGAAGACCCCAAGGCTTCAACTTGGTGATGTGCTTCAGGTCACCTGTGGGAGACAGCACAGGCTCAGACAGTCCCCACCTCTCATGGTGTGTTCAGGCATCCCAATGGCTCAACCTTCTACAGCTCAATACTCTAGCTGCTTCAAAATGAGGCAATGATTTACAAATAAAAAGCTAACAGCATGACAGACTTGTATAAGATCACCCACACAGCTAGCAGCTTGGCCTCACTCAGAAAGCTCAGTTCAACTGCTCCTTGGGCTGGATCTTTCCCCTTCTACAAATGGTGCTCGGTTCACACCAGCGTTTGTGAGCAAGGCAGCCTCCTAGCACTGAGGTGTGCCTTCAAGCCTGAAGTGACGGTTTTCAGGCTTTTGCTTGGGTCTTGCTTATATTGCCCATATTGACCTTCAAATCCTGGCTTTGGCCTTAGGCAGCTGGGACTGGGTCCTCTTCCCTGCCCGTACAAATAACTTAAAAGCAACCAGTTACTTACTAACAACTTCCCCAGGCAAGTGATAAGAACCTCCAAGTGAGGTGACTGGGGCACCATTGACTTTGCACACAAAAGGACCCTGGAGAGCACCTTTCCACCTTCTAAGGGTGACTCAGCATTGTCACAGCTGAGGAGAAGGCATGAGGCCTGACACACCAGAGCACATAGCTCTCTACATCGAGTGAGATTTATTTTCCATTTCAGTCTCAGCTTTGAGGTGTAAGAAACACAAAACCAAACACAGTTTTAAGTAGGGGTGGGGCACAGATATAAGTTCTAAGACAGCCTGAACACACGGAAGAAACCAACCAAAAGCCAAATAAACCCAAGAGTGTAGCTGAGCGGAGCATTTGTTCACACCATCCAGCACCTGCGAAGCCACACGAGGGTTCAGGGAGTCCTTCCTGCTTTCTGCAGGAGCTAGAGGACATGACCCAGATAGACTTACCTTCTTGTTTTAGACATTTTTATTCCTTTAATGGCTGGGAACAGACAGATTGGTTTTACCTTTTTTGGTGAAAAATTCCTTGGAGTATTTTCCTGCCACAATGAGCTTGCGAGGCACCTTCCCCAGAAGTTCTATGATCAGGGCGATGTGGTCTGCATACAGACATTTCAGAGGAAAGAACAGAGCAGAATGACAGAAGTGACTTTAGACACAGCATACAGAGCGGTGCACATACCATTCTGTAAGGCACTGCATACTTGCTTTCTGACCTAAAGCAGAAGAAACAGACAGTTTATCTAATGCAGGGTCCCCTCCAAAGACAAACACCTCAGCACTGCTCTCTCCACAGTGAGATCAAGAGTCAGCCTTGGTGTGAGAAGCTCTGCTCCCTCAAATTGTGTCCCTGAGCCTGTCTGTCTCTGAGAGCGAGCGAGGAAGTCCTGTGACCATTTCCAACTGTAGCCAAAGGGCCTTGGAAGCCTGCCTATCAGCTCTGCAGCAAGTGCCAGGGGGGCAGAGATAGGGGTGAGACAGCAGTGTCAAGGTGAAGGGAAGCAGCAAACAAGGCTTCCCACGAATAGCTTCAAGGATTAGCTGGTCAACGTGAGACCAAAGCAGAGCACAGTGTTCAGGAAGCCTGAGGCCCACAAGCGTGCTGCCTGACTGTGAGCTTCCTGAGCTTAGCCACACTGCAGCTGCTCTGGAAGCCATAACCAGGATGTAGCAGAGCAAATGCCACGTCAGCATGGCAGACCTCCACAACCGCTAAGTAAAGGACCACCAAGGGAGTGCTGACCAACTGCGAGGAGGGGCAAGCACACCACCGGCACCTTTTACATAGACACTGCACTCCTTAGCTCACACTTTCCCAGGCAAGCACTTCCTTACTGGCTTTGCCTCCTCAGTGCTATGACGACATCCTTGTCCCACCCAGCTTTACGCTGGCTGCATTTCTCCTGTTTTGGGGTCTCATACAAACCTAGAGCAGTACCAGAGGCCTTTGGTGCCAACAAACGATGCCAGTTACAGTGAAAAGCAAAACAGCTACACACAAACAGCTGGCAAACGGGACTCACCTTCATCTCGTGTGTAATCCTCCCCTGAATGAGGCTCAAACAAATAGTCCCCTGTGGCTAGTTCAAAGGCCTAAGGAAGAGACAGCGCATGAAAGTATCAGAGAAACAGAACACAGCTGCAAAGCCTCTGCTATCTGATCCCAAACCTAGACGGCCACTTGAGAAGCATCTCAGATTGCTTCTGAATGACAGCTACAGACCAATAAAATGGGAAAAGGAGAAAAGCCTCCTCAGTCAGCACTGATGTTGGGGCAGCCTGAGGGAAAGGAGAGCACAGAGCACAGCAGAGCGGAGCCGACCAGCAGTGGGCTAACTGCTTCTCACCACACAACACAGCCGCACTTCAACAGACGGAGCGCTCGGAATGCTCTTTAAAACAAATGTTTAGCTGGGCATGGTGGCGCACGCCTTTGATCCCAGCACTCGGGAGGCAGAGGCACGCAGATTTCTGAGTTTGAGGACAGCCTGGTCTACAGAGTGAGTTCCAGGACAGCCAGGACTACACAGAGAAACCCTGTCTCGGCAGGGGAGGGGGGACCCAAACAAAACAAAAAAAAATTTAAAGGAAAGGCGGGAACTTGTTGTGCCTGGCGAGGCAGGACTGCCAAGAATCCGAGTCCACCTTGGGCCGCACAGTCTGGAAAATGTCCTTGTAACCTGGAATGTCTGTAGGATTCTAGCGGGATGCTCTTTACAACAAATGTTTAGCTGCTTGTTTCTTACTAGCTCTCTGGTGACTGTGGGAACAACTTTTAAGAGTTGGCTCTTTCTTTCCCTCCATGTATGTCTCAGGGCTTGGAGTCAGCTTATCAGGTGCCTTTATCCAGAGCTAGGTCATGGGCCTTCAAGACTCTTCTAGCCACCAAGAAATGGTATCTGAGATGAGTCAGATTTCATCATGGCACTCTGTAGCCAGAAATATGTAGCTTGATGACAGTGCTCTCTTCCAGGCCCCAGTTTCTCCCCGTGGCCAGCAGAGGGCGCAGCGGGTGTTGAGAGGCTGCACATAAACCACCCATGAGACAAGCAGCCCCATCCTGCACTGGAATCCTACAGAGTTGGAAACATAATTTACATTCCAGATTACACGGACATTTTCCAGACTATGCAGCCCAAGGTGGACTTGGATTCTTGGCAATCCTTCTGCCTCACCAGGCTTAACAAGTTCCCACCTCTCCTCTGTAAGCCTCTCCTCTTGGCTTACTGCTGGGACTAATAAAACAGCAATTAAAGTGTAAGTGTGCAAACCTGACACACAGGGGAGCTTCCCTGGGAGTGACACTTTCAGCAAGTGTGACACCCCCATGCCCACCAAGCTGTCTTCTCTATGTCTGGTCTTGAATTTGTACAAAGGTATAAAGGGTAACAAAATACCAAGCTAGTGCTTGTAGCCAGTTTGAGTGTGAGTTGACTTGGAAAAGCAGGAACCCAAGGCCACTGTGTAAAACCAAGTGAAGGGACTATGTCCCCAACCTGTGTGGCCTGAGCAGTCAGGGTCTTTCTGAGCACAGAAAGCTTCAACTCAAACTCAAAGCCTAGGTCCACAGGAAAGCACGCCCACTGGCTGATGTTGACAAGCACAGACTGTAACAAAGGGGAAAACTAAATCAAGGCATAAACTCCCCAGCGTAAAGCAGCGACGTGTGGATTCACAGGTGCCCGGGCTTCACACCTGACTGACCCAGACATCTGAGGAGTGGCCCCACTGCAGAGGACAGCATCCTTCCAGTGGCATCCCAAGTCTGCAAACAGGTCAAGGCTATAAGCTCAAGGACAATAGTAACCAATACAGGAAAAAGAATGCCTTTGAACAATGGCTTTCAACCCACCCCACCCCTGCCCTCACCCCACCATGCCACGCCCATGGTTTCTGACATAACACTGAGAGCAGCTGTGTGACACTCTGCTCAGTACTGCATTAGCAAACAGGGAAGGCAGTGGGCAGGGCTCACCATGCATGCTGTGCTCCAGATGTCAGCAGGGGTGTTGTAGCCAGATCCTATCAGGACTTCCAAAGACCGATACTGCCGTGTCTGGATATCTTCAGTGAAATGCTTGTGCTGAGTGAGTCAAGGAGTGGAGATCCTTAATACTCATTTATTTAAAACAGGAAGTAACTAAGGCTTACTTAACGATGGAAACTAAAGCAAGCTGTCTGCAAAACTTATTTAACAACCTGTCTTACTGCTACTCCAGATAACTTAAAATTGAGCCTTAATTTAGTTTAGACATACAGACTTAGGAATAACAATAGCTTTATTAAGAAAATAAAAATAGCCCGGCGTGGTAGCACACACCTTTAATCCCAGCACTCGGGAGGCAGAGGCAGGCAGATTTCTGAGTTCAAGGCCAGCCTGGTCTACAAAGTGAGTTCCAGGACAGCCAGGGTTATACAGAGAAACCCTGTCTCGAAAAACCAAAAAAGAAAAGAAAGGAAAGGAAAAGAAAAGAAAAGAAAAGAAAAGAAAAGAAAAGAAAAGAAAACTATTAGAGCCGGTGTGATGGCACATGCCTTCAATCCTAGCACTTGGGAGAGGCAAAGGAAGGCAAATCTCTGAATTCTACACGGCTAATCTGGTCTACATGGCTAACCAGGCCAGCCATGGTTACAATGAGGCTGTTTCAAAAAGCAAAACAAAGAAACCCAAACCAAGCAAGCAAACAAAAAATATATACAAGTAGAGAAAACAAGAGCCATCAGTGATCAGCAGGTAAGAGCCTGCCAGCAAGCAGAGAGAGAGGGGGAGAGAGGAGAGAGAGACAGAGACAAAGACAGAGACAGAGAGAGCTAGCTTACCCACACTGTCTTCTGCAATTGTTCTCTGACCCACATGCATGTTGTGGCACACTGGTGCACACATGCATGCTCCCATACAATGAACGATCAAAAGTAAACAAGCTCAAACGACAATCAAATGTGTAAAATAAGAGTACAAAAGGCAAAGTCTACAGCCCTGTTAAGACAGACAGCCATCAGAAGTGAGGCGGCGTAGCTCAGGCTGAGGCTTGACATGAGGCTTGGCAAGCAGGGCAGAAGTATTCTTAACCTAAATAAACCTTAAACAAACAGGAGGAGGAGCCCGGCCTTCAGGGCTTTGTTGCGTTTTATCCCTGGATCCCACGCCCTAGAGAGGACCAACTCTGGCAGGCTGTCCTCTGACCGCCCATGCACAGCCTCAAGTCATCTCTCCAATCCCTAGAGTTATTCCTGCTGTTGATTTCTAGTCTTTTTTTTTTTTTTTTTTAAAACATACAGTCTTCTTCTTTTAAAAAAAAGATTTGTTTATTTATTACATGTAAGTACACTGTAGCTGTCTTCAGATGCACCAGAAGAGGGCATCAGATCTCATTATAGATGGTTGTGAGCCACCATGTGGTTGCTGGGATTTGAACTCTGGACCTTCGGAAGAGCAGTCGGGTGCTCTTACCCACTGAGCCATCTCACCAGCCCCTGATTTCTAGTCTTAATTCATTGTAATGCATACATAAAAGTATCTCAACTCATCTATATTGTTAAGGCTTGCTTTGTGTCCTAGTATATGGTATATTTTAGGTACTAGTTCCACGGGCTACTAAGCATATTCATTGTCTTAGTATACGGTCTACTTTAGGTACTAGTTCCACAGGCTAAGAATATACCTTCTGCAGGGTTAGATGTCTGTCAACTGGTCAGGGTGACATATACAGTTTCCCATTACTCTTGTGCTGTTGTTCCCTTGGCCAGTATGAAGGGTCCCCTTCCCCTAATTTTTAAAAGACTTATTTTATTTATATGAATACAGGAACCCTTTATGGATAGTTGTGAGCCACCATGTGGTTACTGGTAACTGAACTCAGGGTTTCTGAAGAACACTTTGTGCTCCTAACCCCTGAGCCATCTCTCCAGTCCCAAGATTTTCCTCTCAAAGTCTATTTTGTCAGATGGCAAATTGGTACACCTACATTCTTTGTGAGTGCCCTCTGCCTGGAACCCCTTCCAAATCACCTTACCTAAGACACCTATCTTTATTGCTGAGTGATCTTGAGGAACAAAGTGACAGTTGCTGCTGTTTGGTCCAACCTGTTTCTCTCACTTTTTTTTTTCTCTATGAAATTCATGTTCATCTGCCATGGTAGCACACCTTTTACCCTAGCACTGCAGAGGCAGAAGCAGGCAGATCTCTATGAGTTCTAATCCAGTCTGGTCTACACTATGACTTCCTGGACAGCCAAGGCTATACAGTGAGACTCTGTCTCAAAGAATTCACATTTTAAAAATTATCTATTTAAGGACAGAGAGACGTTCAGTGGTTTAGAGCACTTGCCACTCTTGTTGGGTTTGGACTCACAACCCAAACTTCTTTAAACTCCAGTTCCAGGGGATCTGATGCCCTGTTCTGGCCTCCTCAGTACACAGAGATACACGAGACACACATCCAAATTCTATGCACACATGTAACTGTGAGTACATGTCGGCATGCCCAGGGAGGTGTGAGGGATGTTAATACTCTGGAGATGAAGCTACAGGCAGTTCTGGTTTGTCCAGTGTGGGTGCTGGGAATCAAATTCTGGTTCTCTGTAAGCAATAATTGTTCTTCACTGTTGAGCCATCTCTCTATGATCTGATCCATGTCTCTAAACTGCAGCATTGAGACCATTAATATTCAGAGTACAAGTCTCAAACGCAGAAATCCTCCTGCCTCTGCCTCTGGAGTGCTGGGGTTAAAGGCATGAACCACCATTGCTGAGCTGTGCTGGGACTTTTGCATGTGGGGCGATATTGTTTATAAATAACTCTTACTCTTTCAGAGGGCGTGTCTGCAATGCCCAAGCAGGACCAGGCTGCTCTGGGGCTAAGGTATCGTGTTTTTTCTCCCTCAACACTAGTTTGATTCCCTGGTGCTTCTCTGGAACTATAGTAATGCCTGGAAGCACTCACTGCCAAAGGGCAGGTCGGCAGGAAGTACCTACTTAATATATTCCTGGTACACAGGTAAGAACCCAGCACAGAGAGTGAAAAATCTACTTAAAGTCAAACCCGTACCTTCCCTAAACCACACACAGGTGTGAACTGATACATAAAAGAAAAAAACAAGGAAGCAAATAAACCCCCAAACCAAACAACAACAACAACAAAACAAAACTCAAGGTGTTTAGAGATCATATAAACTCCCATATTGAATACCGGGTGTTGGCAATTTGAATAAATAACTGAAAAATTGAGAAGCGACCAGGGTGTAGCCAGGTGGGACAGCAGTGTCAACATCAAAGTGGAAGCACTTGACAGTACGTCTGTCTGCTGAATGTGAAAGGGTGAAGACCTTACAGACATCTCAGCAGACACAATGGGAAAGGAGGTACCCAGGGCTAGGGAATGGCTACATTAGGCCTGAGTGGGACCCCAGCACCTACATAGAAGACAGGCAAGAAAGGCACACAGGAGGCTCTCTGGAGATCATAGGCAGGTCAAGCTAGCTGAAAAATGGCCAGCCCCAGGTTCAGTAAGAGACTGAGTTAAAGGAGGACTGCCCAGAAAATAATAAGAAAAATTCCGGGGGTCAGGTATGATGGTACACACCTGTAAGTCTAACAGTTGGGAACTGAGGCACAAGAATGATCTCAAGTTGGACGCAAATAGCATACTGAGAACTCAAGGACAGCCTGGTCAACTGTAAGATTTTATACAGTTGAGTGGTGTTATTGCAGCACCCCTTTAGCCCCAGCACTTGGGAGGCAGAGGCAGGCAAATCTCAGAATTAGAGGCCAGCCTGGTCTACAAAGTGAGTTCCAGAACAGCCAGGGCTATACAGAGAAACCCTGTCTTGAAAAACAAAAACACAAACTAAAGAATCCTAAAACATTTGTGCTAGGGGGTGGTGGAACACACCTTTAATCCCAGTACTTGGGAGGCAGAGACAGGCGGATCTGAGGTTTGAAACCAGCTTGGTACAAAACAACAACAACAACAACAACAACAAAATCCCAACCAACCCAAAAACCACAACTCAAAAAAAAAAAAAAAACCACTTGCATAACTACATATATGATACCAAAGAAAATGGTAATAAAAAGTTCTAATTACATGTTTTTTTGAAGGTAAGTAATGTAATACTTCATCAAAAACTTTTGAAACATAAAAAAGCACCAAGTTCTTTTTTTGTTTGTTTGTTTGTTTGTTTGTTTTTTCGAGACAGGGTTTCTCTGTGCAGCCCTGGCTGTCCTGGAACTCACTCTGTAGACCAGGCTGGCCTCGAACTCAGAAATCCGCCTGCCTCTGCCTCACAAGTGCTGGGATTAAAGGCGTGCGCCACCACTGCCCCAGCAGCACCAAGTTCTTGATGCAGCGACTCCTCACATGAGCTGGCCGGCCGCTGGGCAGCAGTCTCAAGGACGTGGCACAGAGACACTTGCCGTGGATCTGTGTCTCATCAATGCACAGCCAACTCAATCTCCTATCAGTTACTGGTAAACCAAATGTTAACTGAATTTAAAAGGATATATCTTTAAAGCCAATGTCCATGTTGAGGCTGGATGCCAAGGTTATCGGTGAGTGTGGGCAAGCAAGCAGACAGACTGAGGCCAAGAACAGGGAACAGGGTGGGGGCAGGGTGCTTTTGACCCCCCCCCCCATATTATACGATACTTTGGTAAATAAATCAAACGTTCCGAGGGCATTAGCGAGTCAGCCTGGAGTGAGTGACTTACCACCCAGCAGGCGTTCCCGAGGTCTGCGATCTTCACTTGGAGCTTCTCTGCATTTTTTGGCTCAAGGGGATTAATAAGAAAATTTCCAGCAGAGAATTTTCCTACAGACAACAGCCATTATCAGTAAAAGAGTTTAAATGAACATAAGACACAAGATACCCAAAGGGCAACCAAGGTCTCCAGGGTGAGAATCTGTCGTCGTCCCTCCCACCCCCCCAAGCAATCTCCAATGAAGCTCTTTCTAAGGCTCGCTCAAGTTTCTAGAGTACAAAGTCCCTGCATACACAACGCTTGGCTGGAGTGCATCTAAAGTTATCCACAGATTTACACACTGGAAGTAACCTGGACAACTGCTACCAGGAGATGTAGCTCAAAGGTAGAGTCCCTGCCCAGAGTAGAGTCTGTCTACCCCATCCCCACCCATCACTGTAAATAAAAAACACCTGTCTCCCCACCAAAACCCTAAACCAGACACCAGCGTAAAAATGCAGTTTTACGAAAATCCTGGCAGTCACTTGTCTAGAAAAGCCCGCACAGTGCAGAGAGGAGCTGGGGGGCCGCTGTGGTACCTTTGCTGTCCAGGGCTCCATTGGGCTCCTGCTCATCCCCAGAAGGTGTATCTGCCCGAATGCTCTCCTCCAGCTGGGTGATGTCCTGTCGGGTGAGTGACTGCTCTGCAGAGGATTGGCACACCATGGTCTCAGAGGCCGTGGGTGTGCAAGAGTCTGTGTCTTGAGATGGACTGCTGTCTCCATTTGAAGAGTTTAGGAAACTAGGTTCCTGCTTCAAAGTGTGGACATCACAGTCATTAGCATTATGCAGATCCTCTTTATGCCTCAGTGTCTCATTATTACTGTTCTCAGGGTAATTAACGACTCCAATCACTCCATTGCAATTAATCTCTGGCGCACCACCCTCTCCACCACGCTCCGTGAGTGTCTGGTCCTGGCCAATGGAATTTGACTCTTCTAAGAACAAACAGAAAAGGATGCATGTGTGTATGTGCTAGTGAGCAGCAGGACAATTCTCACATCATCAAAACACTCTCCTGAGCTTATCCTGAGTGGCAGAAAAACAAGACTAACACAACAGCCCTCTACCACCTCCTGATGGAAGGACAAAGACCTCATCTTTACCCAGTGGCTACAAAGTCTTATCTCCACTTCTGAGGAGAAAGCACCAAGTTACCCTGCAGTGTCTACCAGCTGCCTCCATTAGAGCAATGTGAACTCTTACAGGACACCCCCAGAGATGAGCTGCATACATGAAAGCAAACATTACAAACAAGATAACCCAGTGTCAAGTGTGCCATCAAGTCACTGCTGCAATGCTCTTTTATACCAAGTTTCTCTTGGGTCATTTTATTAGGTGGGTTCTCTGTCAGGGGTCTGTCAACAGGACTCTCTGATTCTTCTTGCTTGTTAGGTCTTTTTTGCCCAGGGCCCGACTCTTTCTCCATTTCCTCAATTTCCTGCATTCGCTTCTCTAGTAATTCTGCCTGGCGCTTCTGCTTCTTCTTCAATTTCTTCTTCTTATTCTTTGACATTTTGTCAGCCTGGGCGGAGATTACAAACAGATAAAGCCTTCAGGTGGCTAATCCATTAACCCTGGTTGGAGACAACTGTTAACTTTAATTATTTCCTAATCAAATTCCACTCTTTCCCTAGTATTTCATTAATGTAAAATCATCAGATTTTCTATGAAACTCAACACAAAGGACAGTAACAACAGGCCTTCATCTTCTGTGGTCTGTGGGCCTGGTACTCAGACGCCTCGCTTACAGAAGCCTCAGCAGCACAAACTCGCTGAAGACATGAGGACATTTATTGGAGAAAAATCACAGAAGCGCAGGAAATAGTCTTTTTTTTGTTTGGTTTCCAAACTCTAAACAAGCTATGACTTCACATCACCCCGTGCCCGGCGCCCAGAGAGCAGAAGTGAACACAGGAGCACTGTGTCATACTTACTGGCTTAGGCTGTGGAGCAGTGCTGACTGAAAAGGAAGGAGACAAAGCAGGTGAGAGTGCTGACAGGCAGGAGGAAGGCGGCAGGCTCAGAAAGACACTGCCAGAAGAGGGTGTCCCTCCCCACACAGCCTACATTCTCTCTAAGTGACACCCAGGAAGCTGCATTATTTTTAAAGAAAACAATCAATATACAGGAAGTAGCTAAACTTTAAGTGGTTTTGTGTTCTAAAGACAGTCTCAGGGGGTGGGTATGGGGGACTTTTGGGATAGCATTGAAAATGTAAACGAGGAAAATACCTAATTAAAAAAAAAAAAAAGATAGTCTCGATGGGCAGTGGTGGTGCACGCCTTTAATCCCAGCACTTGGGAGGCAGAGGCAGGTGGATTTCTGAGTTTGAGGCCAGCCTGGTCTACAGAGTGAGTTCCAGGACAGGCAGGGCTACACAGAGAAACCCTGTCTCAACCCCCACTGCTCCCTGCTTTAAAAAAAAAAAAAAAAAGACAGGGTCTCAATATGTGGAGCTGGCTGGCCTCAATCTCAGAATCACTTGCCTCTGCTGAAATGAAAGCATGTGCCGTCCTCCCAGTTGAGGGCAGAACGTTCTCTCCACCCGCACGGTCTATCATGGGTCTCACAGCTATGCCAGCCCCGAGAGAGGATTCCCACCTCTCCACCATGCCCTTTGGCACCCATGTGGCTTTGTGCACACTGTGCATGTATGTTGAGAACTGAGAACCTCTGTGGAGTTGGCTCTACTTCCAACTTTACCTGGGTTCTAGGGATCAAATGCTGCTCACCACTTTGCACAGCAATGCCTTTACCTGCTAGCTTACTGCCAGCTTTAAAGGGGAAGGTAGGTGATAGATATAAAGAGCTAAACAGTCACCACGTGGCATGTTGTGGGGAACAGTTTATCGTAGATGTTTCATCATCCCTCCAAAAGCACTAACTGTGGTTTAAAGCATGATATAAAAACCCACCCTCTTCTCATCTTACAAAACTGAACTCTAGTCACCACCTTTCATCTCCTGTGTTCTTTCAATGAAGTACCAATTAAAGGCCCAATAATTAAGGACTGCACTGCCGAGGGAAAGCAGCACAGCAGCTGTCAGAACCACTGAGCATAGCGCCACTTGCTTCGCCCGGCTGCACCACGGGAGTCCAACTCCCACAGTTCCTAACTGGGCCAAGGTCTCCTCGATAAACACAATCCAGCAGCACTTGCTACTTGACAGTGTCAGTAGGTGAGCATGTGTGAGCACCAAGAGGCAAACCACAGCCAGCCACCCAGGGAGCACCCAGTGTCATACAGCTACAATCTAGGCCCCGGGGAGCCTAAGACAGAAAGATCAGGCATTCAAATTCAGCCTGGCCTACATACTGTATAAGAAGACATCCTAAAAAATGAAAATGACAGTGGTCAGAAGCCTGGTTTAGCAGGCAAAGACAGATGCTGCCTCAGTACCTTGGTCTGACCCCCAGGAACCACGTGGCAGAGAAAACTAACTCCTGAAAGCTGTCCTAACACCCACATATACTGAGCTACATGCCCCTACAAAGGAGTCAATCAAATGGAAAAGCCCATCAAATAAAAACACTCTAAAACAATAATGTAAGTCAGCTATTTTACTATATCGAATACTTTTTATCTAAAAAAATAACAACTGTTCATTTTCTTCCCATTTGGAAGAAATACCAGTCTCTTTAATGTTGTTACTATCTCTAAAATAATCAGTGAGTACAATTCTGCTGTTTTGTGAACAAATGAAAACAGAAATTCCTCCTGAGGGTCTGACTCAAGCAAAGCACCCCATGTACCTGCAGACCCCGATGGTGGGGGAGCTCCTGAGCGCTGCCACTCTGTGGCCTCTGCAGCCAGCCTTCGAATGTACTGCTCATTCACAGACAACAAGATGTTCTCTGGTTTGATGTCCGTGTGGATGATCCGGCACTTGGTGTGTAAGTAATCCAGGCCCTGTAGCACCTAAGTGAGAATAAAGCAGGAGCTTCAGTAACACACGGTCCAAGCCTGCTGGGAAAGGAAGAGTCACAACGCACAGAGAGAGGGTTCGCAGGTGCAGCTGGCCCAGCAGCGAAGAGCATTGGGTTCTTCTTCCAGAAGACCCAGGCTCAATTCCCAGCAACCATATGACAGCTCACAAGCACCTTAAACTCCAGCTTAAGGGAATGCTCATCTGGACTCTGCCTATGCATGACGTAGACATGGAGGCAAACACCACACAGACATAAGAAAAAAACAAACTAAAACAAAAGCCCACAATGCCAAGTTTTCTTGTCTCCACACTCGCATGCAGACAATTTCCAAGTGAGTCACTTCCCAGCCCGATCCTCAGTCTGTGTTTTGTCAGGAGAAAACACCGGAGGTTTTTAAATAAAGATACCATCAGCCAGGTGTAGTGGTGAAACCCTCTAATCCCAGCACCCAGGAGGCAGAAGCAAACTTAAGTTCTGGGGCAGCGTGGTCTACATAACATAGTTAGATACTTCTCAAAGAGGCAGGCAATAGAGGGGAGGGGTATCCCACATAGCAATAACCAACATACATACTTGCTGAATAATTTTTTTGACACAAGGCAGCGGAAGCCCCTGATAGTTGGACTTGATGATCCACTTGAGTAGATGATGCCCCAAAACCTCAAACACCATGCAGATATCTAGGAGTTCATTAAGGAAAAAAAAAAAAAAAAAAAAAAAAGAGGCCCAAGGAAGCAGGTAGACTCCAGCATCAACAGTCTTTTCAGTCACAGAACTACTTTAAAAAAGTTGGTTTAGGGGGCTGGTGAGATGGCTCAGTGGGTAAGAGCACCCGACTGCTCTTCCAAAGGTCCGAAGTTCAAATCCCAGCAACCACATGGCGGCTCACAACCACCCATAATGAGATCTGGTGCCCTCTTCTGGTGCGTCTGAAGACAGCTACAGTGTACTTACATATAATAAATAAATAAATAAATAAATAAATCTTTAAAAAAAAAAAAGAAAAGAAAATTTAAAAAAAAAAAAAAAGTTGGTTTAGGAGGAGAAAACACACTCAGAAGGTGGAAGGAAAGATCAGTCTAGTCGTCCCCTCAGAGTCAGGTTCCCCTCAGAATATCGGGCTTGTGTGTGTGTGTAACATGACCACTCACACAGGCTCAACATGAAGAACAAAGAAGATGCAAAACTTAACTGAAAGGTGAAGGTGGCAAGCTCTCTGCCTGTGGTAGAGTGGAACATACCTAGTGTTTGCGAGGGAAGTACCTCGGCACTGGACTAACCCTCCCTGAGAATTTAAAAACAGATCCCTGACTCGCTTTATACAGACACTCCATGCATCGATCTTAATGCCTGCGTGCTGCCTACCCACGGTCTCTTCATGTGGCCCAGACTGGGTGGAGAAGCACCACCACTCTGCAGGCCATTGGGTTAGCATCCTACTTTAGGGTCAAAGTTAACATAAAGAGTTTGAGGAGAGGCAGCACACGTTTACTAGAGAACACCAAGGCCAAGTAATAAACTGCCACAGTGGGAGAACATGGCGCCTGTGGACTCAGCCTCCGGAGAGACCTGTAGGCGACCTATGAGACCAGTGTCATACAAAGCATGTCACCTTCACAGCGGGCAGCATCTCAGTGATAAGCCTGATGGATCTGCTCACAGGTGCTGATACAGCACGATAAAGAACACACATCCCTCAAGGTACAATAGACAAAACTGACAAACCCGAGAAAGCAACCACAGACCTAAATTAAGGGATCCGACAGGTGGGCTCTTTTTTTTGAGACAGGGTTTCTCTGTGTAGCCCTGGCAGTCTTGGAACTCCCTCTGTAGACCAGGCTGGCCTCGAACTCAGAAATCCGGCTGCCTCTGCCTCCCAAGTGCTGGGATTAAAGGCGTGCGCCATCACTGCCTAGTGGGCTCTTATTTGCCTGATTCAAACAGACAAACTTAAACAGATGATGGCAGGCACTGGGCAACAGGGGCAGGAGTCCCTCAGGAGGAAGGTCTTGAGACTCTAGGTAGACTCTCAGTTGTGAATCTAGGCATCCCAGGTGGAAAAACAACAAGGTACCAAAGGGAAAGCTAGACCACCATGGTGGATATTTGCCGATGTCCCTTTTAAGTATTCACGAGTGCCCACGTACCAGGCACAGAAGCATCAGGAAGGATGGGAAGAGGACAGTAACCAGCTTCTGCTCAAGGGCTGCAACTATGCACTCACGCACGCAAAACCAGAGAGAAAGCCAGGCGGGGTGACGCACGCCTTTAATCCCAGCAGTAGGGAGGCAGAGGCAGCAGACGTCTGAGTTTTGAGGCCAGCCTGGTCTACAGAGTGAGTTCCAGGACAGCCAGGGCTACACAGAGAAACCCTGTCTCGAGAAAACAAAACAAAACAAACAGCAGCAACAACAAAAAAGCTCTTAAAGGATACGTGTTCCATTAACGCCTGATATTTTAAAGTCATCTAGTAGTTGAACAACCATTTCTCCATTTGGATCATTCGGGTCTGAGTTGCGAACCTGTGTTGGGAGGAAGCCATATTTTAGCACAAGTGAAGTAGTACAGTCAGTCCTCAAGTAAACAGGGAGGAGCAGGCTGTCTGAGCCTCTTTCCCACACTGCTGTTACTACAACCCACCATAAAAAATGAAAAGAAAGGCTTTGGGTAAGATAAACTTGTGTTGAGGTATATTTATGACTCCTAATAGCAGCAAAATTAGTCATGAAGTAGAAACAAAAATAACTGCATTGTTGGGGAGGGTCAGCACACCATAAGGAACTGCGTTCAAGGACCGCTGTGTTAGGAAAGCTGAGAACTACTGCTCTATGCTGTGTCTTTTTTTTTTGTTGTTGTTGTTTTTTTCCCCCCTTTTATTGGCTATTTTCTTTATTTACATTTCAAATGTTATCCCCTTTCCCAGTTTCCCCCCAGGAAACCCCCATCCCTTCCTCCCCCTCATGCTATGTCTCCTTATAGACAGTTTCAACTATGTAGCCTTGACTAGCCTTGAGTTTGCTACATAAATCTGGCTGGCTTCAAACTCAGAGATTCACATATCTCTGCCTCCCAAGTGCTGGGACTAAAGGTGTACACCAATTACCACGCCAGGCAGGCTACATTTTAAAAAAATAAAGTAGGTATCACAAACTTGCATAACTTCTCTTGACCAGAGTGTGAAAGTCATTCATAGTATTGTATGTGGCACATAAAACATACTCAATAAAGTCCTGCCTTCCTTGAAATAATAGTGTATGCAGATTGTAAGACAGATCTAACTACTAAATATATCAATCCCTACAAGATGAAGGAAACATATAAATAACTTCACTTTCCTTTGTGGCCCAAAGAAGCCTCTAAGCCTGCAGGAACCCTACTCTATGTGATGCTGAGATCCAACGCCTGGCCAGGGCACCACATCCAAGGGTGACCTTAAACTCACCGATTTCAGCAGCCGGATTTCATCTAGTGCTGTTTCTGTGTAATGCTCAGCACTTTTAACTACTTTCATTGCTACAAACTTCTTTCCCCTAAAAAAAGACAGTTCAGATTAAATTATCCAACCTTTACCCTCATAGTTAAGACTTAGTATTGAATGGAGACATTCCTTGTGGCTACCTTGTGGCCAAATGGAGCCACTTCCAGCGGACACTGCACACCTAGGAGTGGCAAAAACCAGACAGATGGAGCTAACAGAACCTGTGCCAGGTAAACTCAGACACTGAATGTCTTCTATGAATTAAATGTCCACCTTCTGTCCATGGAGACAGAACTTTATACCACATGGTTAAGAAAATGGTATAATAAAATAAATTTGCATTAGTTGGTCTAATTACCTGGAAATTTAATGCTATTCTAGACAATTCTGAGTTTCTATTATATGCCATTAATTAAATATTTGTGCAGCCTTGAGCTTGGCAGTTCATGTGCTTTACTGACACTATATTCAGTCCCTGGACTCTGGGGCAGAGATGTAACTCATCAGTAGTACAGCACTGGACAGCCAACCATGCTTCTGTTAGGAAGTCATGTCATAATGAGACCCATTCTGTACAATTAGCATGTAAATGCTAATTACTAAGAAAGAAAGAAAGAAAGAAAGAAAGAAAGAGAGAGAGAGAGAGAAATTTTTAAAAAGGTAATCAGACAGAGCTAACAGGTTGAAATTTAGACAAAACATCAAGGATCATCCATTTTCCCCCAGGCCATGTAAACTTACTGAATATCCCATGATAACCACACTGTGGAAAAGTGTCCCCAGCCCAATTTTCGAATCACATGGTATCTCCCGTTAAATAGATCTCCAATTTTCACAAGATGATAACCTCCTGAAAGAAATAGGGAGAGAGACAGCTAATAATGCAGTCAGAGGAACCAAGAGAAGAAGCCCCCACTCACCCTGCATCCTGTCTGTCAGCAGGCATGCACCATGTACAATAAATACCCTCTTTCTTGTAAGATCAGTTCAATGGGAGCCTCTTCCAGGGTCACTCAGCTTGGTGAGGAATGACTTGGTGAGGAGTTACACAGGGTACGTGATATTCTGAGTTAGCCTGTGGTCATAGGTTACCACAATGCTGGCCTCTCAAAACCCAAAACATCCACTATCAAAACCAAACAATCTACACTTGTTATCTCAAAAATTCAGACAAAATAATAGCCAATACAATTATAAAAAGATCTGTTTTGGGCTGGTGAGATGGCTCAGTGGGTAAGAGTACCTGACTGCTCTTCTAAAGGTTCGGAGTTCAAATCCCAGCAACCACATGATGGCTCACAACCATCTGTAACAAGATCTGATGCCCTCTTCTGGAGTGTCTGAAGACAGCTACAGTGTACTTACATATAATAAATAAATCTTTAAAAAAAAAAAAAGATCTGTTCTTCTCAATGTAGGTAGCACAGTGAGCTCTTGGCCAGCCACACAGTGACACCCATCCCCCAACCACCCCGAAAAAGAAAAAGGAAAAAAAAAAAAGAAGCAAACAGAAAGTCTGCCTCAGGTACATAGACAATGCATGTCAACATTTATCTATGCCTGTAGGGGAAAAGGTCCAAGCTCGACTAGACGGCAAAGCAGAACCTCTACAAGTCTGTCCTGAAAACTCACTGCAACAGGAAGACAGCTGGGGCCTGCTGGCCCAGTTATACATATCTCAGTAGCCATCACCAGGACAAAAAGGGATTACAATGGCTAAAAACAAAAAACACAACACCTCTCCCTGATAGCCAGGGCTGTTACACAGAGACCAAAACCAAATCTGTATGCCAGCTGAGTGTGGTAACACACACCTGTTATCCCAACACACTCACAGACTGTGCTTACACAGCAAGCTCTGGTAGCTGTTCACCATACCTCTGAAATGTTCATAAGTGAACATATACTTTCAACTTCCAAAGAGGAAAAAGGATTTTTCTTTCCTTCTTTTTTTTAATGAATTTTAGTTAGTTACTACATAGCTCATAGCTCTGGCTGTTCTGAAACTCACTCTATAGATCAGAATGGCCTCGAACTTATATAGATCTACCTGTCTCTGACTCCTAAGTGCTACGATTGAACGTGTAAGTCACCCTGGTCAGTCTGGAAAAAGGGACTGAGTGCAGGGTAGTAACTCCAGGCTCTGGTGAGACCTAGCACTGTCAACAAGTTTAAAACCTTAATATAACCCAACTAAGAGCAAACCCCATTTCCTGCATTTTGATCACAGGACAGAGCTGACAGGTAGCATCAGAGCCGCGCTACTGGTGATGATGACCATGCACTGAACGGGAAGCACACACCTTTACAGTAGTCATTGGGGTCTTCCTGCTCGTCATCGTCAGACCCTAGAATCTCCTCCTCCTGCTCTGGGATGTCGCTCTCGGAGTGGGGTGCAGAGCCTCGGTGCTGAGTTTCAGGCCTAAGAAACAATAACATGTTCACTCCATATAGACAGGGGAAAAAAAAGAAGAGCTTAAGAAAAGTTATTGGCAGACCCCAACATCAATATCAGAGGTAGCCTCAGAAAGTGGTAGTTAGTATGCCCATAATAACTGAGAGCTGATAAATATATTAAAGTATCAATATTCAAACATAATTGCTGAGAAAACCACTATTTTCTTCACCTTGCAGTTTAAAAAAAAATATTTATTTTTACACACTCCAGAAACAAATTTGTTTCCTGACAGTGCCTGTTAGTGCACGCGCTCCCCTGTGCTGTGCTCAGATGGTGTGCATGCTCTCCTCTCCTGTCCTGTGTAGAGGGCTCCCTGTACTGTGCTCAGATGGTGTGCACTCTCCTCTCCTCCCCTGTGTAGAGGGCTCCCTGTGCTGTGCTCAGATGGTGTGCATGCTCTCCTCTCCTCCCCTGTGTAGAGGGCTCCCTGTGCTGTGCTCAGATGGTGTGCACGCTCTCCTCTCCTCTCCTGTCCTGTGTAGAGGGCTCCCTGTGCTGTGCTCAGATGGTGTGCACGCTCTCCTCTCCTCTCCTGTCTTGTGTAGAGGGCTCCCTGTGCTGTGCTCAGATGGTGTGCACACTCTCCTCTCCTGTGTAGAGGGCTCCCTGTGCTGTGCTCAGATGGTGTGCACGCTCTCCTCTCCTGTCCTGTGTAGAGGGCTCCCTGTGCTGTGCTCAGATGGTGTGCACACTCTCCTCTCCTGTGTAGAGGGCTCCCTGTGCTGTGCTCACTGACAGACATGCACACACTCCCCCTCCTTTCACTCAGTCATCTGCATCTACACACTTTTTAAAAAAGATTTATTTATTTATTTATTTATTACATGTAAGTACACTGTAGCTGTCTTCAGACACCAGAAGAGGGAGTCAGATCTCAACGGGTGGTTGTGAGCCACCATGTGGTTGCTGGGATTTGAACTTCGGACCTTCAGGAAAGCAGTCACCCACTGAGCCATCTCACCAGCCCGAATCTACACTCTTTATCAGTCATGTTTCAAAAACAGGAACTAAATGAAGATCCCCTCAAATCTTTATTTTAGCTTTTTACTTGACTGTCAGTATACAAAATGTATTGATCTGTGACCTTGTAGCCTCCTGAGTCTAAAAGAGGGAGGGCTAAACCTGGAAATCTTAATAATCTTGCCTCAGCCTCCCTCCAGAGTGCTGGGAATATAGGACTCATGGAAGTCTAGGTGCTAAATGTTTTGTGAGCTTATCTCACTAAGTACTTGGGCCCCTTTGAGAGCTGGACACTGTTCAGTTTGGGGGAATTGTTTATATTTCATTAAGAGTTCAATCCTCAGCCAGGCGTGGTGGCGCACGCCTTTAATCCCAGCACTCGGGAGGCAGAGGCAGGCGGATTTCTGAGTTCGAGGTCAGCCTGGCCTACAAGGTGAGCTCCAGGACAGCCAGGGCTACACAGAGAAACCCTGTCTCGAAAAACAAACAAACAAACAAACAAACAAACAAACAGTTCAATCCTCTTAGTTGTGTGACTCTCCAGGAGCTGTCTTGCTAGACTGAGCTCTCACTACATCCTCTTTAGCTTCCTGCTTCTCCTCCTTAGAGCTGTCTCCCTATATTCCAGTTACAAATCTCACAGCTCCTTCACTGTTTCTATGATACCCACTGCCTCCCATCTCCTTTCTATCACATGATATACATTCTCCATCCATCCATCCATCCATCCATCCATCCATCCATCCATCCACCCACCCACCCACCCACCTACCTATCATGTATACAGCATTCTTTATCCATCCATTCATCTACCTACCTACCTACCTACCTACCTACCTACCTATCTATCATGTATACAGTGTTCTGCCTGCATGTACGCCTGCAGGTCAGAAGAAGGCAACCTACCTACCTACCTACCTACCTACCTACCTATCTATCATGTATACAGTGTTCTGCCTGCATGTACGCCTGCAGGTCAGAAGAAGGCAACAGATCTCATCACTGCCATGGTTGTGAGTCACCATGTGGTTGCTGGGAATTGAATTCAGGACCACTTAACCGCCGAGCAACCTCTGCAGCTCCTGTCTTAAATTCTAAAACCACTCATGATTTTTAATAATGCCTCCACATTACACCAAAGAACACCACACAATTAAGAAAAGCTCACACATACCACATACCCAAACAGTGGTAATGAAGTATATTAAACAACAAACCCGCTCCATTTTTTTTGTTTGTTTTTGTTTTTTGAGACAGGGTTTCTGTGTGTAGCCCTGGCTGTCCTCGAACTCAGAAATCCATCTGCTCTGCCTCCCAAGTGCTGGGATTAAAGGCATGCGCCACCACTGCCAGGTCCCACTCCATTTTCTTTTTTTTTTTTTTTTCTTTTTTTTTTTTTTAAATATTTATTTATTTATTATACATAAGTACACTGTAGCTGTCCTCAGACACTCCAGAAGAGGGAGTCAGATCTCGTTACGGATGGTTGTGAGCCACCATGTGGTTGCTGGGATTTGAACTCCGGACCTTTGGAAGAGCAGTCGGGTGCTCTTACCCACTGAGCCATCTCACCAGCCCCCACTCCATTTTCTTATTACTTCGAAACAATAACCAGAGAGAATAAAACAGTTCCCTTTCAGGAGTGGAGGGCAGGCTGGGGAAGGCTTGGGAAGGAGGATCTGAGCACTTTACTACTTCCTTCAGCTAATTCCCAACGACATTCTACATACATATCCTAATTCCCACAAATAAATATAGTTTCTCTCAAAGAAACTTCTCTGTGGAACAGATAGAGACCATTTCAGAATTGGAACTGATGGACCGGCAGACTGAGTGGAGAGCAGCCCACCCAAGATCCACAACACAAGACTTGCACCTATGGCTCAAGTGGAGACCATGGCTCAAGTGGAGAAAAGGAGTCTGCTGTGAAACTGCATCTCCTAAAATGCCAGTTATAACCATGAAGTCTCATCAACATGGTACCTAAACAAGACTTGACAAAGACATCACCATGCTAACATGGAAGGGGGACGTCTCACGGGGCCTCACCCCTTAACAAGAATGGTAGGCAACTAAGGAATGCAGAGCCCTTCTCCACTGATAGCCCTTTGACTGGCTACTTAATATCAACCATCAGCCCTGAAACCTTAACATACATATACATACATATGAGTAACACTGTATGTATATATGTAGTGTGTATGTGCAACAACAACTAAAGAGAAAGGACATGAATTTAAGATAGTAAGGGCAGAGTGTACATGGGAGGAGTTGGAGGAAGAAAACGGAAGGGGAAAAATCATATTTCAGATTTCTTTTTTTTAAAAAAAGATTTATTTATTATATGTAAGTACACTGTGGCTGCCTTCAGACCCACCAAAAGAGGGCATTAGATCTCATTACAGATGGTTGCTAGCCACCATTTGGTTGCTGGGATTTGAACTCAGGACCTCTGGAAGAGCAGTCAGTGCTCTTAACCGATGAGCCATCTCTCCAGCCCATATTTCAGATTTCAAAAATAAAAACTCTTGAGCTGGTCGTGGTGGCACACACCTTTAATCCCAGCACTCGGGAGGCAGAGGCAGGCGGATTTCTGAGTTCAAGGCCAGCCTGATCTACAAAGTGAGTTCCAGGACAGCCAGGGCTACACAGAAAAACCCTGTCTTGAAAAAAAAAAAAAAAAAAAAAAAAAAAAAAAAACCAAACCAAAAAACCTCTTAAAGTAATCAAGAACATATTAATTCAATTAATTTGGGGTACAATTCTCCAACTGTACACTCCCAAGTCGAATATAACCTGAGGACTACTGAAAACCATGGAGCCTTGCACTCAGGCTATCTGGTGCTGGTACTTACAATAAGTAATCTAATGAAATAAGCAAACGACAATTTGGATTGGAAACACCACACATTATAGACATATTGTTTTTAAAGGAAGTAGGTGCACACCCAGTATGTCTATCTTCCAGGCCCACTGAAAGAGCCTAGAGACAACAGAGCTCTGGTTTCTGTATCAGTAAGGCAGTTCTTTAGAGATCTGAGAGATTACTATCTGGGCCAGGAAAGGCATGCGGTGAGCTAAGACAGCTAGTTAAGAAGAGTTGAAAGGCTAGAGAAACAGGACTAAATTGAAGGTTTGAATCATGCACATAGAAATACTGTGAAGGATGTGGGCATGCCATGCTCTGTGCCCACTTACTCTGACAAGGCTTTGAGCTTAATCTTGTCAATTCTTGCAGTAATGATAGTATCATGGTCCTGAAAGGGTGACACCATTCTGCTTAAGTCGTTAAGAGTGCTGTCATGACCTCTACAACTTTTAAATGATACAACAACAACAAAAAATTACCACATAGTCAACTTTACTCATTTAAGACACAGAACAGGGCCGGGCAGTGGTGGCAGACGCCTTTAATCCCAGCACTTGGGAGGCAGAGGCAGACGGATTTCTGAGTTGGAGGCCAGCCTGGTCTACAAAGTGAGTTCCAGGACAGCCAGGATAAACCAAAAAAAAAAAAAAAAAAAAAAGACACAGAACAGGAAACCACCCAAATGATCACGAAAAGGTGAATCAGGGCAACAAAAGATACCAATGTCAGGGTCTCTGTTCACTAAAAGACAGCAAACATATTACACGAGGTTACAGAACCTGCCGTAAGCTACTGCCCTAGAGAAAGATGGGGGCATTCCAAAGAATGAGGAAAACTCCTGAAGCCTTTGTTCTTCTTTGTCATAGGTGTTCATAGATGCATGTGCTGACAAAAACTTTTTATACTTCACACACATACACCCACATCCACATATCCAGAGAGAGAGAGATGGTAGGGAAAATGTCAGCAATTAGTTTGAATATGAGAAATTATAGGCATTCATAATCAAGAAATTTAAATACTGAGATGCTATTTTTCACATATCAGAATGTAAAAATGAGCAACATTTTCTTTTGTATGCATGCCAACACCCAAGTGTGACTGGGGACATCCATAGCAGATGTGTAGAGATCAGAAGGCAGCTTTCAGGAGCTGGGTCTCTATGGGGACAGATCTCAGGCCAGCATGGATGGCATAAGTGCTTTCACCTGCTGAGCCATCTTCCCAGCCCAAACAGGTTTTCACAGGAAGCATGCACTGACTCAGGCTATACTTCAAAACATGACAATCCTTAATCAATCACAAATATTAGTGTGATGGTTTGTATATGTTTGGCCCAGGGAGTGGCACTATTAGAAGGTGTGGCCCTATTGGAGTAGGTGTGTCACTGTGGGCATGGGAGTAGCCCTCATCCTAGCTATATGGAAGGCAGAACTCTCAGCTCCTCCTGCACCATGCCTGCCTGGTTGCTGTCCCGTTCCCATCTTGATGATAATGGACTGACCCTCTGAACCTGTAAGCCAACCCCAATGAAATGTTGTCCTTTATAAGATTTGCATTGGTCATGGTGTCTGTTCACAGCAGTACAACTCTAACTAAGACAATTAGACATAGGGCTGGCGAGATGGCTCAGTGGATAAGAACGCCGACTAATATTCCGAAGGTCCCCCGGAGTTCAAATCCCAGCAACCACATGGTGGCTCACAACCATCCGTAACAAAATCTGATGCCCTCTTCTAGAGTATCTGAGGACAGCTACAGTGTACTTACATATAATAAATAAATACATCTTTAAAAAATAAAACAATTAGACATTACGCTAAGACAGTTAGACATTATGCTCAATTGAGGATCAATCACAGTGGCCATTGCTCACAACGTCTTACCCAGCTTCACTTCACTGGTGAGTAAACCCATCTCTCTGCACTCTACTACACAGGCCTGTGTGTGTGGAGTCAGCTTTGCCACGTGCCTCCGACAATTCCTCTCCCATTCGCTCTTTCCTCCGCACTTGCTCTCCCCACATCTAGAATCTTGGTCTCAGGAGGGAAGGCCTGGCTTTGCTGGCTGTCATGCCTGTGTGACCAGACCAGCACTACTGTACAGGAGGCACTGTGTTCGCCTCTTCAGCTGCTCCATCCATACCAATCTTTTATTGAAGCAGGGTCTCATTAGGTAGTGCCCCCACCCCCCACCCCGTGTGTGTGTGTGTGTGTCTGTCTGTCTGTCTGGAACTCACCATGTAGACCAGGTTATTCTCAGATTCAGGAGGTTGCGGCCCCTGTGTTCTGAATATGAGGCCTATCATCCTCTTATCCAAGTCCATCCTGTTCAGCCCTCACCTAGCTTCCCCATGGTGCCTGACTGTGAGGGTGGCTGAGCCATCAGCAGAGCTCTCAAGAGTAGTGTTTTTTTAGAAGGACCAGGTTTAGCCGAGTGTGGTGGCGCTCGCCTTTAATCCCAGCACTCGGGAGGCAGAGGCAGGCGGATTTCTGAGTTCGAGGCCAGCCTGGTCTACAAAGTGAGCTCCAGGACAGCCAGGGCTATACAGAGAAACCCTGTCTTGAAAAAACCAAAAAAAAAAAAAAAAAGAGTAGTGTTTTTTTAGAAGGACCAGGTTTAGCCGGGCGTGGTGGCGCACGCCTTTAATCCCAGCACTCGGGAGGCAGAGGCAGGCGGATTTCTGAGTTCGAGGCCAGCCTGGTCTACAAAGTGAGTGCCAGGACAGCCAGGGCTACACAGAGAAACCCTGTCTCAAAAAAACCAAAAAAAAAAAAAAGGAAAAAAAAAAAAAAAAAAAAAAGAAGGACCAGGTTTGCTAAAGCACAGTAGCTAAAAGGCAGATGCAGGAGCACCGCAGGGGGGGCTTGGTGTTACAGGCAGGCCTCAGCTCACAAGCCGCAGTCCTGGTCCTAGTTTATCAGAACCCCACGACTTGGGCAAAGTCCACTTTATGAATTTCTCTGTTGACCTGAGGATATGGCTCAGTTAACAGAGTCATCTTAACCTGTACAAAGTCCTGGATTCCATCTCCAACACTACATAAAACCAGGCATGATGGATGCATGTAGTTTTCACGCCAGCCTGGGATACAGGAAGCCATTTCAAAATACAAACACAAAGTTCTCTGTCCCGGTCATCTTAGGCAGAAATACCCATCTCTCACTGAATTTATGAAAAAGTGATAATCAAGCTATGGTTTAATAGGTTTGGCCCCTACAGACTCATGCTTGAATGCTTGGCCCATCTCATAGGGAGTGGCACTACTAGGAGGTGTGGCCTTGTTTGAAGGAAATGTCACTGTGGGGGCAGGCTTTGAGATCCCCCAGTGCTCAAGCTCCAAATGAGCGGCAGTCTCCTGCTGCCTTTGGATCAGCTCCTGCTGCAGCACCATGTCTGCCTGCACGCTTCTCACGATGATGATGATACTCAGAACCTCTAAAACTGTAAGCCAGCCCCATTTAAATATTTTCCTTTGTGAGAGTTGTCTTGGTCATGGCGTTTCTTCATAGCAATAGAATCCTAAGAGACAGTCAGTGTGCAAACAACCTGTAGCAGTGTGTGTAGGAAATAGGAAAGGGAATATGCAAACATTCATCCACTCACTCTTAGTAGTGTACACAGCTATGCCAGCACTTTTCTAGACACAGAAGCTACAGCCAGGAACAGAAGAGAGTGTGCTTCACTGTGTGCACAACTCCCCATGAGAAGAACTAAGAAGCCCTCATGTATCTGAAGCCACCATCTCCTATCTTGACTTCCACAGGCAAAGTGCAGATTCCCATTAAGGTCCTACTGTCCAGAAAAATCCACGTTCTTGTAGGATAGTGGCCAAGATGGGCTACAGAGGCGGGCTGAGTGGGTGAAGGACAAGCATGCACACACTATTTTAACAGCATTGCAACATTTAAGGAAGGAAGTGCTGAATTTTACCTGAATAATTTCAAAATGGAGGTTCTATAGGGGAAGCTGACATTCAGACCAAGGAGCTGATTTAGAGTGTGCTTTGGAGGTCACAGTAATTCCCTGAGGTTTCAAAAGACAGGCTACAAATTTAGAAGGAAGCTGGAGAGGTGGCTTTGTAGTTAAACACTGGCTGCTCTTGCAGAAGACCTCGATTTTTCCCCCAGTACCTACATGGTGGCTCACAACCATCTGTAACTCCAGTTCCAGGGGATCCGATCCCTTTCTTCTGGCCTCTACGGGTGAATGCACATGATGTGCAGATATAATGCAGGCAAAACACCCTTACATAATACAATAATACACATGTCTCCAGCTCAGTGCTGGGCAGGCTTCCTTGTACATGCCACCTACAGACCTGAGCACCCACATTTGACACTGCATTGGAAGCAGACAGGTGGTAACTTCCAGTTACTCTACAAAACCCAGATTCTAGCTGTCACCTTTCATTGTTTCCTTTCTAACAGGAGAAAATCTTATTTACTTTGGCATTTTAACAGGTTGGGGCTTCAGTTAATTTGACAAGCCTGGATCTCATATAGAAACATCCATGTAAGCAAAATGTGCTAACATATTAACCTGTTAAATAAGGAAACATTTCTGACAAGAGTTCTTGAGATGCAATTTAAAAGCACACACTTAAATTTAATAAACCCATACAATTAAAATTACAAGTCAACCCTGAAAACTTCAGAAATGAAAACGGGGTGGGCCTAGTAATCGCAAGGCCCTCAGCTCTGCAAGGGCAGAGGGGGAAAAGAGAGAAAGAGAGAAAGAAAAAGACTAAAAAACAAGCAAACAAACCAAAACCAAATAAATAAATAAATAAATAAATAAATGAGCAAGGTAATTGGCAGAAGTGAAAATTAGCCAATTGGGGGAAGGAGGATCACTTTGTGTTAAAAACTTAAGTTCAAAAGCCTTTAAGTAGATGAGAAATATAAATTATTCCACATGACAAAGAACATACCATTTACAAACAGCTCTTAAGAGCAAGAAAAAGAGCTAAGTAGAGCATGCCTTTAGTCCCAGCACTTGGCAGGCAGAGGCAAAGGAATCTCTTGAGTTCAAGGCCCAGCCTGGTCTACAAAGCAAGTTCCAGGACAGCCAGGGCCACTGTCTCAAAAAACCAAAACCAAGTAAATAAATACACAAATGAAACTCATGTTTGCTAACAGATACGAAGCTAGAGCGGCCCACTTCCTGGAACTCCGGGGGCTACTGCCACGTCTCAGTCCACATGTAAAACTTAATGAAGAAAGCCCACTGTAAAGCACACAGGAAGGAGGCAGCGCGCGCACTGACAGCACCGACTTGCAGGGGCGCGTGAATGGCTCTACTTCCTACTAGGCAGTGCTAGGAACCTTTATGCATTCTTCCTTTATAAAGCTTCAGTGCAGCAATTTATACTAAAGAAAATAAAAAATGTCACTCCCAGCTTGGAGCTTCCTAGCTCAATCACACAATCAGATCTGCACAACAACTATAAGATTATTTAATCACAAGCATCGAGAAAACTGCAGTCCCAGCTAACCTCCAAGCTAACTATTGACATGAGTGTTCGATGCTGGACTCCATACCATCTAAAAGTCATGAGCTGCTGGAGTCTAGAAGCTTAGGGCAGACAGGAAGGCGGCAGGCCCTGCTGCACACACTGGGATCAGAATGCTCACAGGCGAGGTGCGTCACAGGTGGACCTCGAAGAAGCCCCTCCCCTCAGGCTCTAGCTTATCTGTCCCAACACAACAGGACGCACCATCTAGCCATGTGGCCACAGAGCACAGGACAGCACGCCCAACCCAGGTCCCAGTCCTAGCTTCACAGACCTCTTAATCACCCAAAGCAAAACTGATCACTATACAACTAGTTAACATCAGAATAAATAGAAAATGTCTATTTTCTATTAGGATATGGTGGTACACACCTTCAGTCCCAGCACAGAAGCAGGCCTGAGGTCAAGGAAAGCCTAATTTACACAGTAAATTCCAGGACAGCCAGGCCTATAAGAGAACCTGACCACCCTTACCCAAAACAAACAAATAAACAAACAGAAAACAAAAACAGAAAGGACAGAAGGATCTAAAACAGTAGGGTGGAGAAGAAATTGTTCAAGTTAGGCAAGGTCACTTCCCTTAACCTCACAGCACAAAGACCCAAAGGGACTGTGTTGTGGAGGCAGGAGCCCTAGAAGCCAGCTCTAGGACTATGGCACACTGCTCCAAGTGCCTAGGTTCTGGTTTTACAGGCAATCCACAGCATTGAGACAACCCACCCCTTTATAATACACATGGCTATATTATAGTGGAGCCCTTGAGAAGACTCTATGCCTGTACCAGTCAACACTTTCTTGTACTGCTCAGTCCTGACTACCTGTCATTGTGGCTGAGTGACTCAACATAGATATGAAGTCCAAGTCAGCCTACAATCAGAACTCAAAGTCAGACCTGCCTTACTCACAAGACCACACTATGGAAGGCCTTCCTAACAACCGCATGGGAACCTACACCTTTGTCAGAAAAATAGCAAATAAGTTGTCAGGAATGCAGTCAGGAACAGAGTCAAGATGGGGCTTCTGACACAATTTTTCTTTTTTGTTTGGTTTTTTTAAAAGGGTTTCTCTGTGTAGCCTTTGCTGTCCAGGAACTCACTCTGTAGACCAGTGTCTTAGTCAGGGTTTCTATTCCTGCACAAACATTGTGACTAAGAAGCAGTTGGGGAGGAAAGGGTTTATTCAGCTTACAACTCCACATTGCTGTTCATCACCAAAGGAAGTCAGGACTGGAACTCAGGCAGGTCAGGAAGCAGGAGCTGATGCAGAGACCATGGAGGGATGTTCTTTACTGGCTTGCTTCCCCTGGCTTGCTCAGCTTGCTTTCTTTAGAACCAATACTACCAGCCCAGAGATGGTCCCACCCACAAGGGGCCTTTCCCCCTTGATCACTAATTGAGAAAATGCCTTCCAGCTGGATCTCTTGGAGGCATTTCCCCAACTGATGCTCCTTTCTCTGTGATAACTCCAGCGGTGTCAAGTTGACACAAAACTAGCCAGTACAACCAGGTTGGCCTCAAACTCAAAAATCCACCTGCCTCTGCCTCTCAAGGGCTGGGATTAAAGGTGTGTGCCACCACTGCCCGGCTTCTGGCACAAAACTCTTAACAAATTAATTAATCAGAAAATTCAACTACTTGAAAAGCGGTTGGAGAAACGAGGGGGAAGTAAAATTATATTCAGTAAAATAAGGGTAAGAACAGAAATAACTAAGAACACAGACAACTCTAAGCTACCTGCAGTAGTGAGCAGAAGAGTACCTAACACTAAGGACGTTTGTCTGCTTTTAAAACAAGTATATGCAGGCAGGTGAGATGGCTCGGTAGGTCTGGGCTCTTGCTACCAGGCTTGAGGCACCAAGTTCAATGCCTGGAACCTACACGGGGAAGGACAGAGCTAACTTCTAAATGTTGATCTCTGACATATACATTCACATGCACAGTGTATGTTCACCCTAGACCATATGAAGCATTGAATATCTGCTAAGTATGTGACATCTACACATATTCACCTGCCACACAACAGTCCGATTCACCCTAATATCTAAATAAGATTCCATGTCTTACATCAGACAGACCAAAATACAGGTGATTAGCCAGCTGAGCGTGATAGCACAAGACCAGTAATCGTGTCACTGTGGAGGCTGAGGCAGGAAGATCACCCCAAGCTCAAGACCAGCGTAGGCTACATAGTGAGACTCTTATCAAAACCCTTTTAACCAAGTGTGACGGTGCAGGCCTTCAATCCCAGCACTCCAGAGACAGAGGCAGGCAGATCTCTAGTCCACAGAGGGCGTTCCAGGAGAGCCAGGGCTACATGGAGAAAAACCAAAATTAAAATAAGAGGGGAAAAAAACCCTTTTAAGTGTTATTAATAAAACCATTTCCTCCTTCCATCAGAAAATGTAAAACACTCATATGGCTTCCCCACGGAGTGCTGAAATCCCAGCTGCTGCTAGGACAGCTCTGCCGTTTCTATCAACCATTCAACAGAGGATTCAAACCGAGTTCTAGACATCCCTAAATGGATAACCATCCCAGGAACCTGCGCACTCTCACACCTGCCCACACCTCAGCGCTCACTCACACACACTAGAAAATGGAGAAGAGGAGAAGTCGGCACTTTATCAAAGAAGTCACTGCACGGCCTCCCCCAAAAAACTTCAGGGAGTCTCCTAAGCAACACCACCCACTCCACCCCGGTACAGTCGCGCAGCAGGGTGACCTAGGAAGACTTCTAATGTGTGGCAGAGCAGTGCAGACCCAGCTTGATAATACAAAACACCAAATAAATGGGAAAACACAGAAAACAGTTCCTCTGAAACAGAGTGCTAAGCAGAGAACTCTCTAAGTCCACCCGGAGGAACCTCTGCAACTAAATGTTAGTACAAGATCCTTCGTAAAGCTAACTTCTAAGCTCACAATGGCAGTGAGCCTGCAGTGGTGGCACATGCCCCTTAATCCCAGGATTCTCAGAGCCAAAAACAAGAGGATAAATTCAAGGCCAACCTGGTCTACATAGGGAGTTCCAGGTCAGCCAAGGCTATCTCAAAAAACAAAGACGTTGGTGGGAATGGTAGCAGCTAAGCTCACTTGAATAAGCCTCCACCCAGCGTTTCTATCAGACTGTGCCCTCTTTTGTGCACACACACCCCCAACACCACTAAACCACTATTACACATCAAATCGGGCAAGTGTAGCACTAGGCCCACCAAGCCGGAATCACCCAACCGGCACCAGCAATTTGACTCTGGACATTACTCCGACGTTACTGCTCTGAGGACCTGATAGTACGGCCCGCCGGTAATGCATAACTTAGCCGGCACACCGAGTGGACAGCAACGCCACAGAGTCTCCCAGACTTAGGAAGCAGAGTAATCAGGCGCGAGGAAGACTCCCGGCCGTCCTCCTCTACCCAAGCGAGCGTGTGGTTGGCAGGGCCAAGGGTAAACAGGGAAAATTCATTCAACAATTTCCCGATGGCGTAGCGTGCGGACAGACGTAGGAGGCAAGTTAAGACGCTGCGGAGCACGGAAGGAAGAGCAGAGTTCACAGACAGGCAGGTAATGATTGCCAGCTCCGGCTGCCGGGCCACACCTGGGCCTCCTCGATGGAGTTGGCGAGTGGTGCCGGGCAGGCTCCGGGTCTTTCCAGCAGACCCGAGCCTGGAGACCCAGCTACCTTCCACATGATTCCCGGAGGGCGAATCACACAGCGGCCCAGTAACCATGTGGCGGGGAGGGGTTGGGGGGGAACCGCCCGAAGCGCACAACCCGGTAGGGGGAGGAGGTCCCCGAGGAAACGCAAAGGGCGGGATGTTGGGGTACAAGACTCACTTCCTTTGGGCTTTGTCCTTCTTGGCCTTGGTCCTTTTCTTTCGGGCCTGGAGCGCGAGCACTGCGGGAGAGAGGGATGGATGAAGGGCCGATGTAAGTGGGAGGCGGGGAGCGGCGCGAGCACGCAGGGCGACCGGGCCTGAGGCTGCGGGCCGAGCGCGGGGCGGGCTGCTCGGGGTGCACAGCGGCTGCCAGGCCCGGCGCGCCCAAAGAGGCTCGGGCCGGCCATGAGGCCTCGCCGCCCCGGCCTGGGGGCTGCGGAGCGAGGGGCGGGGACGGCGGGCGCCGGAGGACGCCGCAGCCGAGGGGCGAGAGGCAAGAGTGACGCCGCTTCAGGGGGCCGCGACAGTGGCCAGAGAGGCGCCTGGCGCCCAGTCGGGGACCGCCGTGGCTCCTCGTGGCGGAGGCCGCTCCGCCGCTCACCTTTCCGCTCCATGGCGAGACCGGTAACCGCCAGGCGCCTGCGCACTCGAGTGACGCCGACTCGGGCTCCCGCCGCGGCCCAAATCCCAGCTCTTCCTCCCGGCGCGCGCCGGCCCCGCCTCCGGGCCCGCCCGACCACGCCCCACACGGCGTCGCGCGCCTGCGTGGTGAACACAGAGCCTACCACCTGCTCCGGGGTGTACGAGAGTGGAGGGCAAGGGACCGAGGGATCCTGAATGGGAAGCTGGTTTTAGTGTCCCGCCATAAAGCGCGCGGCTTGAAGTTCTTACCTCCTGAGGAAAGGCAGGGCTCCGCAGTCAGTCGGGATTTGCCTCAGTTTCCCCGGCCTGCAAAACTGCTTAACCCAAACATATCCCAGTTCCTGTCTGAGCTGTTGTAAGGGCCAATTAAGACATTAAAGAAAATGGGAAATTAAATTGTATGTGGATACACACAGAACAAAGGCTGGAAGGAGGGAACGTGTGCCTCTGTCCTCTTCTAAAGATAAAACCTTGGGCCAGCAGCCCATGCCTTTAATCCCAGCACTCCAGAAGCAGGTGTATCTTTATGAGTTCCAGGCCAGCAAGGCATATATAATGAGATCCTGACCCAAAATAAATCAATAAGAACTGGATGGGGGGGCGGTATGGGGGACTTTTGGGATAGCATTGGAAATGTAACTGAGGAAAATACGTAATAAAAAAATATTAAAAAAAAAAAAAAGAACTGGATCAGAAGCTGGGCAGTGGTGGTGCACGCCTTTAATCCCAGCACTTGGAAAGCAGAGGCAGGCAGATTTCTGAGTTCGAGGCCAGCCTGGTCTACAGAGTGAGTTCCAAGACAGCCAGGGCTACACAGAGACACCCTGTCTCGAAAAACCAAAAAAGAAAAAAGAAAAAAAGAAAAGAACTGGACCAGAAGACAGCTCAGCAAGTAAAGGTGCCTTAAGGACCTGAATTCAAATCCAAATAGGGCCAATTCCCACAGGTCTCTCTCTGACTTGCACACAGGACCCATGGCACATGCAACAACCCCTCACCCATAAGTAAGCTAAACAATTATTTTAAGTAAAAGCAAACACTTCTAAAGGGAATTTTCTAGCTGCAAGTTGAAAGCCTTAAAGGAAGGGTGTGAATGGGAATTCTGTTTTCTCCTTGAAGAACTCTCTTCATCGTAGGACTTACCGGGTGTTTCCATACTGTCAAGTGCATGATCTTATTAGATGCTGATGTCAACTTCAGGCCAAGGTAGTTATTATCCCCATTACAGAAAGATGAGAACGTGGAAAGGATTGTGTGCTCAGAATCTTGCTGTCCCAACCCAATGATTCAGGCATCAAAACTCCTATAGTAAAGTAGAATCAGCAGGCATTTATGAGAGAGATGGGGGAGGAACATGAGGCTCTCTAGACCCCAGTATTTCTTCCAAAACATAGACTGTGGGTACTGCTGTGGAGATTTATAGTAGGCACTGAAATTCGCAATTGGAATTGTATACTTTTCATGTGTTTCAGAACTCTCCTTTAGATCTTTTTTGTGATTTTCTTTTTGTTGTTTTGTTTGTCTGTTTGGGGGGTTTTTGGTTTGTTTTGTTTTGTTTTTGTTTTGAGACAGGGTTTCTCTGTGTAGTCCTGGCTGTCCTAGAACTCACTCTGTAGACCAGGCTGGCCTGGAACTCAGAAATCGGCCTGCCTCTGCCTCCTAAGTGCTGGGATTAAAGGCGTGCGCTACCAACACCCGGCTCCACTGAAGCCTTTTCAAGTGGCGTGCATATGTCTATATTCCAGCTGGCTAGGGTAGGGGCTCAAAAACCCAGCTCTATAAGAAGTGGGACTTGGGGGCTGGTGAGATGGCTCAGCAGGTAAGATGTCTCTAAGAGCACCCAACTGCTCTTCTGAAGGTCCTGAGTTCAAATCCCAACAACCACATTGTGGCTCACATCCATCCGTAAGGAGATCCGACTCCCTCTTCTGGAGTGTCTGAAGACAGCTACAGTGTACTTACATAAAATAAATAAATAAATCTTTTAAAAAAAAGAAGAAGAAGAAGAAGAAGTGGGACTTGGGCTGGGGAGTTGGCTCAGTGCGTAAAGTTCTAGCCTGGCATTTGGATCCCCAGAACCCATATAACTGCTGTGTAGGCGAGGTGGCGTGCTGGAGACAAAGGATCTTGGAGCAAGCTGGCTAAATGAGCTGGCAAGCTCCTGGTTCAGTGAGAGACCCTACCTCAATGATCTAGAGAATGCTTAAGGAAGATGTCCAGTGTAAAAGCTCAGGCCTTCGCCGGCACAGGCACAGAGACACACTGTGCTTGCACACACAAGGGAACACATACATGCAAAACGGAGGAAGAGGAGGAGGTTGGAGGGAAGACAGGTCAGTAATCAATTGGTTGGGAAAGGAGGGTGAGCACACAGGAGCACAGACCAAGCCTGGGGGCCCAGGCACAACCTCCTTAGCAAAGCAGGAAAATCTGTCCCAGCAAGGAGGAGGCCACCACACTTGGTTTGATGTAGGTGTTGAGAAATGTGTAGGATTTTCATAGGTGGGGAAGGAGATGTCAAGCATTCCTGAAAGAAAAAATCAATTGAGCAAAAGGGCCCAGGTTGGAAAACTGTGGGTGGAGACTGGGGCCAAGAGTGACTGCGAGTATGAAGTAGGCAGGGGTGGGAGGATGGGTTTGCTAAGTTGGAGATTCAGATCACAGCATCTGCTGTACAGAACCTGAATGATGGCATTGCTGGGTTTATTGTGAAAGAGGCAGGCACTTGTTAGCCAAAGAAAACTGCTTTCTACTTTAAACTTGGGACTCAACGGGTAATAGGATCAGAAAACACCTGATGTCCTAGAGTATGAGACTGTGCTAGCCTGGGGAACTCACCCCTGGCTGGGGGGAGCCAATGAAATTCTGAGTAACTGTGTTGTTGACATGGGTCCAGCCATATCAAAGGGTTCTGATGTCTCAGACCTATGGAAACAGCAAAGCCTTCCCCAGATGGGGTTTTTAAAGGGATGGCAAAGGTATACACATGCACACATGCTCGAGTGCACGCGCGCGCGCGCGCGCGCACGCACACGCACACACACACACACACACACACACACACATTACACGTTCCAATTTTACTATAGTTACATCAGAAAAGAAACAGTCAACTTGCTGTGACTCAGCCTTCCCTTCCTCTGGTCGTACAAGTGTGCTGGATTGACCAGTGTCTGGAACAACAGAAAGCCACAAGGTGGTATCACCTTGAACCACAGCTTCCTCCGCCCCAGTGTTTATACCCCAAGACTGCTCCCTTACAGAGCTCTTCCCTGAGACTAGCTAACTAACCCTGGCTGTTCAAAATTAGCACTCTTTGTTTTCAGTTGCATAGTAGATGCCTTCCATCCTAATGAACACAGCCTGCCTGATCCCAGTTTTTCTTTGTGTGGGTGCCTGTCATTTCTTCATTGCTAAGTCACCCCAGTCAGGTTTTCAGGATCAAGCCAATCCCTAGAGTGGGTGGGTAAAATGATGACCAGGGGGCTAGAAAGATGGCTCAGAGGTTAAGGGCCCTTGCTGCTCCTGCAGAGATCCGGAGTTTGGTTCCCAGCATCCTGTAGGGCAGCTCATGCCTGCCACCAGTTTCAGGTGCTGCCCCCTGGCCGCCTCACACACATGAATACTCCAAGTGCTTGCTGCATCAGCAAGGAAAGTCCTTGCATCGTGTGGTGACTTGGTCACCTCTCGTTGCCCTTCGAGTCTTGCTGACCACCTGTTCAGCAAGAACAACTCAGTTCAGAATCTCTTCCAGTGGCCGTATAAAAGTCACTGAACTGGGGGCTGAAGAGATGGCTCAGTGGTTAAGAGCACCAATTGCTCTTCCAAAGGTCCTGAGTTCAAATCCTAGCAACCACATGGAAAAAGTCACTGAACTGATTTTTCAGAATTGGTCATCTTCTCACACACACACACACACACACACACACACACACACATTTTTCCCTATTCCCTCAGCATAATTAGGGTCTTGGTGTCTGTGTCTCCAGACTTTTTCTGACATTTTTATGAATGTTCATGTAAGTTTCTACCTTCATCTCCTATCCTAAATAAAGCTGGTTCCATCTCTGCCTTTTTTTTTTTTTTTTTTTTTTGAGACAGAGTTTCTCTATGTAGCCCTGGATGTCCTAGAATTCACTCTGTAGACCAGGCTGGCCCTTGAACTCCGAGATCCACCAGCTTCTGCCTCCCAAATGTTGGGATTAAAGGCATACACTGCCACCCACCTGGCTTCTGCTTCTTAATTTATATAAGTAAACCATCATAGATTCCTGTTCTCTTCACCACCAATTCAGAAAGGTTGCCTTTTCTGGAGTTGACCTCTCTGGAAAAGATTCAACAGTAGTAGCTATGGGGGCTGAGGAGGTGTTTCTGTGGATAAAGTACCTAGCAAGCAGGATGACCTGAGTTCCTTAGAATTGAGGTGGTGCCTGTAAGCCCAGCCTTGGGCAGGGAAGGACAGGAAGACGAGAAGTTCAAGGTCATCCTTGGCCACAGAGCCATTCAAGGCTAGCCTGTGCTACTTGAAACCCTGTCTCAAAGAGTGGTGGCTCTCTCTCTCTCTCTCTCTCTCTCTCTCTCTTTTCTTTTTTTGGTATCCATTGCCTCTTGGGTCCACGTGCTTCCTCCCCCTTTTTTTCTGCAAGTCTTTTTAAGAGTGGAATTATTCAGACAGCAAAAGCCATCATATTTTTGGCTGCTCATGGGCGGTGTCAGAATTTAATTTCTGAAAAACATCCCATTCTTCTTGAAGTAACACACTTGCAAAGGCTGTTCTTGTAGTCTTCCCCCAATACTGCTGAGGCAGTTTCTAAATCTGATCACTTAAACCTGAAGGTGTGTCCTCCAGTCTAACCCTGTCCTTTTCCTTGTTCCTGCTCTCTTGAGATAGGGTCCTGATAGGGCTATGAAGCCCAGGCTGGCCTCAAACTCCTCACCATCCTCCTGCCTGTGCTTCATGGCTGTGCTTCTGCAGTACTAGGGTTATAAGTGTGTGCCACCACACCCAGCTACATTTTCTATCTCTTTTTGTTTTGCGTTTTGACTGAGGATCTTACTAACTAGCCTTGTTTGGCCTTGAACTCACAGAGTCTGCCTCTTCCTATTCAGGGCTGAGACTAAGGCAAAAGCCATGCCTGGCTTGCGTTCTTTCATCTTGAAGGTGACAGAATATTACACTAAATACAAACTAAATCCAAAGTGGCAAGTCCCCTACGGCGTCCCTCCATCCTACTAGATAACAAAAGCAACAAAGAAACCAAAGCTATACCAAGATGCTTTCTGCTGACAGGAAAGACTCACTGCGTAGATGGAGGTCCCTAAAGGAAACTTTTCTTGCCTTTGTGATAGTTTTGTGAACATAAGGATAACAGAAGATAAATAAATCAATGGAGGGATGGAGGTTCGGATAGGGTTAAGGAAGCCAACAAGAGATGCTGAGGTGTCAAGGGCCCAGCATCAACTTGAGTTTTCACCCCACACAGATCTAGAGGGACAGGGGAAAGGGCCATCTCTAGAACCCCGAGGAAGCCTGTGTTAGTTTGCTGGAGTCACTAGAGTAAGCCAGGGCTATGGTGTCGGCAGCAGAAGAGTCCTGAAGCTACACCCATGGGAAGCTCTTTCTGAAGCAGGTGCTGACAGGGTTGGGTCCGCCAGAGAGCTGGGTAGGAGAGTCTCTCAGCTCCTTCCCTTCCCTCCTCTGTCTCAATCCAGGACAGAGCTGTGATAGTAAGAAAGGGCCCCTGATTACAAAAAAGATATGCTAAACACATTCCTGTGGGAATGTAGCCTAACAGAGCTCTGGGTTTCATCCCCATGAGCCCGGTGTGGTGGTACATGCCTGTGAGCCCAGCACGTGCAGCTGGAGGCAGCAGGCTCATCAATTCAAGGTTGCCCTCTGCTACATAGCACATTTGAGGTCAGCTTGGGCTACGTGAAATCCTGGGAGTGGGTGTGGGTGTGTGCACAGAGAGGCGGAGAGAGAGAGAGATAAAGTCTTGTGCCCCTCCCTTTGCCCATCCTGACTACTGAAACGGTAGTCCCCAAGGAACTGGAATTTCCCCAGGAATCTGATGCTGGGAGAAGGAACCACCTGGTAACAGCTAGAGGGGAATTTATTTCCCCGGAAAACATTTTCACAGGGTCCTGACAACCTTGCAGGAGAGACTGGAGCCCAGACAGCACTGGGTCAGTGATGGGCGGGGCCAAGCTCTAACCTGACTATACTCTGACCTGGCCACATTCTGACCTGGACTGCTTAGCTATGCAGCTATGTGTACCCCATGACCTCCATTAAGCCTCACATCAGAGCCCCAAAGATGGACTTGGGGGTCACTGGGCCTCTCTGTTTCTCGTTTCAGTGTGGCCACATTGAATGAACCTTCCCTTTTCTGTTTTTCACTTGGCTTATCTCTTTTCATTGGCTGTTGAGGATGGGTAGCTGAGACTGGCTTGCTGGGGCTGCCAGTGCCTGGCTCTGTTCTAACAACTCCAGGAATGATAACAGCTGTGCCCTTTTATAAGCACCGCAGGGGAGCGAACATCCAGTGTCTTTCTCCTCTCCTGCTCTCCAGAACTGGCTCCCACTGCTGAAACCCATCTAAAGTTAGGAGGGGGTGTACCCTATTACCAGGGTGGAGAGCAGTGTAGGCTAGGGGAGACTAGCCAGTCAAGCCTGTCCTGGAGGTGGCTACACCCAAAGCAGCTCATGGGGAATGAGCTTTGGTGAAGGGTTGGAGGCATGGAAGAGGGGAAGATGGAGGAATAAAGGCCTTGGTCCGGTGGGGTGGGAGTGGAGGGACAAGAAGAGACAGTAGAAAGGGGTGCGGAGGCTGCAGACTGTGGTGCCCCACAGCACCTCTGGGAGGCAGCAGAGGGTGTTGCCCAGTTACCTGAGCTAACCACACCCTGCTCTTAGGGTTTTCACGTTTGTTTTGATTGGGAATGAAGCCTGCTAGGGAAGTGAGGTCCAAGGTTCCATCTCCAATTACAGATGGAATGAGGCCTCCCTAGTGGGAGGAGTTGCCTGGTAATCTAGATGGTGGGTGTTAGAAAGGTCTATCACTGGGCTGACAAGATTGCTGCTGAGCCTGACCACCCAGGAATCCATACGGTAGGAGAGAACCAACTCCCACAAGTTGTTCTCTGAGCCCTACATACCATGGTGTATGTCCCCTCAATATATATATATATATATAAACTGAAAAGGGCCACTAGGGAACTCTGCAGGACTGATCGGCAACCACTTTGCTGTCAATACGTTCTGGTTTTTTGTTTGTTTGTTTTGTTTTGTTTTTCGAGACAGGGTTTCTCTGTATAGCCCTGGCTGTCCTGGAACTCACTTTGTAGACCAGGCTGGCCTCGAACTCAGAAATCCACCTGCCTCTGCCTCCCGAGTGCTGGGATTAAAGGCGTGTGCCACCATGCCCGGCAATTTTGTTTTTGTTTTTGTTTTGTTTTTTTTGTCAATGCGTTCTGATCAGATTTGCTCCTTATCTTGGCTTGGGAATAACTGACCAGAGAGCAAGCTGAACCTGTTTATCTTCCAGGGAGGAGAGCCCCCCTTTGTTTGACGATGCTTGGGATGGTCCTGAAGCTTGTGTTCAGTGTGGAGGGTCAACCAAGGACTTTACACATACTATACCGATGAGAAGCACACCCACATTCCAATCATTTCCATGTTGTTGTTTTATAAGACAGAGTTTCTCTGTGTAGTCCCAGCTGTATAGTCCTAGAACCCCCCTCTTGCTTTGTAGAGCAGGCTAGCCTCAAGCTCACAGAAATCTGCCTGCCTCTGCTTTCCTAGCGCTGAGATTAAAGATGTGCCCCATTGGGCTTTAATTCCTTCAGTAGTCGCAGGGGCATTGTCAAGTCAGCTTAGGACACTCACAGAGATGTCCCACCTGGCTTGCATATTTGGGCTCTGAGTTCTACCTGCTATGCAATGTTAGATTTATTTTCCTTTTTTTTTTTTTTTTTTTATGGTTTTTCGAGACAGGGTTTCTCTATATAGCCCTGGCTGTCCTGGAACTCAGTTTGTAGACCAGGCTGACCTCAAATTATTTTCCTTTCTTATTTTCAAATCATTTCTGCCATGTGTCAAATGTTTAAACTCCAGGCATTGGACTAAGGGCTGTGAGCAGCTGACAAGAAAAGCATGATGATGGTGCCTGCCCTTAGTCCCAGCTTGGGAGGCAGAGGCAGAGGCAGAGGGATCTCTGAGTTCAATCAAGACCAGCCTGATCTGTGGAGTGAGTTCCAGGATAGCCAGGGTTACACAGAGACACCCTGTCTGGAAAAACTGCAAAGAGAAAAACAGAAAAACACGGTGGCCTATCTCTGCTTCTCAACATCTTTTTTACTAAACTCTTTTTTCTTTGTTTTTTTTTTTGTTTTGTTTTGTTTTGTTTTTTTCTTTTGGTTTTTCGAGACAGGGTTTCTCTGTGTAGCTCTGGCTGTCCTAGAACTCACTCTGTAGACCAGGCTGGCCTCAAACTCAGAAATCTGCCTGCCTCTGCCTCCCAAGTGCTGGGACTAAAGGCGTGCGCCACCACCACCCAGCATCAGTACTAGTTTTTTAATGTGTGTGTGTGTGTGTGTGTGTGTGTGTGTGTGTTCAGAGGGCAGATTGTGGGAATTGGTTGTCTTCTTCCACCATGCAGGTCTTGGGAATTGAACTCAAACCTTCAGGCTTGGTGACAAACTTCTCTACCCTCTAAGCCACATTGTCAACCCCTACCTATTCTAGTTCTTTTAGGACTCTAGCTGGGTATTGTGCCCCAAGTCACAATCTTCTAAAACAGGTTTCAGTGACCATCACCTGACAACTCCAAGAGGCCCTTGTTGAATTGTGTTGCAAATCCATGACTAGGAGCCCCAGACTTGTAAACAGGATTTACCCAGTTACCAAAACTCGTTTTCCCAACCCAGTCACCAGTCCTGTGTTCCTGCACTGAGCAGTCTTGTTGTTTTCACCATCCTAGGAGGCCTTCGGTGAGCACTGTGGAGATGAAAGACGAGGGCGTGTGCCCCAGTAGCTGCTCGTGTGCACTGGGGCCACACAGGTACCTATGTACTGATTTAAGATTGGGGGATGGTTTTGTCAGTAACATGTTTGCCTTGCAAGCAGAAGGATCTGTGTTCAATCCCATCCCCAGAATCCACGTTTTGTTTGTCTGTTTGAGTGTTGAAGGAATACCTCAGTCCATAAGAGTGTGGCTGCTCGGGCTGGTGAGATGGCTCAGGGGGTAAGAGCACCTGACTGCTCTTCCAAAGGTCTGAAGTTCAAATCCCAGCAACCACATGGTGGCTCACAACCACCTGTAACAGAGATCTGATGCCCTCTTCTGGTGTGTCTGAAGACAGCTACAGTGTACTTACATATAATAAATAAATAAGTTTAAAAAAAAAAAAAGGACCTGAGTTCAAATCCCAGCAACCACATGGTGGCTCACAACCATCCGTAATGAGATCTGATGCCCTCTTCTGGTGCATCTGATGAAATAATAATAAATAAATCTAAAAAAAAACGCTGTTCTTCCAGGAGACCTGGGTTTGATTCCCACACCTCTACTCACAACCATCAAGGACTCTAGTTTCAGGGAATCCAATGCCCTCTCCTGACCTCCATGGTTTTCAGCCACACATGTGGTGCACAGACATATATGCAGCTAAAAGACCCATACACATAAAATAAGAAGAAAGAGGGAGGGAGGGGGAAGGAGGATGAGGAGGATAAAAAGGAGGAGGAAGAAGATGGAAAGGAGGAGGAAGAGGAGGAGGAGGAAGAGGAGGAGAAGAAGAAAAAGGGAGATGGTTCAGCAGTGAAGAGCACTGACTTTGTGGGGGCTGTTGACTGTTCTTCCAGAGGTCCTGAGTTCAATTCCCAGCAACCACATGGTGGCTCACAACCATCTGTAATGGGATCTGATGTCCTCTTCTGGTGTGTCTGAAGACAGCTACAGTGTACTCATATTTATAAATAAATAAATCTTAAGCAGAAGAAGAGGAGGAGGAGGAGGAAGAAAGCTGGAAGTGATACACACTTGTAATGCCAGCTCTAGGAAGGAAGAGACAGATGAACTCCTGGGGCCCACAGGCCGGCCAGCTGCACCTACTTAATGAATTCCAGGCCAGTGAGAAAATCTGTCTCAAGCAAACAGGGTTGGAAAGTACCTGTGGCCAGAGGTATCAAAGGCATCTTTTCCCAAAAGGAGAAGTCTCACAGAGTGAGGCTCTAATAGTTGGAGTACAAACTAAGTAGAAATTCTTAGTGACATTTGCGCACAGTCCTGTCTGAGACTCTTCCTCTGGATAAAAGGACAGTTGCCTTCATAGCCCTGACTCACGGACAGGCAGTGGGCAGTGAGCATACACAGTGTCTATACAGAGTCTATGCCATCCTATGCAAACAGGACCTGTCTTTAGTCCCAACCCTTCCCCTTCCCCTCTTGGTGACACAAGCCTTCATTTTTACCTGCCCAGAAGTGTGGACTCACCTTGAACCCCTGCTACAGTAAACAGTGGGTCAGATGGAGGGCTGCGGAGGCAGTGTTTACCCCTTAGAAGGAAGGCTTGGGGATACTCACCCTAAGTCACTGTAGTTTTGTATGCCTTGCACTCAGTCTTAGAAAAGTGTTTACTCCAGAGCTTGGCATGTGGTAAAGGGTCATTGTTTTGGCCTGCACGTAAGTCTTAGGAGAGGGCTGTGGGGGAAACTAGTGCACCAGCAGAGTGGGGGTAGGGGGAGCATCCTTTCCAACACTGTCTTGTGTGTATCCTGTATAACATGTGCAAGGCCATCACAGAGGCTCAGCTTCTGAGAAAGAATGGAAACCAGTGGATGCACCTCAGTGTATGTGGTCTTTAAGGACTTCACTGGTATCTGTGGTCCCCATTCCACATTTTCTGTAAGTCTTTTACAGAAGAGGCTTCTCCAGCAAGGGGCCCCAGAGTCCTGTCCTACCTCCCTGGTTCCTCATTCCCCTTCTCTTTGACACTTGTCAAATGCACTTGTCAGGGCATCCAGCAGCCTAGTCCGAGTGCTATGCTGTCCCTCCCCCAGAGCATGACCTCCTCCAGAGAAAACATTCACTCTGGGAAACCCCAGAAAAGTGTACAGCTCTGCACATGCCCAGCGCCAACATGTACCTTGGGTGAAGACATCTGATGTCACAGCTGGGCCGGGAGGGGAGATGCAGACTGGGGAGTCCTAAGAAGCTGGAGAGAGTTAAGAGGATGCCACAGTTTCTGCTGACTCCCTGGCATCTTAAATTCACTAGGGGAGGAGAGGATTTTGGGAAAAGCCTGCAGACCTGGAGCTGCAGAGAGAGCTTAGGGTAGGTGCAGCAGGTTCCCAGGTGGCTTTTCTTAACCTCTATGAGAGAAATGTATATAGGGTGAGTACTCACTTGTTTTTAAGTGTGTGTGTGTGTGTGTGTGTGTGTACGTGTACATATGACTTGTTCCATCCACCCTCTTTGCTTTTTTTGAGACAGGGTCTCTCATTAGCCTGAAAGTCTCAGGCAGGTTAAGACTAGCTAGTCAGACCCAGGAATCCTCCTGTTTCCTCTTCCCGGCATTGGGATCAAATGTGAGCCACCTTTTTTTTTTTTTTTTTTTTCCAACATGGATTCTGGAAATCAAACTCGGGACCTTGTGCTGACTGGGCCATTTCCTTAGCTCGTTTGTTACTATCCATAAAGATAACTGTGTACATAGGTATCTGTACACCGGTGTGTAGGTGCATTTGTGTGCTTGGGTGTGTGTAGAGGCAGGAAGACAACTGTGGCTGTCCTACTGTAAGTACCATCCATGCACCTTCACTCTCACTGGCCTGGAACTCACTGAGTAGGGCTAGGCTGGCGGGCCAGGACATCCCAGAAAAGCAGCCTACTATGTATGCCTCCTTGGGGCTGGGATGACAGGCCCGGGGCCACCACTCCCAGGAAGCCCTTCCTTCGCTGCCATTTGTAACTGTTGCCAGTTCTCTCTATCCTGTATCTCTAATTCTAGGGGTAGTACCTAGCACACAGTAGGGGTTCAGGATGCTGAGAGAACATGATAAAAGAAGGAATCTGGTGACTTGGGCTCTGCTGTGGTGTGGCTGTTCTCTGAGAGACAGAGAAACATGGGCTCATGTGTTGGGTTCTGCTGTGGTGTGGCTGTTCTCTGAGAGACAGAGAAACATGGGCTCATGTGTTGGGTTCTGCTGTGGTGTGGCTGTTCTCTGAGAGACAGAGAAACATGGGCTCATGTGTTGGGTTCTGCTGTGGTGTGGCTGTTCTCTGAGAGACAGAGAAACATGGGCTCATGTGTTGGAAGCTTGTTCCCTGTGGTGGTTTGAATATATTTGGCCTATGGCAAGTAGCACTATTAGAATGTGAGGCCTTGTTGGAGGAAGTGCATCACTCTGGGGGTGGCTTTCAGGTCTCCTATGCTCAAGGTGTTGCCCAGTGTGGCTCACAGTCACCTCCTGCTGCCTGTGGGTTGAGATATAGAACTCTCAGCTCCTTCTCCAGCACCATGCCTGCCTGCGTGTTGCCATGCTTCCCACCTTGATGACAATGGACTAAACCTCTGAACCTATAAGCCAGCCCCAATTAAATGTTGCTTTGGTTATGGTGTCTGTTCATAGCAATAAATCCCAAACTAAGACAGTCCCCAAGATAAAGATAGAGTGGACCCTTTAAAACAGTTGGATGCCAACCTTCCTAACCTGCAGCCCTTAAATACAGTACCTCATGTTGTGTTGACCCCAACCATAACATTATCTTGTTGCTTCATAACTTCATAGCTGTAATTTTGCTACTGTTACGAATTGTAAGGTAAATATCCAGTATGAAGGGCATCTAATATGCGACCCTGTGAAAGGACCAGTCAACACTCCCTGAAAAGGGCTTGCAACCCACAAGTTGAAAACCTTCCCTTTAGGAATTAGGATAGTTCTCAAGGGACCTGAACTTCTTCAAGAGTGAGTTGTTGTGAGGGCTGGTGAGATGGCTCAGTGGGTAAGAGTACTGACTGCTCTTCCAAAGGCCATGAGTTCAAATCCAAGCAACCTCATGGTGCTCACAAACATCTGTAATGAGATCTGACGGCCTCTTCTGGTGTGTCTGAGGACAGCTACAGTGTACTTATATAGCCGGGCGTGGTGGTACACACCTTTAATTCCAGCACTTGGGAGGCAGAGGCAGGCGGATTTCTGAGTTTGAGGCCAGCCTGGTCTACAACGTGTGTTCCAGGACAGCCAGGGCTATACAGAGAAACCCTGTCTCAGAAAAACAATAAATAAATAAATAAATAAATAAACCTTTTTAAAAAACGAGTGAGTTCTCTGTCTTCTTTCTGGAGATGTGGCTCTTCCTTCCACACAAGATCCCTCTAAAGTGGCATCCCATACATATAGACCCTCCTCAGACAGCAGGGCAGTGAAGGTACCCAATCTTAGGACTGTGACCCCCCCAACCCCCGTATCACTAGCTAAGTAAATGTCCCTAGAAAACCTGCTTCAGATATGACATTACAGAAACGTAAAACTAATATATATCCTACCTCCTCAGAGTGATTATCTTTTTTAGGCAGGCTTTCTGTATTAGGTAGGGTTCTCTAGAACGGAACTGATAGAGCACGTGCATACACACACACACACACACACACACACACACACACACACACACACACACACACAGAGGACTTATTAGATTGGCTTGGCTTTCCTGGCAGGGCAGGGTGGGCTAACAGTGGCTGTGTATCTGCTGGTGCTGTTTAGTTCAGAATCCGGGGCTGAAGGCCTGAGAATTCCTAGAGTCTGTCCCTGTGGGAAGCCAAGGAAGCTGGAGTCTGGAGGTGACAGAGGCTGGCGGCACAGCCCATAGACTCGCCCAGGAGGTGAAAAGCAGGCAGCAACACCTCTTGGCATCTGGGCTGTCGGCTGTAGGCTTCTGTGCACTCTAAGGGTAGGGCTCCCCTCAGTTAGTTCTCTCTGGAGAAGCCCCAGAGGCGCATTCCTAGATTCTCTCACGTTGACAATCAACATTGTGTAACCAGGGTAGCCTACAACCAGCCAAGTGGTCTGGGCTGTTTCCCAACAGACCCTCCTGAGAGTTAGGATCACTGGGGTATGTATGTTCAGGGAGACACTAGACGTGACTTCTAGTCACAGGGTGGCCTTCTGAGTCACCACAGCTGGAGGTACAGTGCGTGGAATAGATGCCCACCAAGCACTTGTGTAACAACTGAACACATATGTTGTGTCTGTGATCAGGGATGTGTGTGTGACTGTATGTCTACAAATGCATGTGACCACATCCATGGAGGTCAGAGGAAGGTCCTGGGTGTCTCACCTCCCTCAATCTGAAACTTGTCATGTTTTGGCTAGGCTGGTGGCCCGTCTAAGGAGTACCACCAATCTTCCTGTCTCCCAGGGCTGGGGTTTCATGTGTAAGGTGGCATGCCCAGCTTTTTTCACGGGTGCTGGGGGATCTGAACTTAGGCCTTGGTGCTTGGGTAGCAGCTCTCTTCTCTGAGCCACCTCCATAGCCCAAGGCATCTTTCATCTGACAATAAGAGAAACAGAGAACCCAGCCATGAGGAGTCATGTTTATCGACTGGAAGTAAAATGTAAGGTTTGGTATGTCTGTATATCATAGGTCTGTAATTCTCTTCTCGGCTTAAGTTATTTTTAATAGAGAAACAAGAAAACTTTAGATGGATTTGAATAAAACTAGGATGGCCTTTCCTAGTCCTCAGGTAGGTTTGTATCTATCAGTTTTAAACTTTTATCTATTTCTTCTCGATGTGTATGTATGCCTGCTTGTCTGAATGAATAGCAGCTGTGTGGAGTGCCGCTGGAGAGCGCATCAGATTCTCTGGGATTGGAGTTACATGCACTGCGAGCCACCCAATGTGGGTGCTGGGAACTGAACCTGGGTCCTCTGCAAGAGCAGTCAGTGTTCTAAACTGCTGAGCTGTCCATCTCTCCACCCATCACACACTTTAAGTCTGGCTCACCAGAAATCCTGGCTTCAGGTTGGCTTGGGATGCCTGTAAGAAAGAGCAGCTGTAGACATACTAGAGAGAGTCTAGTCATGTCGCCATTCCTTCCTGTTAGTGCCACCAAATAACCGTGACACCAGCAGAAGGGAAGAGTGGCAGTAAAAGCCCTCTGCTCAACAGGTGCCAGGGTCCCAGGCCTGCAACCTGGCTGCATCTGGATGGTGAGAACTCTTCCATGTCAGCTCCAACTCACCTGGGTTTCCTTTTGCTGGCTCCCTTGAAGAGTCCCTCCCATCTGACATTTCCACAGGGTGAGGGATACAAAGAAAAGCAGGTGAGATCTCAGTGTTAAGTACAGTCCCATATTTTATTCAAGTCTCATGTCTCTGGAGAAAGGGAGGCAGAGCTGAGAGGAGGAACTCAGAGACAAGCTGGCACAGTTCCCAGAGAGTACGTGCAGGGAGGCCTTCACTGGAAATCTGTTGAAGATGCAATCTGCAAAGCCTGAAGACAGAACCCAGAGACAACTGCCAACCTTGAGTCACATAGCCTGGGCATATGATGGGCATGTGATCCCAGAATCCAATAAGAAGGAAGTCAGCAAGTGGAGGGGTCACAGAGCCAGGACCGGTGGCTTGTACCCAGTCTAGATGTCATGCCAAGTAGGGCAGGAGGGATTTGCCAAGATACTCAGCCTGCATTTTGCAGTCACCTACCAAGGATCCTTATTGTTTTAGGGAGAATTGGGGTAATTATGTGGCTTTCTCTTTTCTGGGCGTGTCTGAGGTGGAGCTCTAGACTGGGAGTTTGAAGAACCAAAGCGATAAGCAGTGAAGTAGTTCCGCCAGGGGCTCTGAGACCTTGTCCTGGTCTTCCTCTCTCTCTCTGGCTCTGGCTCTGGCTCTGTCTCTGGCTCTGGCTCTGGCTCTGGCTCCAGCTCTGGCTCTTCCTCTGTCTCTGGCTCTGTCTGGGCATCTGTCTCAAGCTCCGACTCTAGTTCCAGCTCAGGTTTGGCTTGGATCTCAGAATCCAGCTCAGATCCAGGGTCCAGCTCTGACTGGTCCAAGTCCAAGTCTAGGTCCAGATTGAGGTCCATCCCACTGCTCTGTTCAAAAGACAGCATGGGATCCAGTTCCAGGTCAAACTCCAAGTCATCCTTACCAGGCTTCAGGTTCTTGGTGAAGCCTGGACTTGCATGCTGGGAGCCTTCTATGATGGCCTTCCCCGTTTTGAGTCTTAGGTTGCTCAGATTGCCATTCTGAAACACACACACACACATTTGGAAGGGTTAAAACCTAAAAATTGCCAGGTGTGGTGGCACACGCCTTTAATCCCAGCACTTGTGAGGCAGAGGCAGGCAGATTTCTGAGTCCGTGGCCAGCCTGGTCTACAGAGTGAGTTCCAGGACAGTCAGGGCTACACAGAGAAACCCTGTCTTGGAAAAAAAAAAAAACCCTAAAAACTTCACTTCCAAGTAGGCAAGCCTGACAACCATGGGTTATTGTTGCCTCGTCTGCTGCAGGTCTGCTCCGGGCCTTAGTCATTCGCTCTTCTTTGGGTTTAGTCAAAGCCTAACTTCTGCTCTCTTGGGCCTTTCTAGCTAGACTGGGTATTACAAGATATCTTGTCTTTTTGATCTCAGTTGCCAACCCCCAACACAATCCTGACATCTAAGGCGCTGTAAGGCTGTGCGTGTAGCCTGGCCTCTCTGCCTTCACTAGTATCTCTCCAGCTGCGGTGCCCACTCTTGATTCCAGCCTTCCTGAGGCCAGGAACGGCCTGACTACACTCGTCTCTTGAGCTTTGCCTCCCTCATTCATCTCCATCTTGTCCGTGTACACGTGTTCTAGATGCAGAGCAAAGATGGACAGCAGGGCTCCCAGCTTCCTCTGTGAGCCGACTGCCCCCTCACATACAAACCTATCCCTAGCTAGACTCTAAGTTCCTTGATATAGAGCACAGCCTGTTCTACATGTCCCCAGTATCGGATATGTGAGTCTCACATAGCAGGTGCCCCCAAGACATGAAGTCATATTGCAGGAACAGTGTGCAATGTTCCCTCCTTCTCCCTTCTGAAATACCTGTCCTTCTTCCTTCTGTTATTTTGTGGGGTCTTTGCTGTCTCTTCGGCCTCGGCTGGCTTTTTAAACATCACAAGCATTGATCCTAGGCTCATTTCCTTTCCACCTATACTTTCCCTATAGGGCATTCTATATAGGTCCCTAATTTTGTTGCCATCTGTATGGCCCTGAGTCTCAGGCTCCCAAGCTTCCTGGATGTGCAGGTCCATCTATCCTTCCACCGTCTCAAATTCATCTGTATGTTTGTCAGTAACTTGAGCTTAATATAAAATAAAGCTTACTTTTCCTCGAGTCTCCTCCTTAATTGTCGGGCTGGGGGACAGTTTAATGTAAGTCCTGAAAGGAATGTCAGGTGAGCAGAAGGGTGCTTGTTAGAGACCCCTGGCCATATGTCCACTGGAAGCCACAGTAATGCCTGTCCTTAGTGCCCATACACCAGAAGCTTCTCCCATCCACCCAGGAACAAGGCCACAGCCGTCACTCAGCTCACCTGGTCCTGGGGACTCTGACTTACATAACAGGAAATAATAGGAAAGAAAGAGTTGTAACATAGAAAACAGTGGATGAGTGTTAGTTTCATGAATTACAGAAACTATTACACCTATTGGTGATCATGAGTTAGGGATCATGAGCTGATGTCACTGGACTCCTTAACCAAATGTTCAGATGTATTATAGTAATGCTACTCAGAACAGTGGGGTACTGAGGGAAAAACAAAGCAACAGCAACCCCAAGCCACATGCGTTTTCATTAAATACTTCTATGAAAAGAGTTTCTCAAGCCCGAAAAAGGGGAACTTACTCAAAGGAGCGTGTATATGTGTGTGACCTTCAAGACTGATTTTGGAATTGATAACCAGCTGTCAAGAGGATTCTTAAATTTATTTTTTTCCATCTAAGTTTTGTGTGTGTGTGCACACACACACACAGTCCAGTGTAGGTCAGAATACAACTTCTGGGAGTATGTTGGTTGGTTCTCTCCTTCCACCATGTGGAGTTGGGCAGTGGTGGCGCACGCCTTTAATCCCAGCACTTGGGAGGCAGAGGCAGGTGGATTTCTGAGTTCGAGGCCAGCCTGGTCTACAAAGTGAGTTCCAGGACAGCCAGGGCTATACAGAGAAACCCTGTCTTGAAAAACCAAAAAAGAAAGAAAGAAAGAAAGAAAGAAAGAAAGAAAGAAAGAAAGAAAGAAAGAAAGAAAGAAAGAAAGAAAGAAAGAAAGAGAAAAAGAAAAGGAAAAAGAAAAAGGGAGAGAAAAAGAAAAGGAAGAGGAAAAGGACGTCCACCTTCTTTACACCCTTTCCTTTAGCCCCCTTAGGCATGCCATGGCGTTAGGCTCTAAGGCTCGCTCCCTTATGCTAGCAGTGGGCATCAATTCATTTAACCTGAATTTGAATCATGTCTAAGTCTTTCCCTGGGGAGTCAAGCATCACAACAGTGCCTGTATCCACTGAGGCATCTTGCCTGACCTCAGGAGAATTCTTGCTTTCAGGTGGGGGTGAGGCTGAACAGCCCTGAGGTTTATAAACAAGAGTAGATTATAGAGCAGACCAGAAGCACCATGTTCAATTCTTATTGAAAGGGAGAAAACTGTTCTAGGAGAACAAAGGCGCATAACCTGTAACACATCTCATCAAAGCCAGGGAAGGAGATCATGAAGAAGAGCTGTGTTCTGTAAGTCTGTATTGTTCACTACTCTGAGTAGTTTAAAAACACATATTATGGTAGCACTTTTCTTCTTCCTCTTCCTTCTCCTCCTCCTCCTCCTTCTTCTTCTTTTTCTGAGACATGGTTTCTCTGCATAGCCCTGGCTGTCCTGGAACTCACTCTGTAGACCAGGCTGGCCTCGAACTCAGAAATCTGCCTGCCTCTGCCCGAGTGCTGGGATTAAAGGAGTGCGCCACTACGCCCGGCTTGGTAGCACTTTTCTTGTTGTAAAAATGCAAACAGTATTAAAATCTAGTAGGTCAAAAACAAAAGAGTTGACTGAGAAGCGATTTCTGACTGTTGGGTACCACTGGGTGCCTTTCTGTGTTTCACTTTCTTGTAGACTCTCATCTGGGAAGCCCAGAGCCCATCAAGTCTTTACTCAGGGTAAGGAATGGTTCAAACTGCTGATGTGTGTGTCTCCCTCTTTAGCATGATCATAAGTGAGTCTTTTTTTTTTTTGAGACAGGGTTTCTCTGTGTAGCCCCCTGGCTGTCCTGGAACTCACTCTGTAGGCCAGGCTGGCCTCGAACTCAGAAATCTGCCTGCCTCTGCCTCCTGAGTGCTGGAATTAAAGGCGTGCGCCACCACTGCCAGGGCAAGTGAGTCCTTCTTTACAGTGTAAATAATAGCCAAAGGCCTGGGAGAGCAGATGTGTCTTAGAAGACTCATCAGACTTAGGACTCAATCCAGAGGTGCTGGTTGGGGATGCTCTAAAGTCTGTCTAGCGGAGAATTTCATATGCCTAGTAACTGGTGTGACACTAACCATAGGACGAGGTGCCTGAGGCATCTGCTGGCTGGGGATGGGTCCTGGATGGGACACCCAGACACTGTAGCATAGGGGGGCCCTTGAACGCTCAGGTCTCTGCTGTTTAGCAGCTGATCCCAGGACAAGCTTACAGATTCAGGCACAGGTGCAGCCCAGCCTTTCTTGGACATCCTTCATCTGCACATCAGACACTCCCCTCTCCCTACTTCTCCCCAAGCCCTGACAGTCCACATTATCCAACCTTGTCTGACTCTGAGTAGGTTTCCTGTATCACTGTCTCGGTCTCATCCATACTTAAGTCTGAAGGCTCAGAGAACTTCCTGGACAAGGCAAACAGCACGGCGTCATGGAGGCTGAGGAAGAGCTGGGCCTTCGTGATGCCTTCATCAAAGAAATCATTCTTCTCAAACGACTTGACCACAGAGGCTACAGACCAAGCCCAAACACACAGGTGTCAGCGCCTGAGAGGAGAGCCCCTGGGACACAAGACACACACTCACTTCCAGGGTAAAGGGCAACTCACTGTGACACCCTGAAATGAGGACCAAAATGTTGGCATTGTAGAAAGCATTGCACATCTGCAGGGAGAGCGAGAGAGGGTGGAGTCAGAGAGCTACATGCATGCCAGAAACAGCCACCAACTAGCAGCAGGGGTGGGGGTGAGGGGTGGTGGTGGTGGTGTCTGACTCCTCATCAGGTGTTCACTGCTGGGGGGGGAGGTGTTGTATTTCTTCCTGCTTCTGAGTACTACGGCTGGGGACACAGAAACCGAGCAGGGCATCTCACAGTGAGTGGGAAGTGACGGGGAAGGCTGCTCACAATTCCAAGCCGGGGAGACTTTTTCCATGATGAGAGTGTCTGCATGAGGAAGCCTCTGGGTAGATGGGCAATGATACTCTTGGGAACAGTCTAGAGAGTGGATACAAAGAGCTATCCTCCCTAAAAAGTTGTATATTTACTCATGTACATGTGTGAGAGTCTGTGTGTCTGCAATGTGTGCCTGGTACCCATAAAGGCTAGAGAGGGTATTAAATCCCCTGGAGTTGCAGACAGGTGTGAGCCAGATCCTCTGTAAGAGAAGCCACCAGTGCTGAAAACTGCTGAGCCATCTCTCCAGTCCATGTTTATTATTTTAGGGTAAGTGGAATATAATAATTTCCTCCAACAGGAGTATACAGAACCATTACAGAAGAATGAGGAAGCCTGGACCTTTAGGACATAGATGCAGACCATGAGTCTCATAGCTGTAAGACAAAGGATCCTGGTTTGCCTCCATCAGAAAGCCATCTGTACAGGCCAAGTGTAGGTGCCAGAATTCAAGGTTCCTCTGTAAGAATGGGAGGCAAGAGACGGGTGCTGGGCACTGTTCTACAGAGCAGGTGAGAGCCAGGAAAAGCCAGATGCCAGATGTTCTGAAGCACCAAGTCTTCAACACAGGGGCTGTTCTTGGGGCTGCTGGGAGAACTGAAGGCAAAGGTGTGTGTGCTCAGCATGGTCCTGCAGGGAGCGTTTGAGAATGTGGGTTAAGCAACTCTAAAGTTACTATAGTACAAGACTAGAAGGCGGCAATGCAGCCCAGCTGAATGGCCTGGGTGAAAAGTTCCCAGAAGGAAACAGCATCAAATACGTCTGAATTTAAACTGTGGGTGTGAGCCAGGCAGTGTGGGGCACACATAGATCCCAGCACTTGGAAGACTGAGGCAGGTAGATCTCTGTGTGAGTTCCAAGCCAGCTGCTATGTCTACATAGTAAGTTCCAGACCAGAAAAAAAGAGGAGCCAGATGCCCTTAAGAAAAGCCTACTTCTTCAGGAGTGTGAAGGCTTCAAGTCAGAAGAGGACATGACCATCAAAGGAGCAGGGCAGGTCCCTGAGAGCTGGGAGGGAGTGTCCCACATGTTTAAACTGGGCCATCATGAACAGGGGTGGAACCAAGGTGTGTCTGACAGAAGAAGGCATTAAACAGCAAAGCCAGCTCAGTAACCATGCGGCTCTGCTTCTACTCTGTAGCAGAAGCAGAGACTTCTGAGGGAACCGCCAGAGTCACAGCAACAAAGAAGAGACCGGGAGGAGGGGAGACCCTGCTGGTGCCTGACAGATCTACAGGGTCAGATTTGAAGTGTCATTTCTTCTAACTTCCAGGCTGAGCACTGCCTGAAGCAGAGCAGCTGACTAGTGGAAGAAATCTTGGTGACCATTTCGTTTTCTGTAGAGCTTTGTCACTGCAAAGGTCTGTAGCTGTCCTGGGAGTTCCACAGTGGGCGGGACATAGCCACTGCCTCTGCGATGTTAAGAAGCACCTCCTCTGTCCCCAGTTTCTTGAGAAATGATGAATGACTCAGGACTAGGGAACTAACTGCTCTGGTTCAACAAATCAGAGCTGGCTTATTTCCTTCTCATTCTGATTGATTTTAAACTACCTTCAGTGTCCCCATCTCTAGAGACTGAGCAATCCCACGATGCAAAGAACCACACTGGTGTGTGTGTGTGGGGGGGGGGGGGTTAGTGTAAGTTGTAGGAGGAGTCAGAGCCTAGAGCCAGGCCTCCTTGGTACTTACCTGCCTTAGTATAACCAAAGCCCGATTATCCACATAGTGCACCATGGAAAAGTCCAGAATGATGGTATGGGTGTTGTTCTGCACACTCGTATCCGAGTAAGGCATGATAATGGATCTGGATCGGCTCTGTGCTAAGCTTTCTGAGGCCTCGGGCGGTGGCAGTGGACTGTTTCTTGGGGGGCTGTTGGGTAGCCAGGCTTTCTCTGTGTCCTCGTAGCTCTGCACTATATTTCTCTGTGATGTGGAAGACACTGTGTAGGGAATCTGTTCCTCAGAAGTGACTTGGCTGCTGTCCCCGCTGCCCAGGTAGGAGCAGCGGATCAGGTTGATGGATGAGTCCTGCTCCTGTCTGTTTTCATATCGCTCTGTGTAGACAACCTGGGACATCAGAGGAGAGTGGGACCTTGATGAAGCTCAGGCAGGGCTGTAGTCCCTGTCCTCCTAGCCTGCTGTGTTCCCTCTGAAGCTCTACCTCATCGTTCCTTATGCGCTTGGCTGTCCCACTAGCACTTGAAGCAACAGAGATTGGAGTTTCTCATCTTCCCTACTCCCTGGTACCTTCCTACCAACTGTGTGTCACATTAGTCTGTGAGCCAGACTTGAAATCACCTTCACTCTATTCACATCCATTACTCCTGGGTCCCAATGAGTCTCTAGTATTTATTACTACTTCCTGTAAAGTGCTTTCTCTCTTCTTTTTACATGTATGTATGTATGTATGTATGTATGTATGTGCCTATATGCATTATACAGTATATACAATCAGGCCAAATACATCACATGTATATAGGAGGCCAAAAAAGGATGACAGATCACTTTGAATTGTAGTTATAGGTAGTTGAGCCTCCTTCTGTGGACTTCAGCAGCATGTAGCCATTCACCATGTGGTGCCTCTGGCTTTCTAAGTTCATGCCACTCTCTCGATCCAAAGTTTTATGTGCTGTTAGAAGCCAGACATATTCTTCTGAGTATAATCAGAAGATGGTGCTACTCATACTCTATGGTACATTACTATTCCTATTAATAACTTCAAGTTGGGCTGGAGAGACAGCTCAGTAGTTACGAGCACCTGCTACTCTTGCAGAGGATTGGAGTTTAGTTCCTAGCATCCATCTCAGGTGCTTCACAGTCACCTAAAACTCCAGCTCCAGGGGATCTGATGCTCTTCTAACCTGTGTGAGCATCTGCAGACACTCACACACACATGCACACATAGACATGCATGCATACATATACATTTATACACATTATATATATATTTATACACATACATACACAAATATGTATGTACATATACACACATACATATACAAATAAAAAATCTAAAAAATCAAATGGTACCATTATTTACCATCTTGAAAGGAAAAAAAATTAAAATTATAATATGCTTGGATATTATACAAAGATCAGAAATGTAAAAGATAGTTACTTTTTTTTTTCCGAGACAGGGTTTCTCTGTGCAGTCCTGGCTGTCCTGGGACTCACTCTTTAGACTAGGCTGACCTTGAACTCAGAAATCCACCTGCCTCTGCTTCCCAAGTGCTGGGATACAGGCTTGCGCCACCACCGCCCGGCTAGATAGTTATTTTATTATTGAAACTATGCATTATATTTATGTCACATTAATGGAGAGCTGCCTCCCTAATTTGAGTTAAACCCCATGAAGTTTCAAAACCATCTTACACATTCTGGGTGCTGAGGAGGCAAGCAGCACAAGCTTACTTAGCATGGCATGGCAATTCCAGGATTTGGGGTGGGAAAGAGGATGTACTCTGAGCTTGAGGCCAGCCTAGACTAGATTATGATACATTGTCTCAAACAAGTTGGGTGTGATGGCATCCCAGAATCTGGGAGGCAGAGCCAATCGAGTTCAAAGGCAGAGTCAGGAGGGTCAAGAGTTCAAGGTCAGAGAGGTATGTTGTACAGGCCTTTGCTTCCAGCGCTTAAGAGGAGAAAGCAGACGGATCTCAGTGAGTTCATGGCCAACCTGGGTTACATAGTGAGTTCCAGGCCAGCCAGAGCTACATAGTGAGACCCTGCAAAATATATATATATATATATGTGTGTGTGTGTGTGTGTGTGTGTGTGTGTGTATACATATATATATATATATATACATACAACACACAAATGTGCCTGCAGATATATATATATATATAAAAGATGTATATGTGTTTCAATCAAACCCACTCCAGATTCTTACCTCTTCAATTCCCCTTCTATCCCTCACATCAATCTTAAACTCAAATGGCTCTCTCATTCTTTCCATATTAAGAGTCTAAGCCGGGCGTGGTGGCACATGCCTTTAATCCCAACACTTGGGAGGCAGAGGCAGAGGCAGGTGGATTTCTGAGTTCGAGGCCAGCCTGGTCTTCAGAGTGAGTTCCAGGACAGCCAGGGCTACACAGAGAAACCCTGTCTCGAAAAAAACCAAAAAAAAAAAAAAAAAAAGTCTATCTAGGGTTATATCTGCATGTGTGTGACCCTCACAGTTTACCTAGTGTTAATATCTACATATGCATGCCTCTCACAGTCTAACTAGTGTTATATCTGCATGTGTGTGGCCCTCACAGTCTAACTAGTATTGTGTCTGTATGTGCATTGGTGTATGTGGAATGGACTGGGTTTTTTTGTTTGTTTATTTGTTTTTGTAAAGGGATAGCTAGTTGATTTTAAAGAAAAGGGGCGGTGGAAAGCCAGGTGGTAGTGGTACATGCCTTTAATCCCAAAACTCATGAAGCAGAGACAGGCAGATCTCTGTGAATTTGAAACCAGGCTGGGGGTTGCGGTATAGGGGACTTTCCGGATAGTATTTGAAATGTAAATGAAGAAAATATCTAATAAAAAATTAAAAAAAAAAAAAGCCAGGCGTGGTGGCACACACCTTTAATCCCAGCACTCGGGAGGCAGAGGCAGGCAGATTTCTGAGTTCAAGGCCAGCCTGGTCTACAAAGTGAGCTCCAGGACAGCCAGGGCTATACAGAGAAATCCTGTCTCAAACAAAACAAAACAAAAAAAAATTGAAAAAAACAAAACCAAAACCAGGCTGACTTATATAGTGAGTTCTGGACAGCCAGGGCTACATGGAGACTTAAAAACAAACAAACAGAAAAAAAGAAGGAAGGAAGGAAGGAAGGAAGGAAGGAAAGAAAGAGAGAGAGAGAAAGAAGAGAAAGGAAGGAAGGGAGAAAGGGAGGGAGGGAGGGAGGAAGGAAGAAAGGAAAAAAGGAAGGAAGGGAGGGAAGGAGGGAGGAAGGAAGAAGGGAAAGAAGGAAGGGAGGGAGGGAGGGAGGGAGGGAGGGAGGAAGGAGAAGAACGGGACAGGAGAGATGTGGAGACGAGGCTCACCCTGATCTCTGGCTCCAGTTCTTCACAGTCACAGAAACACCTACAAAGTTTGTTTTCTGCTATACTGGTCTCACTTTCATGAAACAGAGTATAAATTTCTTCTTCTTTAAGGGGCAACTTCACCATATTGACCTGGGAGACAGAAGAGGGGTCTCACACAAAGACAGGGCAGAAAGGGAAACCCAAGGATGTAGAGGATGCCTGGGGGGCAAGTAGGCCCTCACCTCTTTTAACACCTTTTGCTTTAGATGGTACACGTTAACAAACGTGATGGAGCTGCAACACTGAAAGATTTTCACCCCAGGGATGAGAATCACCTGCAAGACACGGTACAAGGCCCCCGCTCTTTTACGGAGAAAGAACCACACAGCCTTATCATTTTTTAAATTGTTTGTTTGTATGTTTGTTTTGTTTTCTGAGACAGGGTCTCACTATGTAGCCCTGACTGCCCTGGAACTTGCTCTTGCTCTGTAGACCAGGCTGGCCTCAAACTCACAGAAATCTGCCTGCCTCTACTTCCCATGCTGGGATTAAAAGTGTGAGCCACCTCCACCACCAGAACTACACTGCTTTCATGGTTCCTCAAGAACCTCTGTCCTTAGTGGGTTGAAGTCTAGAAAAATAGCTTGCTCTCCATCCCACCCCTGCTCTGTGTGTGTGTGTGTGTTATCTGTCTCTGTCTGTCTGTCTGTCTATCTGTGTCTCTCTTTCTTTCCAGGGTTTTACTATGTGCTTTAGCTAGCTTGGAACTGGAGTTAGATCTCTGGCCTTGAACCTGGAGATGCATAGGTCCCTGCTTAGCCCTGCCTGCAGAGTGCTGTGGTGAGAGGTGAACACACCCACACACCTGGCACCCCTTCTTTTTGTACTCTTCCATTCCTCACTCTATCTTCTGAGTCACAGTGAGAGGTTGGAGGGCCCTCTGCTGGCTGCAGGGGTGTAAGGAACCTGTCCCTTGGAGCCTCAAGTCTCCTATCCCCTGTGGAGTGGGCTGCAGTGCTTCAAAGTGGCTGCTTCTCTAACCCCAATTCCCATGAGTATGTATGTATGTTTTATGTATGTTTGTATGTATGTGCATGTACTGCATGTGTGTGGGCACCCGGGTGTGCAAGCACACTGAGGTGTAAGAGGTGCATGTGGAAAGTCAGAGGATAAGGTCAAGTGTCTTCCTCAATTGTTGTCACTGTTTACCGAAGCAGGGCCTCTCACTGAAACCCAGCGATCTATGACTCATTTCGTCCAGATACCCAGCTTGTCCTGGGATGTCTTCTCTCTGCCTCCCAAGTACTGAGACTCCAGGGGTTCTGAGGAGGTGGACTGCTCACACATGCATGGAATGGCTTTATCCACTGAGTCATCTTCCCCATCCCTGGGCTGGCTCTTACCTCCCGGTAGTCATTAACATTTCTGTAAATGTTGGTATTGGGGATCTGACCCAAGACGAGGATCTTGGTTCTGGAAGGAAATGTACTTGTCTTAGGTCCCTGTGCCCTTGCCTTGCACGGCTGTCCAGCACCGACCAGAGGCTGAGTACCTGTGCGAGCGAATAGTGATGACAAAGAAAGTGAAGGCCAGTGAGATGAGCAGTCCAACGTCGAGTCCCAGGAGAATCGCAGAGGAGAATGTCACCATCCAAATGATCTTGTGGGAAAGGGATGGAGGGGGGAAAAGACCTTGAAAATGAGCAGAATGGAGAGGTGCCAGGCCCACCTCAGACAGCTGGGCCTAGAGGCTGCCTACATGTTCTCTGATGGATTCTTTTTTTTTTTTTAATTTATTTATTTTGGTGTTTCAAGACAGGGTTTCTCTGTGTAGCCCTTGCTGTCCTGGAACTCACTCTGTAGACCAGGCTGCCCTGGAACTCAGAAATCCACCTGCCTCTGCCTCCCAAGTACTGGGATTAAAGGCTTGCACCACCACTGCCCGGCTCTCTGATGAATTCTTGATCATCTCTCCCTTTATTTCTTTCTCACAATATCAATGTCCCCGTGTACAAAATAGAGACAATGTTATCTACCTTGTCAGATGGCAGGTGGGTTGACATGAGGACTCAGAACTCACTGAATGATAGTCAAACATTTGTAATAGTTAGTATAACTATTTATTTATTTTATAATAAAGGCAGGTTTATTGGGAAGCTGTTCTCAGGTAGGCAAGTTCACTGGCCCCACGGATCAAGGCCAGGGAACTGGCCATGGGGAAGGGTGTGTGTGTGAGCTTCTGCTCCCCTCACACCCAGATTGCAGCCACTCGAGGCGTCTGTACTCACACATTCGTACTGGTCCTGCCTCCACAAACTGGGTAAGTTGTAAATGGCTTCAAGGTAGGGCACCACATTGCTTAAGATGATCCCAGCCAGCACAGCCTGTAGGGGAAAGACAAACTGCCTCATTCTCCCTTCATGGACAAATTTCCCAAGTCCTCTCAAAGGAACCACAAAAACTAGCCTTGCCTCTAGAAATCCCCATGGGTTTGTCTCCTATGAACAGCACACCCAGACCCTGACACACTGCACTAATAAAAGCTCTTCCCACTTTTCTCCACTACTCTAGTGTGTCAAGTCTAACAGGCAGGGCTTTGCCAAGGTCAGAGCTGATTGAGCCAGGACACTAGCTGAGCCTGTTTGTGCTTGCTTTCCGAATGCCCAGTACAACAATACAGACACAGAGGGTCAGTAGAAGCCAGCCCAGCAGCGTAGACAAAGTCAGGCGTGACTTCTTCTCACCATTTTTTTTTAAATAAATTAATTTTACCTAATCTTTTAAAAAAAGATTTGTTTATTCATGTGTTTTTACATAGACAAGCACTTTGTCCTTCAGACACAGTAGAAGAGGGAATTAGATCCTATTACAGAGGAGCCACCATGTGGTTGCAGGGACCTGAACAGGACTTGTAAGAGCAGCCAGTGCTCCTGACCACTGAGCCATCTCTCTAGACACCCTGCAGCCAAACTTTAAACAATGTTAGAAAGGTGTGGTGGGACAGACAACACCTCAATTTCATGGGGGTTTGGAGAATCCTCCCACCCCACCCCGACTTCCCACTTCTCTCTCTCTCTCTCTCCCTCCCTCCCTCCCCTCCTCCTCCTTCTCTCTCTCTCCCTCCTCCTCCTCCTCCTCCTCCTCCTCCTCTTCCTCCTCCTCCTCCTCTTCCTCCTCCTCCTCCTCCTCCTCCTCCTCCTTCTTCTTCTCTCTCTCTCTCTCTCTCTCTCTCTCTCTCTCTCTCTCTCGCTCTCTCTCTCTCTCTCGCTCTCTCTTTCTTTCCTCTTCGTTTTGTTATGGTTCTTGTTTTTCCAAACAAACAAGGTTTTCCTCTGTAGCCCTGGCTGTCTCGGAATTCACACCATATACCAGGCTGGCCTCACACTGAGACCTGCTTTTGCCTCCCAGGTGCTGGGATTAAAAGCATGCACCAAGGGCTGGAGAGATGGCTCAGCAGTTAAGAGCACTGACTGCTCTTCCAAAGGTCCTGCGTTCAAATCCCAGCAACCACATGGTGGCTCACAACCATCTGCAATGAGATCTGACTCCCTCTTCTGGAGTGTCTGAAGACAGCAACAGTGTACTTACATATAATAAATAAATAAATCTTAAAAAAAAAAAAAGCATGCACCACCACCTGACTGGATTTTCCTGAGGCAGGAAATATCTACAGGGAACACATCTCATCATAAAGCCATGTACAATAGAGCTGTTCTTTCTAAATATTAAGGTAAGACATTCATTTTATTAAAAAATAATTACAGGGGCTGGAGAGATAACTCAGTGGTTAAGAGCACTGACTGCTCTTCCAGAGGTCCTGAGTTCAATTCCCAGCAACCACATGGTGGCTCACAGCCATCTGTAATGGAATTCGATGCCCTCTTCTGTTATGTCTGAAGGCAGCTATAGTGTACTCATATAAATAAAATAAACAAATAAAAATACAATAATTACAATCCTACATAATTTTATTTTACTTTTTTAAAGATTTATTTTCATGTAGCTGTCAGCAGGCTCCAGCAATCCTCTAGCCTCTGGCCACCTCCTTGCAGCCCTGGGTCACAGGTGCGTGTAGCCACAGCTGGCTCTTACATGGGGGCTGGGTATCTGAACTTGGGTTCCCATGCTTCTACAATAGGCACTCTGTTTGTTTGTTTGTTTGTTTTTTGAGACAGGGTTTCTCTGTGTAGCCCTGACTGTCCTGGAACTCACTCTGTAGACCAGGCTGGCCTCGAACTCAGAAATCCACCTGCCTCTGCCTCCCAAGTGCTGGGATTAAAGGCGTGCAGCACCACGCCCAGCCCATCTTTCTTTTAAGATTTATTCATTTTTATGTATATGAGTGTTTGCCTGCATGTATGTATATCACATGTATGCAGTGCCTGAGAGGCCAGAAGAGGGCCCCAAATCCCTTGGAACTAGAGTCATAGACTGTTGTGAGCCCCAATAGGTACTGGTACTCAATCCTCGGGGCTCCCCTGGAGAGCAGCCGGTGCCCTTAAGCACTGACCCACTTCTCCAGCCCTGCCCACCTCATGCTGTCTGTCCCGACTCCCTCCCTCCCACTTACGTTAGGCAGATTGTGGAAGAAGCTTTCCATCTTCACCATCAGCAGCAGCATCACACCTGCGCCTACCAGAGAGGCAAACTGAGGAGACAGAGCTGGTTGAGGAGACGTCAGACACGTGCTGGTCCCTGTCTGCAGCTGTGGCCATCTGCATGCTGAGACGCCTTTTTTTTTTCTCTCTCTCTCAAGAAGAGTTGGGGGTTCAGCACATGTGCCTTTTAGGATCTTAGTGAAGTATTCGACACACAGTAGGTACTTCATGAGTGTCATTTGAATGCTGTCTGGGGTGGGGGTGGGGTCAGTTTTCCCTAGAATCCTTATTGTCACAGTTTGGGACTTTGAATCTCCTAAGATATAGCTTATGCGTCTCAGCTTTCAAACCTTTAGCCTCTCCTCACACAAGTCAGAAGCTCTACCGGCAAGCAGACACCTTGCTGACAGCCCCAAGTCCCTTCCATTCTACTTCCTGTGTAATAAACGTCCCCACCTGTTTGTGTGTCGCTGGCACTTTGACAGCTTCCTATCTTCAGTGGGGTTTCATCTTTTCCTTGTTTGGTATTCGAGACAGGATCTCATAATGTAGCCCTGGCAGTCCTAGAACTCATCTACTATGTACACCAGCTTGGTCTTGAACTCATACACATCTGCTTGGCTCTGCTTCCTGAGTGTGCTGGGATTTAAGGCCTGTATACCTATGCCTGATTTATATATATATACATACACACATATATGTATATATTTCATCTTTTTAAAGGTTATATCTATTTTATGTGTATGACTACCTGCCTGCCTGTGTGTCTGCACACTATGCCCATGCCCATGCCTGGCGCCTAAGAAGCCCTGAGCTGGAGTTACAGATGGTTGTGAGCTACCTGACATGGGTACAAGGAATCAAGCCCACATCCTCCACGAGAGCAGCAAGTGCTCTTAACCACCGAGCCACCTCCCCAGCCCCACAGGAGAGCTGGAGGTAAGTGCTGGGATTACAGGATGGCTACCACATACCCCCTACTTTTAAAAACAGAAATCTGAGCAAAAACTAAGATGAGCACAGAATCTAAACTCTTCCCAGAGGCTCCTGACTAACTAGAACATTACAAGTTCAATCCAGATGGAGAGCTTCTACAAACAGACATGAGACAGCCATTTGGACAGATGTGCATCTCTCTCCTTATGTTTCTTTTTTTCTTTCTTTCTTTTTTTTTTTCTCTTTTCTTTTTTTTTGGTTTTTTGAGACAGGGTTTCTCTGTATAGCCCTGGCTGTCCTGGAACTCACTTTGTAGACCAGGCTGGCCTCGAACTCAGAAATCCGCCTGCCTCTGCCTCCCGAGTGCTGGGATTAAAGGTGTGCGCCACCACTGCCCGGCAGGATTCCTTTTCAACACACCTGCTGTCTTCCTCCAGATTTGTCCTGGATAGTCGTCCTGGACAAACTACCGGTGAACACACAGCATTTGAAAAAGGAGCTGAGCAAGTTGCAAAGACCGATGGCTATTAAATCCTGCAAAGAAACAGCAGAGCCTTTGAGCCCCCTTTTTGTTGAGGAAGCTGATTTTGAACTGCAAGTACACTGTTTTTGAAGTGACATTAGGGTTCTTACACCCTTCTAATAATACTTGGATGTAGCCTCGAGGAGTACCCAGGGAGGGCCAATCCGATTTTCCAAATTAAATTGCATCTCTGCCCTCAATTCTGGTAAGGGACATTCCTTCTGAAAGTAATAAAACTGACTCTTGCCTTATTCCTTTCTCATGACCCCTTAGACTCAGAGAGAGCCCAATGCTGGCCTTCTCTTCCCCCCACACTAACCTAAATGTCTGGCTAGAATACCGCTTGGTCCTGTGTCCCTCTTGAGTTCTAGGGAAAGGACCACTTTCAGAGTAGTTAGAGATTTTTTTTTTCTAAAAAATAAACGCAAAAACCAAAAGGCAAGGCATTATGGTAAAGCCTGTCATAAGCAGCCTGGTTTGTATGTACTGTTTCATGTGACCTGTGTCCCAGCATTCATCTGGCTTCTGAGGCCATAGGGACGGAAGACAGAGGCTCTGCTAGCTTGGCAGCACCATGCCATATGTTATCATTCGCTATCATCATTGTTTGAGACAGGGTCTCTTGTAGCCCAGGCTGGTCTTTAACTCCTGAGCCTGCCTCTACTTGCTGAGTTCTGGGATAACAAGCATGTGTCACCCCACCTGGTTATCCCTTCACCTCTCCGCACCACATCCATTCTAGGGGAATAATACTTGTGTGAACTCAAGAAGGTTCAAGGTTACACATACTCCACGTCTCGTGTGATTACAGCACAAGTCATGGTCCGACAACTCTGTTGAAAGAGGGATGTTGGTGGGAGGTTCACATCAGAGAACAGTCATATCAGTTAACAAGACACATGGCCCTCACCTGGTTGGAATTGGTTCTGTAGTTATGGAAGTTGGCAATCTTCTTGCCCAGAGATATAAGCAGAAAGGAGCTCACAAAAGATAAAGACAAGGCTTGTAAAACAACTCTGCTAAGAATGCCGAACTCTGGATTCTCAGGGAACACGAAGCTGTAACATTAGAGTGGAATCACTGCTGGCATAGGATGTCACATACTGCACCTCTCCCTCTCAGTCCTTATGCCAGGCTGACCTCACATCCCTCCCCCACCTTTTTTATCCCTTCTTAACAAATAAAGGGCAAACAGAGCAATGGAGGCAGCAGCTTGTCAAAACAGCCAACGAACCAAGCCAAGTGAACATCCTTGGTGGTTCTCTGCTCCTTGTTCCCACCTTAGAGTCCTCTCTGTAAAGTACCAGGTGTGAGTGGAGAAAACTGCTTCTGCTGCTGAGGACATTCTGGAGTGTGTGCTCCAGGCCCACCCTACACCTACAATGCTTTAGAGCTGAAAGGCTCACAAGTCCCCGTCTAGTTCCACTTTCAGGACAGGGTCTCCTCAGGGCCCTTCACTCAGGCACACACAAATTCCACACACACTTTCTCCCTTACAGGTTTTGCTCGTTTGCTTGGTTTTTGTTTTTTACTTTTTGGATCAGAATCTCAGGTAGCCCAGGCTGATCTGGAGTTCTAGACCTCCCCAAGGCTGGCCCTACAGCTGTATGCCATCTTGCCTGGCCCACTGAACTGTCCACTTTAAAGAATGAATTTTGTGGTATGTTACCAAGATAATAAAAGGGTGTTACAGATAACTTTATACTAATATATTTGATAATTCCAAATAAATGGATAAATACTTTGAATGATTCAAATTAACCAAGTGTTCTCCTGGAGAGAGAGATCACCTAAAGCAGATAGACACAATGGTCACACCGTGTGATGGTGGTGATGTCAACTTCAATGATCTGGAGTCACCTGGGAGATGAGCCTCTGGGCATCCCTGAGGGTTGCCTTCATTGCATTAACAAAGGTGGGCAGACTTGCCCACTGTGGTGCTGCTGTTCCCGCGTGGGGACCCAGGACTGTGAGTGCAGAAGGGAGCTAAGCATGATGCACTCCTCAGCCTCTGCTTCCTGACACAGAATGCTGTGCCCAGGTGCTTCAAGCCCTGCCACCTTGACCCCCCTCCAGCATGAGACACTGGATGCTTGCAGTGTGAGCTGGAGGACAAGCTGGGTATAAAATGGGTATAAACATTTGCCAGGAGGATCAGGAGTCAATGCCAGGCTTAAAGCTTTGGCTACCTAAGATCACATCTCAAAAACAAACTAAAAAAATAGCACAATAAAAACAGAGTTATGGGCTGGAGAGATGGCTCAGTGGTTAAGAGCACTGACTGCTCTTTCAGAGGTCCTGAGTTCAAATCCCAGCAACCACATGGTGGCTCACAACTATCTGTAATGAGATCTGACTCCCTCTTCTGGGGTGTCTGAAGACAGCTACAGTGTACTCACATATAATAAATAAATAAATCTTTAAAGAAAACAACAACAACAAAAACCCCACCAGAGTTATAGTTAAGAACCTGCCCACAGTGGTACCTTCAGGCCTATATAACTTCACTGGTAGATTCAAGTACATAAGGAAGAAATTAGGCCAGTTTTCTAGAAACGTCCTGAAACTGAAGATTCTAAGGAAAAGACCACCCCAGGCCAAGGTTTCTCTCACTAAAACAGAAGAAATCTGATAAAGGCGCATAATGACAATGACCAGCACTGCACTGGCTTCATCTCGGGACTTAACCTTCAAATGTCACGCATGCACGGTAGGAGGAGACCAAAAAGGAAAGGAAATGCTGATGGTTTGGGAGGGAGCGTCTATAAATATATCTTATCTGTAAGATGTCTTATATATATCTTCATGCTAACACAATCCTTTAAAGCTATTTCAGAAGTATGCTCCATCTTTCATTCCTTTGGATAACTTTCTAAGTCTTGGGAATGTCTTCTAAGGTTTTTACAGATTGTTTGCTATTTGCAATTCCTATCTTTCGAATTCCACTTCTGCTTCCCCATCATCAACCATGTGTGCCTGTGTGTGTCTTTCTGTGTATGTATGTGTGTGTAGTGTGTACCAGTGTGTATGTACAAGTGTGTGTATGTACGTGTAGTGTGGATGTGTGTGTTGTGTGCATGTGGTGTGGCTATATGTTTGTATGTAATGTGTGTGTCTATGTGTGCAAGTGTATATGTTTATGTATATATGTGCATTGTGTGTACATGTATATATGTATCTGTCTATATTGTATGTGTGTGTACATGTGACTGTGTATGTGCATATGTGTATGTGTATATGTGTCGTGTGTGTGTGTGTTCAAAATGCTTGTTTTCATTATTTTTTATCATTTCACTAAACAGACAAATGCACATGACTGCATGTTTGGATGCCATTCCAGAAAACAATAAAAAGATCCACAATGAGACCAGCTCTATACTAACACATGTAGGAATGCTGTTGTTGTGGTAGACTTTCCTATAGAGCAAATAATAGCTTAACTAATTTAAGAGACAATAGCTTATCTAATTGCTCAGTGGTTAAGGACACTGACTGCTCTTCCAGAGGTCCTGAGTCCAATCCCAGCAACCACATGGTGGCTCACGACCATCTGTAATGGGATCTGATACCCTCTTCTGCTGTGTCTGAAGACAGCCACAGTGTACTCATATACATAAAATAAGTAAATTCTTGGGAGGCAGAGGCAGGCAGATCTCTGTGAGTCTGAGGCCAGCCTGGTCTACAGAGGGAGTTCCAGGACAGCCAGGGCTACAAAGAGAAACCCTGTCTTGAAAGAGAGAGAGAGAGAAAGAAAGAGAGAGAGAGAGAGAGAGAGAGAGAGAGAGAGAGAGAAAACACACACACATTGCCACCAGACTTTTCCTTGTACCCTGCCCCCCCCAAATTGTATAGAGGTGGTATCTGAGCATGTCTCTGTTATTGTATAGCCCCCCCAACATTGTATAGAGGTGGTATCTGATCACATCTCTGCTATTAAATAGAATGCCAGATGCATTCTTCGGCTCTCACTGCATTTCACAGGAAACAGTTAGGATACAGGCACGGTTCAACATGATCATATCAAACAGCCCCCCTGTTATCTTGGAGCTCAGCCAACATCCCCAAGGCTTTGGGACTCCCCTGTGTGCAGTGTGGAGTCATAAGCAGTATTCTTCAGAAGTCTGCTTGTGGGTTATAACACTGCTGTCTAGTCCTTTCTAATTAAACTCAAAATTGGCAACTGTCCAGCGGTAGCAAGAGTCATGTGACAGATGAAACAGAATGCAGAGGAACCGTGAGTTCCTCAGAGCTGCCTCTCAAAGATAACCTACCCAATTAAGAGGAAAATGGTGTTCAATGGCAGAGTGCTTGCTTAACCTGCATGAGGCCCTAGCTTCAATCCCAGCACAGTCTAAAGACGAAGAAAAGGAGGGAGAGGGATGGGGGAGCAGCTGAAACCCACAATCAAGTAGGCAACGCAAAGCAACAGTTCTCTTCTGAACACCGAATCCTGTGTTTCCTAGCAGGGGCACTAGAGAACATCTCTCATCCCATCTCTTTGTTGTTTTACTTGGGGTCGGGGTATCTCATTCAGCCCAGGCTAGCCTCATGATTGATATGTAGCCAGGGCTAGCCTTTTAACTCCTGATCCTCTTGCTTCCACCCCCAAATGCTGGGATTACATGTGGGCACTACATGCCTGGCCTTGTTATTCTGCTCTTGAAAGTTAACCAGAAAGGGGGGGGGGGCCTCTGTGATACCCATAATACCTACAGAAAAAAAGAATCAAGTCTCTGGTGTTATGGGTACTCAGCAGATGTCTGACAAGCTGGCAGGCCCGTGTAAGGAAGTGACAGAGGGTGAGTGTCATGGTTTGTATACTCTTGGACCAGGGAGTGGCACCATTTGGAGGTGTGGCCTTGTTGGAATAGGTGTGACCAGTTTGGAATAAGTGTGTCACTGTGGGTGTGGGCTTAAGACCCTCACCCTAGGTGCCTGGGAAGTCAGTCTTAGCAGCCTTTGGATGAGGACGTAGAACTCTCCTCAGCTCTGCCTGCACCAGGCCTGTCTGGATGCTGCCATGCTCCCACCTTGATGATAATGGACTGAACCTCTGAACGTGTAAGCCAGCCCCAATTAAATGTTGTTTTTTATAAGATTTGCCTTGGTCATGGTGTCTGTTCACAGCAGTAAAACCCTAACTAAGACAGTGAATAAGGAAGAGACAAGGCGCCGTGGCAGCCGCTTCGTGGTCACAAACCTCTGGGTTCTATACTTGATCCTACCCACAAAGCTAGGAACTGGACCTGTGTGCTGAGTGAACTTTGCAGTAGCCAAACAGTCCTAGAAAAGACTGTGAGCCAGGTTGTGTGGGGAGAGGCTGAGAGAGAACAACTGGTAGTCATGCGGGCACATGCCTGTCCCCCCAGCCCTGGGGAAGCCGAGCCAGGAGATTGAGGCTGAGCCACCTACAGCAAGACCCTGCTACAAAAATAAAGGAAAAGCAATATTGAAAAGTGGAGTGATGCCCCGTGGTGATGCACACCTTTAAATCCCAGCATTTGGGAGGCAGAGGAAGGTAGATCTCTGAGTTCAGGGCCAGCCTGGTCTAGAGAGTGAGTCCAGGACAGTTAGAGCTGCACAGAGAAATCCTGTCTTGAAAAAACAAAAAGCAAACCAAACCCAAAAGCAACAGAGGAGGGAAGTGTGACGGCTGACCTGTATGGAATCATGTTCATCAGCATCTTGCTGTTTTCTGTGGCCATGGTTATCTTGCTTGTAAGTAAGCTGAAGCCAAGAATCTGACAGGAGACAAAAGGAAACGAGTGAGATTAATACAGAGCGAGGGCTCAGAGGCTCTCGCATGACAGTAAATGAAATGAGGGCCGTCCTGACAAGAGAGGGACCATCTGTTTCCATTCTCCAAACTCCTTTTGGCATTGGAACCAAAGCCATAGCTGCTTTGGTCTCTGATACATGGTTGGGATCAGAGGGATGCGGGTGTGTGTGTGTGTGGGGTGATGTCCAGGAGCCCACAGGACAGCTGGCCAATCAGAGCTCTAGGTTCAGTGAGAGTCTCTGTCTCCAAAGAACAAAGAGACACAGAGGAGGCCAGGGCTACAGGGAAGCTTAGGGTTTAAGAGCACCTGTTTGTTCTTCTAGAGGACCCAAATTCCGTTCCCAGCACCCACATCAGGTGGCTCAGAACCACCTGTGACTGCTGCTCCAGGGGACCCAAATCCTCCTCTGGCCTCTGAAGGCATTCATATGTACATACTCCTCTCATGCCTACATACGCAGAGGATTTTTGAAAATCTTTTAAAATTCAAAAGAAAAGTCAAGGTAGAGAGCAACAGAGGAGGAGACCTGATGTCTGCCTCTGGTCTCGACATGTACCTACATGGGCAAGCTCTCTCTAACATACATGTGTCCACACAGCCACTCCATACACAATACATGTGTAAAAAGTAAACATTTGGGTAGAGACCACTGGTACAGCCCAGTGACTACATTTAGTAATAGTTTACTGCAGACTTGGAAACTGGGAAAGCAATAGATCTTCAATGTTCACAATGAAAAGATAATCACTAGGCTATGTGTTTGTGGGCTGGCCACGGGCTTTGTATCTGCAATCCCAGAATTTGTGGGTAGGTTGAGAGTTAGAGGCCAGCTTGAGCTGTCTAGTGAGACTCTGTTTCAAAACTAAACCAAAACAAAGGAACAACAACAAAAAAAAAGATATTCCTGTGTGGTAACAGGTGTTGACTAGCTTAATGGACTATAACTATGGCATGCCAAAGATCTCCTTGTACAAGCAAATATATAACATCCCAATTGTCAAGCTTACTTGAGCAAACCCCAAATTTTTATAAAACAAAAACATATGACTGGCCGGACGGTGGTGGCGCACGCCTTTAATCCCAGCACTTGGGGGCCAGGGGTAGGCGGATTTCTGAGTTCAAGACCAGTCTGATCTACAGAGTGAGTTCCAGGACAGCCAGGGCTACACAGAGAAACCCTGTCTTGAAAAACAAACAAACCAACCCATATGACTGACTCAGCAGGTCAAACATTTGCTGAGTGCTGGGCTAACAACCTGATCTGCCCCCTGGACCCACAGAGGAGGGAGAGGGGCAACATCACCAAATCCTTCTCTGACTTTCACATGTACACTCTAGAACTTATGCTTTTGTCTGTGGCATACACATATGAATAATAAATTAAATTTAAAAATAAAATATAAACAAAAGCATTTCATAGTCACATGACTGAAGCTCCACTACTTAAGAAGCAAAGGCAGGAGGATTGTCATGAATTTGAGGACAGTCTGGGCTATATAGTGAGACTCCATCTTAAAATACCAGTGAGAGACAGAGAGAGAGACAGAGACACACAGAATTTTATCAAATCGTTTAATTCGTAATACTGTATTCTGGGAACTGGACAGCGCGCTCAGTGGGTAAGAGCACTGCTGATCTTGCAGAGGACCTGGGTTCAATTCCCAGCACCCATGCGGCAGCTCAAGACCATCTGTAACTCTGTTTCCAGGGGACCTGACCTCTTCTGACTCCTCGGGTACTAGGCATGCATGTGGTATCATACATACATGCAAGAAAATACCATTCACATAAAATTAAATAACTCTTTAACAAAAACATTCTATCAGTTTTGATCTGATTCACTGTTTCCTTACATTTCTGTTTGAAGAGGTTTATGTTATTTTTGTTTACGTGTCTGTGTGCATGCCATATGTGTGGAGGTGTGTCCATGGAGCCAGGAAAGGGCATCTGATGCCTAAGCTGATGCTGGGTTATGAGCCTCCAAGGTAGGTCCTGGGAACTGAACTCAGATCCTCTGGAAGTAGCAACCACATCCCCCAAGACAGAGTCCCTGGCTGTCCTGGAACGCTGTAGACCAGGCAGGCCTCTGCCTTCCATGTGCTACCCTCAGTACTTGGATAGTGCTCTCTGTCGTCCTAGGTCCCACCTACCAGCAGCAGCTCCATGGGGAACTCGATAGGGTAGCGGTTGAAGGTAATGCGGATGCACTTGTTGATTCTCAGAGCCACCACAGAGGTGATGAACAGCAGGATGCTGGTAGAGTTCGCTTTGGGGAGAGCTATGCAGTAGTTAATTATGTTCTGAAAGAAGAAAATATTGCAGAGGCTTCCTTAGGGATGTCACAGCTGCTGAAATCTAGAATAGGACATTCTTCTCAGATTAAAGAGTGAAGAAGAGCTTCAGGCCCAACTGCATCCCAGCTGGATTCCACTAGAACACTGAGTGCAGGTGTGGGGGCCATGCGTGAGGGGCATGTGGTTTTTATTCATATTAGGAATCAAACCTAGGGTTTCACTCATGTTAGGAAAGTGCTCTTCCACTGAACGACATCCCCAGCCCTTTTCTAGTTTTTTCTTTTGAAACAAGCTCTCATTAAGTTGCCCAGACTGTGTCTGTAGCTTCCATTCCCCTACCTGGGCGGCCTTGTCTGGTCTCAGTGAGGATGTGCCTAGCCCTGCAGTCTTGCTGTGCTACAGTGAGGGGGTACCTTGGGGGGTGGGGGGACTTCACCCTCTCAAAAGGGAAGGGATGGGGAGGCTATGTGAGGAGTGGCTGGGAGGAGGGAGGGGGCCGTGATCAGGATCATGAATGAGGGAAAAAGTTGCCTTGGCTGGCGCTGAGCTCATCTCAGAGCCCAAACAGGCTTTGAACCTGAGACCTTCCTGCCTCAGCCTCCCAGGTAGGTTAGATTACCAGTATGAGTCACCAAACTTGGCTTAATACGTTTTGTTTTTTAAATAAGGCAGTAATGTTGAATAAGGAGAGAATAGACCCTATATGTTTTATTGTAAGAGAAAGGACCCAAGAATCTGTTACGGGGGTTGGAGGTTGAAACAGTCTCCTATATAGTCCTGGCTGGCCTGGAACTCACTATATAGAACAGACTGGCCTCAAAATTCCCGATTCACCTGCCTTGCCCCTGAGGTAAGGGTCTGTCTTACTTACTGTCTACTCTTCCTTTCAGGCCACGCACGTCCTTTAGTGAACTTCTGTTGCATTTTTGCATTCAGGGGCTATTACACCCTCTGTATATTTAGGACACAAGCTTGCTATCTGGCATGTGATAGGGAGAATTATGAAATAGTAACTTTATAACAAAATTTAATTTAGTATGTGTGTGTATACACAACTTTTGGGAGTCCATTCCCTCCTAGCAGGCAGGCTACAGGGATGGGGCTTATCATAGCACACAAGCTGGTAGTCAACTTCACTAGCTGAGCCATGGCCCTGGCTCTGTTGCTAAATTTTTGTTTGTTTTGTTTTGTTTTGTTTTGTTTTTTTCAGACAGGATTTCTCTGTGTAGCCCTAGCTGTCCTGGAACTCACTGGCCTCAAACTCAGAGATCCACCTGCCTCTGCCTCCTGAGTGCTAGGATTTAAATTTGGCCCCATGACCAAATTTTAATGTAAGCCATCTAGTTTAAAAGGCTAAACTGAAGTGATCATTACATCTGAGCACAAGCTCCAACTGGCTTCTGCTGTTGACTAAGACCCTACATTTATAGGAGATGGAGTTCCTTCTAGGACCTCTTATCCTTCTGCATCAGGGAGAATTGTGTCCACTTGGGCCCACTTTTCTTTGAAGGCCAGAGGAGTGTGTAAACTCTGGGAGAGGCTTGAGGTTACTCACGTAGATGAAGGAGATGGGCCCAGCATGGAAACTGACCATAATCCCCAAGATGCATGTCATCTGGGCCAGTATGATGTGCAGGGCCACAGCTGCTAGATAAGCGCTGGTTGCAGCCTCTGGAAGATATGTGGCCATGAAGCCCATGCCCAACATACCCATTGACAGCTGTGGGGGGTTGGGAAGAAAAGAAAAAACAAAGAGGTGGGGCATTATGTTGGCTAGCTTTATGTCAGCTTGACACAGGCTCCAGTCACTTGAGAGACGGGAGCCTCAATTGAGAAAATGACTCCATAAGATCAGGTTGTAGGCAAGTCTGTGGGGCATTTTCTTAGTTAATGATTGATAGGGGAGGGCCCAGGTTACTGTGGATGGTGCCACCTTGGATGGTGGTGCTGAGTTCTATAGGAAAGCAGGCTGAGCAAGCCATGAGGAGCAAGCCAGTAAGCAGCACCCCTCCATGGCCTCTGCATCAGCTCCTGCCCCCAGGTTCCTGCTCTGCTTGAGTTCCTGCCTTTCACTGCTTTTAATGATGAATATGGGACTGTGAGTGAAACAAACCCTGCCCTCCCAAAGTTACAGCTGTCATGGTGTTTTATCATTTTATCATTGTTGGGGTCACCACTCTCAGTCAATCAGGGCTGTTTTTGTTTTGTTTTGTTTTGTTTTTTTCTGGGACAGGGTTTCTCTGTGTAGCCCTGGCTGTCCTGGAACTCACTTTGTAGACCAGGCTGGCCTCGAACTAAAAAATCTGCCTGCCTCTGCCTCCCAAGTGCTAGGATTAAAGGCGTGCGCCACCACCGCCCTGCTAAATTAGTTTGTCCTTTTTTTTTTTTTTTTGAGACATTGTTTCTCTGTATTGGGCTGGTTTTTTCTTTCTTTCTTTCTTTCTTTCTTTCTTTTTTTTTTTTTGCACAACTTTTATTTTTTTTAATATTTATTTACTTATTTATTATATGTAAATACACTGTAGCTGTCTTCAGACACTCCAGAAGAGGGCATCAGGGTTGTGAGCCACCATGTGGTTGCTGGGATTTGAACTCAGGACCTTTGGAAGAGCAGTCGGCGCTCTTAACTGCTGAGCCATCTCACCAGCTCCGGACTGGTTTTTTCAATGCATACCTCAAGACTGATCAATCAAGGATGTAGTTCAGACTCGGGAGCTGAACTGAAATGTCCAAGTAGAATCCTATAGAGCCTTTTCAGCCTGAAATCCATAAACATCTATGCCAAGTTAGATCTACCGATCAGGATTTAGGGCTGGGGACATCCTTAGGACCAGGACTTTGTTGTACATTTACCCTGCTCTCAGTGGTTGGAGTGTCCATGTCTTAACTTGCCAACCAGGATATAAATGTCAGCTTGGTAAGTAGGATGTCAACTCCAAGGGAGGTCTGGGATCTTAAACTTTACTTAGCCCCTACTCAAAATTGAAGTTTTACTCCAAATGGCTTATGTTGGTTCGGGTGTCTCTCTTGTCGGAGCCCACCCTGGGGCAGCCTATCATATACACAGGTGCAGAAAGTGCTACCTGGCAGGTGGTTCAGATTCAAGCTTATTGTAGCCAAAAGTACTGACTTTAATTGTGATTGGTTTCCAAGAACACCAAAGACCAGAACACAACAGAATATGCAATCACCAGGGCCTGAGACATTTTCCTAGTAACAGCACATGAAAAAAACTCCTTATAACATTAGTAACAGCACAAGATGCCTGACTAGTCAGGCAACAGTTACCTAGGCCTTAACAATCACAGCAGTAGTAACCCTAGGTCAGCAGTCGCACCAACTGGACTCTCCAGCCACCTTATAGCCTCTGTTCAAAAAAGATCCCCAAGCAGAAGGTCAGAGGCACCGACACCATCTTCCCAGGCTCTCTTCCCCAGGGAATCGGGCTCCTTGGGTGCTGAGTCAGAAGCTCCCAACATGCCCCACCCCACATCTTTCTTTCTCTTCTGAAACACCAGCAGCTATTAGGTGGCTTCACTCTCAGTCCTCTAGAGGGACACAGAGGAAACAGCCACAGAAGGCTGAAAGGGATACAGAAGGCTCGTTTTGAGTTGGAGCCCTTCTCATCACAGTGGAAAAGACAACATGGAGGAGCTAAGATGCAGAATATGGTGTGACGGTGCCCACCTGCAGCTCCAGCACGCAGGAGGACCAGGAGTTCAAGATCATCTCTGATTACATAGTGGGTTTAAGAGTAGCCCATTCCAAATGCTGACACCATTGCATACACTAACAAGATTTTGCTGAAAGGACCCAGATATAGCTCTCTCTTGTGAGACTATGCCGGGGCCTAGCAAACACAGAAGTGGATACTCACAGTCAGCTATTGGATGGGTCACACGGCCCCTAATGGAGGAGCTAGAGAAATTACCCAAGGAGCTATAGGGAACTGCAACCCTATAGGTGGAACAACATTATGAACTAACCAGTACCCCGGAGCTCTTAACTCTAGCTGCATATGTATCAAAAGATGGCCTAGTCGGCCATCACTGCAAAGAGAGGCCCATTGGACTTGCAAACTTTATATGCCCCAGTACAGGGGAATGCCAGGGCCAAAAAGGGGGAGTGGGTGGGTAGGGGATTGGGGGGGTGGGTATGCGGGACCTTTGGGATAGCATTGAAAATGTAAACGAGGAAAATACCAAATAATAATAATAATAAAAAAAAGAGTAGCCCAGGCCACGTGAGACCCATAACAACCACGTATGCAAACAAATGCCACACCAGTCTTCCTGGCCTCATGACTCCTGTGTACTAAGAGTGATACAAGAACCACCAGGTGGTGGTGGCACACGCCTTTAATCCCAGCACTAGGGAGGCAGAGGCAGGCTGATCTTTTTAGTTTGAGGCCAGCCTGGTCTACAAAGGTTACAGGACATCCAAGGCTATACAGAAAAACCTTGTTTCAAAAAACAAAACAAAGAGAAACCCTGTCTCATAAAACCAAAAGAAGGAGGAGGAGGAAGAGGAAGGGGAAGAAGAAGAGGAGGAGGTGAAGAAGAAAAAGATGAAGACAATGAAGATGATGAAGACAAAGAAGACAAAGAGGATGAAGATGAAGACTATGATGAAGATAATGAAGATAAAGAAGATGAAAAAGACTGTGAAGATGAAGACTAAGGTGAAGAAGATGAAGACAAAGATGACAAAGATGAAGATGTGAAGATGATGAAGACCAAGATAAAGACAAAGAAGACAAAGATGAAGAAAACAAAGAAGATGTTGAAGATAGAGAAAAAAGACAAGACAAAGAAGGAGGAGGAGGAGGGAAGGAAGGAATAAAAGAAAGAAAGATAGATTGATTCAATGTGGCAAGCAGAGGCAGGTGGATCTCTGTGAGTTCAAGGCCAGCTTGTTCTACGTATGGAGTTCCAAGACAGAGACCTTGTGATTCTGTGGAACTTTAAGTCTTTGGCATACCACTGACTCATCTTTCCAGTCCAAATCTCCCTTTCTGTTCTTAACATTTTTCAAAAGACACTTTTGTGTGTGTGTGTGTGTGTGTGTGTGTGTGTGTGTGTATGTGTATCTGTGTGTGTATGTGTCCAAGCATACACCGGGTTGAGGAAGCCAGAAGAAGGTATCAGAACCCAGGAACTGGAATCACAGCTGGCTGAGAGCTGCCTGCCATGGGTGCTGGGAACTGAACTCTTAGCCTCTGCGAGAACAGCAGCACTTTTACCTGCTGAGCACCTCCTGTACTTTCAGGGTTTTTTTGTTTTTGTTTTTTGTGTTTTTGTTTTTTTGAGACAGGGTTTCTCTGTATAGCCCTGGCTGTCCTGGAACTCACTTTGTAGACCAGGCTGGCCTTGAACTCAGAAATCCGCCTGCCTCTGCCTCCCGAGTGCTGGGATTAAAGGCGTGCACCACCACGCCCGGCTACAGGCTTTCAGTTTTGAAGGGTCTTTCTAGGTTTCTCAGTTTGCCTTTGAACTCACTCTGTAGGCTGCGTAGGCCTTGGGCTGTGTACCATGTATGTGCCTAGTGCCTGATGTGGGCAGAAGTGGGCTTCAGTTCTCCTGGAGCTAGAGATACACATGGCTGGGAGCCGCCATGTGGGTGCTGGCAATTGAACCTGGATCTTCTGCAAGAGCAGCCAGTGCTCTCAGCAGCTGAGCCACCTCTCCAGTCTCTGGACTGATTTTGTTGCTGTGTATTTAAGGTGTGGTTCTGTATGTGTGCAATGGATGCAGGTGGCTTGTAGCCATGGAGCATACAAGAGGACATGATCCCACGAAAATGGTGTCACGGGCTGGGCCTCAGTCACTCTCATTATTTCGCTGCCAAGGTGTTCTTGTGTACACAGAACCAGGCCCTCTGGTTACGGTTCATGGGCTGTCTGTGCTCATTCATAAGCCCCTCTTTTCCACTGGAATTTCCAAGAAGAAACCTGCTGTTGTTTGAGGTGCTTTCCCTTTGTAGGGAAAATGCTTTTCTTTCCTGCTTAAGAGATATTTTCTCCTCCTTGCCTTTCATTTTCCTAAGTTTATCATTTATCTCCATATGGGTTTTTACTGTTTTTCTACTTAGAGTTTTGTCAGCCTGTGAAATCTGCACATTTGTGTATATTAATGTGGGGGTTATATAGTTATCATTTTATAAAATACTTCAACTAGGTCCTCATCTATTCATATAAAGTCTCATTATGTGACCCAGGCTGGTCTCCAACTCTTGGGCTCAGGTTATCCTCCTGTCTTGGTCTCCCTAGTAGCTAGGACCAGAGACATGTGGCCCTCTGAGAGGGATGTTAAGGTGCCAGCCTATTTTGTACACAGAGATTACCTCCATGACGTGTACAGTGTAGTAGGCTCTTGCTGAGTATTCCACGTCAAGTTTTTCATTTAATCCTCTCAAGAGCACTATTTCCACCTTATACACTGAGAGCTGAGGCTCACTGACGTGTAATCATTTCCCTCTGCACTCAGCCCGTAGGGGTTAGCGCCATCCATGGGGGCAGCTTGTCCTTTGTGGACTTGCAGGAGAGCCTGCTGATGAAAGGTAGTCCCGGAGGGATCAGTGAGAATCAGTTGAGAGGACAGGGAAGTCAGCCTGAGAGAACGGCTTGGGTGTGATAGGGGAGCTTGAGGAGGTGAGCTCTCAAAGGATGCTAAGGACACCACTGAGAAAATGTGGAGATTTGTGAGCTGCTATATTCCTGTCCTCTCATTATTGTAGGATCTAACTCTACCCAGGCTCTCTGATGCTTATCAAGCCCAAACTCAGCTTGTGAGGCCACAAGTCTTTCACCTTCTTCTCCAAAGACCAGAAAAGGTGATTTTGTTTGATTGGTTTGTTTGTTTGTTTTTGTTTTTGTTTTCTGAGACAGGGTTTTTCTGTGTAGAGAGACTCTGTCTCAGAAGCTGTCCTGGAACTCACTCTGTAGACCAGGCTGGCCTCCAACTCAGAAATCCGCCTGCCTCTGCCTCCCAAGTGCTGGGATTAAAGGCGTTCACCACCTCTTGGCTTGAATAAATGATTTTTGGAAGGCAAAATTGAGGAATGGAAGAAGCGCTGATGAGGAAGCTCAGAGGTGAATTCTAAGTCAGTGCTCAGAGAGGAACCTATGCCAGTCCAGACCCATCAGCTGCAGGAGGGGCCTCTTCCGTCTGCTGCCAGTTCTTGGGGCAGGAGTGGGCAGATGGCTCCGCGCCTGTCTACACCCAGCAAAGCAGCAGCAGAGAGCAGAAAGCAGGCATGGCTGCCCCCATGGCACATCATTCTTGCGGGCTGTCTTCTAAATCTTCCACAGCCTTCCCAAACAGTGCCATCAGCTGGGGACCTGGCGTTCACTCACAGGAGTCAAAGCAATTCAGAGGCTCAGTTCCTACCTGTGGGAAGCCACATGTGCCGTTGCAGAGTGGCACTGACTACTGCTGGCCACCACGCATAAGAATGGACAAACAACCAATGTGTACATATGCAGTAAAGTTTTTTGCAAAGACACTGCCTGGCCCAGGCATGATAATGAGGTTCTGTAAGGTACTGAGAGTATAACCAATCAGATGTGAGACATGCAAATGAGGTATGATAATGAGGTTCTGTAAGGTACTGAGAGTATAACCAATCAGATGTGAGACATGCAAATGAGGTATGATAATGAGGTTCTGTAAGGTACTGAGAGAGAGTAGCCAATCAGATGAGGAACATGCAAATGAGGCTTAGTGCATAACCAATCCGGGTGTGAGACACGCCCCTCCTAGGCCTATAAAAGCAGCACCAGTTCTGGGCTCGAAGTCTTTTCGCCTCTACAATCAAGCTCTCCCAATAAACGTGTGCAGAAGGATCTTGTTGCAGCGTCGTTCTTCCTGGCCAGTTGAGCGCGCGCAAGACCTACCTGAATAATCCCAGTCAGGAAAGTTGTAGATGCCACCATACTTAAGGATCTGTTGTAGCTCAAGTAGAATGTGGGGACAGAGAAGTCATCTTTGACAAAAGTTCCCAAGATCAGGTGACCATTGTTGAAGGGTCTATCCTTCAGGACATTGATCATCAGAGCACTCACAAGGAAGAAGGGGCCTAGGAAGAAGTGCAGGAAACAGATTTCAAGTTTAGAGAACCAAAGCACTCTTATGCTCTATTATTATGAATACTATTACCATTACATTACTTGGGTATTACATTACCCAAGTCATCACTGAGAAGGAAGAGAAAGGAGGGACAAGAATGGGGTATCACAGAACTCAGAGCTGGTAGGTCAGGGGTCACACCCCTGTGGGCACAGAGGCTGACACTCATGCACAGATGGCCTGGAGATTACTGTCAGGCTTAGCCACTGTGCCTGCACTTAGACTCTAAGTTACAAGAGGGAGGCAGCCAGGTGTGGTCTACATGGCAAGTTCCAGGCCAGCCAGAGCTGCACAGTGAGACTCTGCTCCTCCCAAAAGAGGGAGGATGGTGAAAGTGCCACCAGAACATCGGAAGACGATAACACCGAATGCTTGCTCCAGCCTAGCCAAATGTATGGTGAGATGCGAGTGGCCTTGAGCAGTGTTTCGTTTTGTCCTCGTGTAACAGGCACACAGGAACAAAGGTGAGCCCTCCCCGTGAGGCTCCCTAGGAATTCGGGAATATGGGAGTAAAACTGTTTTCTTCACATTCAAATGCAAGTCAACACGTGGCATGTTTGAGCCAAGCACGTGAAGATGCCCTCACTGAAGCTGAGCAATACCCCAAGTCTAGAGGTTGGGGATGGTGGCCAGGCTGCAGCCAGTGCTGGAAAAGACATTGAAAAGAACACTTAGTGGTCACTTCAGAGAAGGGAGGAGTAGGGAGCGTCTCAAACAGCCATAAGTCTTCTGATACATGAGCTGTACCTATTCTAGTCACCTCTAAGTTCGTGTGTGGATGGACTCCTGAGTCAGGGAAGTGTCCGTCCTGTGGGTGAGTGTTTCTTTGTTTGTTTGTTTTTTTATTTCTTTTGAGACAGGGTTTCTCTGTGTAGCCCTGGCTGTCCTGGAACTCACTTTGTAGACCAGGCTGACCTCGAACTCAGAAATCCACCTGCCTCTGCCTCCCAAGTGCTAGGATTAAAAGCGTGCACTACCACGTTCTTAACTATTGAACCATTTCATCAGCCCCACAGTTTGAGTTTTAGAGATATTCAAAGAGGAGGATTATCGTGATCAGATTTGGACTTCTGAGCAGTGCTAGACTTGTAAAGACTATGGGGAGACTCTGAGAAAGAATGAATGTACTTTGCACTGTGGGACAGATGTCGGTTTTGGGGGCCAAGGGTTTATTTTAAATGCACTCTAAAAGCTCATGTGGTGAAGCCTTGGCATTCAATGGATGAAGTAGGGGCTTGAGAACATGCCCTTGAGTACATCTTGTCCTTTGCTGTGTCACTCGAGCTAGTGTGCATGCATACATGTGTACATGAGTGCATACATCTGCACGTACATGTGTGCATTCATGGATGTATGTATAAATGTCTGTTCATGTGCATCTTGTGTGTGTGCACATGTATGTTTGCGTGTGTGTGTATATACAAATGTGTCTATTTGTATGTATCTGTATATGTTTGTGTGTGTATGTACACATGTGTCTTGTGGGCGTAGCTCTGTGTGCATGTATACATGGATTGTGTATATGATGTGTATGAATGTGTACATGCACATTTGGATGTGTTTGAGTATGTGTCTGCATGTATGTGCATGTATATATGTGGTGGGTTTTTTTTGGGGGGGGGTTAGAGTTTAGAGACAGGGTTTCTCTGTGTAACTCTGGCTGTCCTGGAACTCACTCTGTAGACCAGGCTGGCCTAGAACTCAGAAATCCACCTGCCTCTGCCTCCCAAGTGCTGGGATTAAAGGCGTGCGCCACCACGCCCGGCTTATATGTGTGTTTTTTTTAAGATTTATTTATTATATGTAAGTACACTGTAGCTGTCCTCAGATACTCCAGAAGAGGGCATCAGATTTTGTTACGGATAGTTGTGAGCCACCATGTGGTTGCTGGGATTTGAACTCGGGACCTTCGGAAGAGCAGTTGGCACTCTTAACCACTGAGCCATCTCTCCAGCCCCTATATGTGGTTTTGTATGTGCATATATATACATGTTTGTCTGTGTGTAAGCATGTACTTGTGTGTTTGTGTGAGCTGCTTTGCTCCACCATGCACTTTAGATCTGTGCCTTGAGACAGGCACAGAAACAATGGATACAAGTGACATGGACTGAAACCTCAAATACTATGTGTGATAGTTTGTATATGCTTGGCCCAAGGAGTGGCCAAGGTGTGGCACTGTTGGAGTAGGTGTGGCACTGTGGGTGTGAGCTTTAAGACCCTCGTTCTAGCTGCCTGGAAGCCAGTCTTCCTAGCAACCTTCAGATGAAGATGTAGAATTCTCAGCTCCTCTTGTGCCATGCTTGCCTGGATGCTGCCAGGTTCCTGCCTGGACGATAATGAACTGAACCTGTGAACCTGTAAGCCAGCCCCAGTTAACTGTTGTCCTTATGAGAGTTGCCTTGGTCATGGTGTCTGTTCACATGGTGTCTGTTCGCAGTAACTCCCTAACTGAGACACCACGAGTCTATGTAAGCTTTCCTCATTTAGGCTGATGGTCTGGGCATTTCCTTACGATGACTGAAAGCTGCCTGGCACTGACTGCTAACAACAAGTGATAACAATGACTCATCTGGCTCCCATGGCTCCAGGGCTGAACTCACCGATGGACATTTGATGACATGATCCAAAAATGACATAAATGACTGAAGAGCAGAAGGCGGCGTAAGTGACGTTGAGGGGAGGAATCAGCTGCCTTGTCAGTAAACTAAGTATCAGGCCTGAAAAGCAAAATCACTTAGTTAAGCAAGGACCATTTGGCTTTAAAAGTTACCTTAAAGGAAAACTGCTAAGAGTGATCAGGTATATGTAGAGACTCCTGGCTTCCAAAGTGCTTTTGTGTTTTAGCTTTGGTTTAAGATGGAGACGCAGATAACCCCGGATGGCTTCAGACTCACTGTGTATCAGAGAGTGACTCTGACCCTTGACCTTCCCTCTCCACCTCCTGACTGCTGGGATTATAGGTGTTGGCCAGTGTGTTGGTTTATGAGTGCTGGAGACTGAGCTCGGGGCTTGTGAAGGCTCCAGACACTTTACCAACCAAGACACAAACCTAGCTCTACACCATAGCTCTCTGACAGACTCACAGACAGGGAAAGGACACAATGCAGCTGTGGGGTCTCTAGCTCCAGATCTTCAAATCGTGCTTATTGCTCTGCAGTCTAAAAGGCCTGAGGACAGACAGACGGGCAAGCAGTGCAGAACATTTGCTGTTCTTTCAGAGGACATAGGTTGGTTCCTAGCACCAATGTTTGGTGGCAGACATCCGCCTTTGACTCCAGTTCCAGGGAATTGAATGTCTCTGGCCTGTAAGGGCACCTGCACTATCATGTACCTTCCCACATATACATACACAGACACACACAGACACACACGCGTACATAAATGAAAGTAATAAAAATAAAATAGGTGACCTTGGGATCTTCTAGGGCCAAAAGCAGAGAAGGGCAGAATCATTTAACTTCAGGTTGCCAGATGCAGTTTGTCTTCTATATGCTAACTACCCCATCTCTTTTTTTTTTTTTTTTTTTTTTTCCCGAGACAGGGTTTCTCTGTGTAGCCCTGGCTGTCCTGGAGCTCACTTTGTAGACCAGGCTGGCCTCGAACTCAGAAATCCGCCTGCCTCTGCCTCCCGAGTGCCGGGATTAAAAGCGTGTGCCACCACACCCGGCAATTTTTTTTTAATATTTATTTATATTATGCATGTGAGTATACTGTCACTCTCTTCAGACACATTGGAAGAGGGCATCAGGTCCCATGACAGATGGTTGCGAGCCCACCATGTGGTTCTGGGAATTGAACTCAGGTCCTCTGGAAGAGCAGTCAATGCTCTTAACTGCCAAGCCATCTCCTCAATCTCTTTTCTAAGTTAGTATTCCTTTATGAGGCCTTAAAACCTACTTCACCATGCTCAACCATTTACCTCTAAGCCCAGCACTGGGGAGGCACAGGCAGATGGATCTCTGTGAGTTCAAAGCCAGCCTGTTCTATATAGTGAGTTCCAGGTCTCTATGTAGAGAGACTTTGTTTAAGAGAAAAACAAACAAACAAACAAACAAACAAACAAACAAACAGAAAACCTACCAAAATACTTACTTATTATTATGGGGTATGTGTCCATGTGTATCTGCATGTGTGTGTGCCATAACATGTATGTGTGTGTAGGTCAGAGGACACCTTCATGGAGCTGGGTCTCTCCTTGAATCTCTCCATGGGTTGTGGGTTGAGCTCAGGTCAGGCAGCAGGCACTCTCCTGTCTTACTGACTGAGCTATATCCCCAGCTCCTCCCCCCTTTTTTAAATCAAGGTTCTATTGATTACAAAAAGTAGAAACTATGCTTAAATTACTTTGTGCAAAATAGTAAACTTATTATGAAGGCTCGAGGGATACTCAACCTCATCAGAAACTAGAATTAAACTAAAAAGGCATCCATCCCGGTCTGTAGTGGCCATTTCCTTCATTCTTGTCTCCAGGATTTCACAAGGCTCAGCCTCTGATTCCAGGAGAAGACGAAGCTATGGATAGATATTCTCACATGTCTCCTGGTCCACAGACATGCAAATTCCTCAAGATTACATATCCTTCATGAAAACTCCAGGGGTGTGCTCACTAGATCCTGGCAAACTGCCTGCCAGATAGATGTTCCCTAGAGACTAGGGCTGAGGTAAGCGTAGTGACTGGGCACTTCCCCAGTGTGCACAGGGCCTGAGTTCAACCTCCTGCATGACTATGTGAGAACGCTAGGCTAGTTGGAACCCAGGAGTAATGAAGCCCAGTGTCTTCACATGGACATATTTCATCTTTGGTTGACTCTCTAGCCTGTTTCCCTGTAGACAGGGAAACATTAGAGCAGCAGTGCTGCCGGGGAGTACTGGTTGTGGTAAAAAGGAGGCCTGTTAGCACATCCATCTTCGGAAAGCCAGAGGCACACCCTGGCTGTGGGGTTCTCTGAGCACAGGGACTCCCACACTTGATTGGTCATTAGTGGAGAAAGAACACTTCAGGGACATTTAAGAGAGGTGCTGACTCCAGAAGCCCAGTGTCCAGTGACAGAGGAATAGGCAAAGGAAGTATGGGTACCTACAGTGGAGGCTTTTCAGCCATCAGGAGTCAAGCTGTGTCATCTGCAGGAAAATGGAGGTCATCAGAGGAAGTGAATTATTACTGTCTCAGAAACACAAATGTGGGCTGTCTACTCTCATGTGTGGTTCCTCGATCTTACATAGGCACATGAAATCATGTATGTACATATGACATGCAAGCACAAGGAGGGCAAGGGGCAAAATGGAGGAGATGTGGGGTCATGGCCAATGAATGGTATGCACTTACATCAAATGTCAGTGTAACACAGTGCCACATACAATCACCACACACAATGAAAGGTTGCAAGAGAGAAAGCTGAACTTTCTTTAAAAAGATATAGCTAGTACACAGTATGGAACCCTTAATAACTTCAGTCTCTCTCTCTCTCTCTCTCTCTCTCTCTCGCTCACACTGTCTCTCTCTCTCCTCTCTCTCTCTCCTCTCTCTCTCTCTCTCCTCTCTCTGTCTCTCTCTGTGTGTGTGTGTTTAAAGAAAGGTGGGGCTGGAGTGAGATTTCCAGGACACAAATCATGATGGAAGGTGAGAGCAGACTCCCTTAGTCATCCTCTAACCTCTTTACAAACAGAATGAGTGAATGAATGAATGAATGAATGAATAAATAAACATTAAGAAAGAAAATTAGGCCAGGCGTGGTGGCGCAAGCCTTTAATCCCAGCACTCGGGAGGCAGAGGCAGGCGGATTTCTGAGTTTGAGGCCAGCCTGGTCTACGGCAGACAGGCAGCTCCTTTGTTGTCCTTCTGTTCACCCAGCACTACTGTTTGCCCCTGAGAGCAGCTGAGGCCCAGTAGGTCAGCTCTGGGCTAAGGCAGCTTGAGATTTGCTCTTACCTTGGGGAACTTGAACAAGACCAACACTTAAACCAGCAAGTAAGTCTCCAAGAAGCCAGTCCTTGAATCGATACAAACATATCCACTCCAGGAAGGGGAAGACTGTGAGCATGCATCTCAGGAACTTGTGCCAGGAGCAGCTGGGAGAAGGAAGAACAGAGACTCAGCAAGGCTCTCCACAGAGACCCCCGACCCCCGGCTAAGGAAAGGTGCAGGGTGTAACCCGCACTCCCTTACAACACATTTCCCATTAGCACAAAGGACGTTTTGACATGTTGGATCAAAATATCCTTTGCTGGAAGACTGATGGTCTTACAAATTGAATTTCAGGATGTTTAGCATCCTGGCTTCTTTCTACCCAATAGAAGATGGTAGCCTGTCTACCCCTGGCCTGGAGAACAAGATACCTCTACATGTTAAGAAATATTCCTGGAGGACAAAACCACCAGCAAGAACCAGCAAGGTATAGCTGGAAAGAACTGAGACGCAATGTCCAGTGTCCAGTTAGTTCTGTGTTTTTGCTGGCAGTTTGGAGAGAGTCAAACCAACTAACCTCTGGTAGAGAATGAACTAGTATCACTGAGTCTTTAATAAGAACAGTGTTTTGGAGATGGGGGAGATGGGTCAGTGGTTAGGGACACTTGTTGCTCTTCCAAGGATAAGTTCATAACACCCACATGGTAGCTTACAACCATCTGTATGTAACTCTAGTCCCAGGGAATCCAATTCTTCTCCTAAAGATTTATTTATTTATTTTATGTATGTGATTACACTGTTGCTGTCTTCAGACACACAAGAAGAGGGCATCAGATCTCCATTACAGATGGTTGTGAGCCACCATGTGGTCATGGGATTTGAGCTCATGACCTCTGAAAGAGCATTCAGTGTTCTTAACCACTGAGCCATCTCTCCAGCCCCAATGCCTTAGTTTTTATATTTATTTATTTATTTATTTATTTATTTGTTTGTTTGCACGTGGGGATATATAGAGGTCAGAGGACAACTTTTAGGAGTCAGTCAGTTCTCTCCTTCTACCATGTGAGTCACTGGGGTTGAACTCCAGGAATTTAAGTACAGTGCTTGTGCGGCATGTGCAGCAAGCGCGGCAAACACTCTACTTGGTAGCTTGTGTCTCCTCTAGGAGCCATCCTGTCCTGCTTCAGGTAACACCTGCATATCATTCTCACATACGCTAATCTAACCAAACACTAACCAGCTGTCTGAATTTGCCTAGGACAGCTAGACTGTTACAGAAACAGAGTTTTGTACTTGAAGAGTTAGCCATATAAAGAAAAGACCGCAGATTTTAAAGGCTATATTATCTGTGGGTCTGTCCTAGGAGCAGTTCTGTTTCCCAGAAGGCAGCTGGGTTGTGTCTGGAGGTGCTTTGGTTCTTATGACTAGCACCCAGTGGTAGAGTCTGCAAGTGACAGACCATTTCTCTATCAGAAGGAAATTTGGGAGTGGGGGACTGGGAATGTGGCTCAGTTGGTAAAGCACACATGAAGCCCCTGGTTAAGTCTCCAGCACCACATATACCAGGCATGCCGTGTATGTGGTGCATGCCTATAATCGCAAACCTCAGGAGGTGGAGGCAGGAGGAGCTCTTCAATATCATCTCTGGATATACAGTGTCTGAAAGAAAGGAAGGGTGGAGGGAGGGAGGGAGGGAGGGAGGGAGGAAGGAAGGAAGGAAGGAAGGAAGGAAGGAAGGAAGGAAGCACCGAAAAGTATGACAATACACTTTGACTCCAGCTCCACAGTCAGAGGCTGGCAATCTCTGAGTTCAAAGCCAGACTGGTTCACAAAGGGTCACAAAGTAAGGATCAAGCAACAAACAAACCCCAGCATGCTGGTGGGAAAAGCAGAGTACAGTAGCACATACCTGCAGTGCCATCGACTAGGGAGGCCGAGGCGGAAGGATCACGGGAGCCCATGCATCAGCCTGGACAGCATAATGACACCCTATCTCAAAACCAGACCAAAATGGAGTCGCTTCAGATCATCTCTGCCAGTGGTTCTCAAGCTCCCTAATGCTGAGGCCCTTTAATATATACAGTTCTTCGTGTGGGCGTAACCCCAACCATAAAACTATTTTGTTGTTGTTTCACAACTGTGATTTGCTACTGTTGTGAATTCTAAAATATCCATGTTTTCTGATGATCTCAGGTGATGCCTGTGAAAGATCAACTATGGGTAGAGGACAACTGACAGAGGGAGACCACACTCTATAGATGCATGAAACCAGTTTGGCTTTAAGTTACATTTTCCCATTCCTAGTTTGGCAGGAACTGGCAGCGGACTAGGATTTTTTTTTTTTTAAAGATTTATTTATTTATTATTATATGTAAGTACACTGTAGGGAGGGAGTCAGATCTCATTACGGATGGTTGTGAGCCACCATGTGGTTGCTGGGATTTGAACTCCAGACCTTCGGAAGAGCAGTCGGGTGCTCTTACCCACTGAGCCATCTCACCAGCCCCTCGGACTAGGATTTTCTTCACAGATGTGTTGGGTTAGATAAGAGATTTGACTATAACAACAAATATAACTGTAGCATGTGCACTGCTAAAGTGTATGATCAGAGAGGAAGTGGTTTCATGTATTTCAACATTTTTAGACTTATTTTATGTGTATAAAAGTATTTTACTTGAATGTGTTTTACCTGTATGTGTAGCATGTGCGTGTAGTGCCCAAGGAGGCCAGAAGAGGGCATTTGGTCCCCTGGACCTGGAGTTATGGATGGTTATGAACCACGGTATGGGTGCTGGGAATTGAACTCAGAGCCTATTTAAGAGTAGCCAGTGCTAGCTGGGCATGGTGGCACACGCCTTTAATCCCAGTACTCGGGAGGCAGAGGCAGGCGGATTTCTGAGTTCAAGGCCAGCCAGGGCTATACAGAGAAACCCTGTCTCGAAAAACCACAAAAAAAAAAAAAAAAGAACAGCCAGTGCTTTTAACTGCTGAGCCACCTGTCCAGCCCCAATCTCGTGTATTCTGTCTGGCATGACCACAAGGATCACTAAGGTACATGAGGCCACATAATTACGAATACCTTCCCCAAGGTCAGAGTCACCTATAGGAGCAGAGCAGAGTTGGGGCGGGAAGCCATGCCTTCTGGTACCGAGCTCAGCATTTTGGCTTCTCTACAATGCTGGGCTTACTGTGGACAGATGCTCCCTTCTGCTCAGAGGTTTGGGAGGAATGCTGGACTGCGATTCAAGGGACTTGCTGGGTTTGAGGAAGGTGTAGAGTCAGAATTAGAGAGAGCAAGCTTGATGCTCCCACCTCAAACCCGGAGCGTGGCACTAGGACAATCTGTTCCTTCACCTGATGCTGCACCCCCTCCTCCACAAGTGCCACTTGGCTAACCCTGTGCAGTCATCGAGGTCTTTGGCATTGGGGAAAATTGGGTCTGAGCTGCACAGGACCAAGAAGGGAGTCAGAGAGACAGGAAACTGGTGCCAATGGGCGAAATGGGAAAGCTTTTAGAGAAAAATTCTGATTTACTGAAGGCATCTTAAGTGAGAACTGTGGGCTGGGGCTCAGCTCAGTATAAGGACCTGGGTCTGCATTCCCAGGACTAGTATAAGAGCCAGATGCACAGTGAACCTGTAACGCCAAGGATCCTTGGGGAGATGCAAAGAAGACACAGGATTCTCAGGAGCCGACCAGACAGCAAGGCTGCATATGCAGTAGCAAACAACAAGGACAGTATCTCTAACAAGGTGGAAGGCAAGATCCAACACCCAAGGTTATTCACACACACACACACATACACACACACACACACACATACACACACACACACACACACACACGTCCAAGGTCTACATTAGACTGTCTCAATTAAAAGACTGAAGAGTGTCAGAGTTGGTGAAAAGATGCAGGGGTGTTTGACATCAAAGAGGGAACAGGGAGTTGCCAAACAACAGGAAGAAAACAAGGAATGAGATAAGATGTTTTTCTGTAGAAAGGAAGAGATGGACTTAAAAGATTATTTTATTTACTAAAAATCTTCCTCAACCAGAAACCCAAAGCCAGTTATCTAGTGTTTACTATTCCTAGACATAAAAAAGAAATCCTTCCTAATCAGGACCAAGGCAGGTGCCACTCTCCTCCCCAGTGTTCAGAGGAGACAGCACAGGCTGGCTGAATAAGTCACCTGTGGCCACACCGCTGGGCAAGAGCGGACACTGGCCTCCAGAGGAAACATCCTGGAAGCAGAACCATGCTTTCAGTGCCCTACTGGCCTACATTTCTGGTTAAAATTCAGAAAAGGCTGGAATGATGCTTTTGAAGTAGAGATATGAAGAGAAAGGAAAATGTAAGCAGTTAAAAGCAAAGATTTCTTTAAAATGTAAGCTGAGCCTTAGAACATCTATAACATTTGTCTCACTTAGACTTTAAATTAAAAAGGAAAAGGGAAAGAGAAAGAACAGAAAGGCCACATGAAGCAGAGTTGGTGACTTGTGTCTCGAGAGGATGCTGGAGCAGGCAGAGGCCAGAGGGGGAAATCGCCTTGGTAATACTTGCTTCTAGGGTAGAGTTACAGAAGATGATCATCTTGCCTGCTTGCACGTGATTCTGAGGATAGAACCCTCAGCCTTGTCCCTGCCTGGGGCCTGGCACCTGTTCTGGTAAGACATTCACTCTTGTTGCCCGAGGCAGAAGGTGGTAGGCAGTGCCATAGAAGCAGAGGGGTCATCAATTTGCACAAGGCAGGACATGAATAAAGGGCACAGAGCAGCTGAAGGCGAGATAGAACTTGGCTATCGACAGTCGCAGGCAAGATGGTGGCAGAGGCCAGGTTTGGGCAAGGACAACTGCAGTAATGACAGCTACTGTCACAATGTCCATCCCATGATTCCTAACCTTAGGTTATTGGAATCTGGAAGTCTTAGGCAGAATTTGAGGTGAATGTGAATTTGGGGGCAAAGAGTCATTATTTCCACTAAATTCTGCCAATGTTTCATATTTTCTTTAGTAAAGGTTGTTTGATTGTTTGTTTAGAGAGATCTTGCTCTGTAGCTGTCTGGCATTCTATGGAGTTTAGGAAGAACTCAGACTTGTGACAATCCTTCTGCCTCATCCTTGATGGTGTTACAGGAATGTGCCACCATTCTTGGCTCCTTCAATTAGGAATATTGATTATAAACTGAATTAGAAGCAATAGAACTGGACATTATAACCAGAATGTTACTACTCCTAGAGGTATCTTGAAATATTGTTTACATTCATTACTTCCTTGAAACTATGGTGGTTACTAGACCCATGTGAAAATTGGGCCTTAAACTCAGAGATCCACCTGTCTTGGCCTCCCAGTAATAGAACTAAAGGCATCTACCACTACTACCTGGCTAACTATATTTTAATATAAGTGTTTTTCCTTCTAATTACATCTATTTTATATATTATGAGATTATTGAGCAGAGAACATGAGTTCAGCTCTCTGCATTCATGTCAATGGCTCACTATCACCTCCATCAATGGCTCCAACTTCGAGGGATCAGAGACCTCTGGCTTCTCCAGGCACCCAAACTCTCTTGCACATACCCATACTCACATATACACAATTATAACTAACTCCGGGCATGCTTTTAGCCCCATTAACATGGGAGGTAGAGTTTGAGGCTAGCCTAGTCTACAAAGTGAGTTCCAGGATAGCCAGGGCTACACAGAGAAACCCTGTCTCGAAAAACCAAAACAAACAAATAAATGAGTACTTCTTTTTTGTTTTTGTTTTTGTTCTTGTTTTCCGAGACAGGGTTTCTCTGTGCAGCCCTGGCTATCCTGGAACTCACTCTGTAGACCAGGCTGGTCTCAAACTCAAAAATCTGCCTGCCTCTGCCTTCCAAGTGCTGGGATTAAAGGCGTGCGCCACGACCGCCCAACAATAAATACTATTCTTGATGTGACATTTAATGGGAAAGTATCCATTCTCTTTAATGGACCATGTGGCTAATGTGGACTATCCATATATTAAAAAATACAGTTGAACCTGACTTTACACAAGGTACTAAACTTAAGTTTAACTTAAATTTAAGAGTGAAAAATGATAGGCCTAGTGGCTCAGGACTGTTAATCTCAGTTAGTTGGAATTCTGAGGCAAGAGGATCACAAGTTCAAAGTCAGCCTAGGCTATAGAGTGAGTTTAAGACCAGCCTGGGCAACTTAGCAAGATCTTGTTTCAATATAAAAAGTAAGAAGAGATTTGTATATAGCTCAGTGGTAGATCATGTGTCATGTGGGTGAGGCCCCAGGATCAATCTCTGACAAAGAGAGAGAAAAAGAACAGCCAAACTATAAAATTCTCAGACTAAAACAGATTGATTTTTTTTTTAAATCAAAGCTAAGACTTTGCAGGAGCTAGGTGTGGCTCAGTGTTAAGAGCACTGGCCATTCTTCCTGAGGCCCAGAGTTTGGTTCCCAGCATACACACGGCAGCTCAGAGCTGCACAAAGAACTGCCATATGACCTGGGAATTCTACCCTTACTCAGGGTCCTGAGAGAATTCAACACCGGGATTGAAATAGATCTGTGTCAGTGATCACAGCAACATTACTCTCAGAGGCCAAAGGAAGGGGACAACCGAGTGTTCGTTAATATGCGGACGGACAGGCAGAGCAGAGCGGGTAGACAGACGCACACCGGATTACTACTCAGCCACAGAAGAGAGGCAGTGTGCCGGCACTTGTTATAATGCCGATGGACTTTGAAAGCAGTGCTAAGTGGAACAAGGCCGACACAGAAGGCAAATGTTGCATGGTTCTGCTGGAATCCAAAGGGCAGGCTCAGAGCTCTGTCTAGAGGAGGCAGACTCACTCAAGGGGACTTCTGTAAGGGTGGGGCGAGAGGTGGGGAGCTGATTGCTTAATGAGTACAGAGTTTCTGTTTGAGGTGATGAAAACTTTTTTTGCAAACCAACTGTGGTGGTAGTTGCATAACAACAATTATGCCACAAAATCCCCACTTAAAATGGTCAAAACAACCAGCTGGATATCATATATACTTTACTACAACCAACAATGACAACAAAGCCCCCCAGCAGCTTGGGGACACAGCTAGTGACAGAGTGCTTCCCTAGTGTATGTCAAATGTGGGTTCAATCCCCAGAACTGGAGAGAAGAAAGTAAAGGAGCTTGACGAGGTGGAGGCAGGAGGCTCAGGACTTCAAGGCTAGCCTGTGCTACACCGTGAGGGCTAGCCTATACTACACCGTGAGCACAAGGCCAGACCCTGTCTCAAGGAAAAAACAAAACGATAAGGCATAGAAATGACCCTATAAAGAAGCACTTCTACCCGTCAGTTTGCTGAGAGGTTCAGAGCCCCACGACAGTGGGGTGGGACTGAGAGGTGATGTGTCACCTTTGTACAAGAGTCTCTCTGTCACCACTGTCTACTCGGTCAGAACTGTCTAAATCTCTGCTGGACGAGTAACAGCAGTTGGCGCTTTATTACATTTATTTAGCGTGGAGAAGACCAGGTGACAACCCTGTAAAGTCAGTTCTCTCCTTCTACCATGTGGGTCCCAGGGGTAGAACTCAGATCCTTAGGCTTTGCAGCAAGCTCCTTTACCCACTGAGCCATTTTGCCTGCCCCAATTGAACAATGGGTTCATTAGGTATCCTCCCCAGATATTGTGTCTATGTTAAGCAGATGTGGCAAGTCTCCCAAAGGTTCAAGTGCAAAGGGCTTGGCTCCACTGGAGGCAATGTTTACAGGTAGTGAGTGAGTAGTGAGGCCTGGGCTGCAGGAGTTCTTCCTCATGCCTGGAGCTAGCTCCTGTGGGGCTAAATTAGCACCAGGAGAACAGGGTTTTGGTTTTTCCTTTAATATATTAACTAACTAATTAATCCATTCATCCATTTCGAGGCAGGGTTTCTCTGTGTGGCCTTTGTCCCCTGGAACTCAATCTGCAGACCAGGCTGAGATCTGCCTGCTTTTGTCTGCTGAGTGCTGGGACCAAAGCTGTGTACCACCACTACATGCGAAGAGCTGGTTCTATAAAGTGAGGCTTTCCTTCCCACTTCTCAGCTAGGTTGTGACACAGCAGGGTGTCCTCACCAGGACACAGGAACCCATAGTCTTTGGACCCAGTGGCTATCAGAATCATAAGCCCAGCAAACCTCCTCATTTAGAAATTACTCAGTCTTGGGTCTTTTGATAGTGCAATATCAGAAAACAGTCTAAAAGTAAATGCCCAAGAAGTTTATAATCAGGGAACCTTGCAAGACACACACACACACACACACACACACACACACACACACACACACACACATATACACACACACACATACATATACACACTGATACACAGAGAGAGAGATACACAAATTCCAGCACTCAGGAGGCAGAGGCAGGCGGATTTCTGAGGTCGAGGCCAGCCTGGTCTACAGAGTGAGTTCCAGGACAGCCAGGGCTACACAGAGAAACCCTGTCTCGAAAAACCAAAAAAAAAAAAAAAAAAAAAAAAAGAGAGAGACACACACACACACAAACTGACACATACACACAGCCAATAAACACACACACACACACAATGGCAAGGTTCTTACAGCAGGAATTCAGAGAAAGAAGACAAAAACAGAGGTGGGCAGCAGAGAGAGGCTGGGTGCATGCGCGCGCGAGCACACGCACCCGCACTGGACGTGGTGCTTGAAAGTGGTGATATCGATGTCCACGTTCCCAGAGGTGGGGCCCTTCTTCCTGTGCTCCTGCTGGAAATTCTCCTCGTTGTACACGCTCCGCTTAACATCGTACACAAAAGGGATTTGTGTGTATCTGTTGCTGAAACTCTGGAGGCTCCTCTCTGTTTGCATTGTTCCTGGATTAGCTGGGAAGACATCAGGGAAAAACAGGTAGCTCCGGGCAGTGGTGGCGCACGTCTTTAATCCCAGCACTTGGGAGGCGAGGCAGGCGGATTTCTGAGTTCGAGGTCAGCCTGGTCTACAGAGTGAGTTTCAGGACAGCCAGGGCTGCACAGAGAAATCTTGAGAAAGCCAAACCAAACTGAACCGGACCAAACGAAACGAACCAAACATGTATTAGGGTCGGTGAGATGGCTCAGTGGTGAAAGCCCGAGGATGCCTACAGGTTGTCCTCTGACTTTACATAGAATATATGATAATGCTTGGCACACACTCTCCCCTCCCCCCAAAACCAATAAATATAAAAAAATATTTAGGGCTGAGTGTGGTAGCATGTGTATATTTAATCCTAGCTCCTGGTAGGCAAAACCAGGTGAATCCCTGTGAGGTCCAGGACAGCTTAGTCTACATAGCAAGTTCCAGGCCAGCCAGCCAGGGCTACATAGAGTGACCCTGTCTTAAAAGAGCTTTAAAACAAAATAAACAAATTTTTAGAAATTTAAATCAATTAGCACTTTTCTTGATTTTTAAAAAAAAATATAATTTTTAAAAAAGATTTATTTATTTATTTATTTATTTATTTATTTATTATATGTAAGTACACTGTAGCTGTCCTCAGACACTCCAGAAGAGGGAGTCAGATCTCGTTACAGATGGTTGTGAGCCACCATGTGGTTGCTGGGATTTGAACTCCTGACCTTCGGAAGAGCAGTCGGGTGCTCTTACCCACTGAGCCATCTCACCAGCCCCAAAAAATATATTTTTATTATTTGTTTTTGTGTATGTGGACAAGTATTGTGTGTGTGTGTCTTTCTGTGGGTATGTTCTTTTTTTTCTTTTTCTTTTTGGTTTTTCAAGACAGGGTTTCTCTGTGCAGGCCTGGCTGTCCTGGAACTCACTCTGTAGACCAGGCTGGCCTTGAACTCAGAAATCTGCCTGCCTCTGCCTCCTGAGTGCTGGGATTAAAGGCATGTGCCACCACTGCCCGGTATGTGGGTATGTTCTTATGTGTGTTTACTGGTGTTCTACAAGGCCAGAAATAGGAGCTGGCATTGGTGGCTGTGAGCTGCCCAGTGCGGTTCCTAGGAGCCACTCTCAGGTCCTCTGCAAGAGCAGTGGGCACTTTTGTCAGCTGAGCCATCTCTCTAGCACCCTTGCCTTTTTTTGAGGTAGGGTGTCTTGTAGTCCAGGTCGGCCTCAAATTCACAATGTCGGCAAGGATAACCTTGAGATCACGGTCTCCCAGCTTCCAGTGCCCCGAGTGGTGGGGCTGCACGCGTGGTCTGCTCTTCCTGCTTTCTTTGTTGCTCAGTCTGGCTCAGACTGATGAGCTCCTGACTGTCTTCCTGACTCAGGTCCCCGGGACGGGAGTCAGAGCTGTGGGCCAACTGTCTGCCCTCAGTATATTTTGAAGGTAAGATAATTCACATATACTGATGATATCTTTGCACAGTTTTTCCGAGACCCTTCCTCACAACCGTTCTGTCTCAGAGTCAAGGGACATGTTATTCTCATTTTCCTAATGGACACAGGTATGGTGGCCTGGCCTGTAATCCCAGTACCATAGCAGCACAAGGATGACAAGTTTGAGATCAGCCTGGCCTACATGGTCAAGACCCTGTCAGAACAATCACGTGAACAAGCAAACCCCAACCCAACTGAACAAACCTCAGAAGTTCTGACAACTTCAGTGTTTACTGTTTACTTAGTGTGTGTGTGTGTGTGTGTGTCCGGTAGGGGTGTATATCTGGTAGGGATTTTTAAGGGGATTCAATCCGTAGCTCTGGCTGGTCTGGAACTTGTTGTGTAGAGCAGGCTGGCCTTGAATACCTCAGAAATCCACCTGCCTCTAACACCCAAGGGCTAGGGTTCAAGGCATTTGCCATCACACCTGGCTTTTATTATTATTATTATTATTGCTTTTAGTACAGGCAACCAGAGCTCACTTTTGCATCAGAGGACCCGCTGGCCTCCTGTTCTTCCTGCCCCACCTTGGAGTACAGTAAATAAGTACCTACCACCATGTCTGAGTAACAATCCCAAATAGGGGACTCAAGAGCTGGCTCAGTTGTTGTTCTGCAAACAAGAAGACCAGGGTTGGCTCCTAGCCCTGACATGGCTGCTCACAGCCATCTGTAATGTCTGTTTCACAGAATCTGATGCTCTCCTCTGACCTCTGCATGTACCAGGCATACATTCATGCATATAGATTAATAAACATAAATAAGTACAGGTTTTCAACAATCCTTTGAATTGGGATCAGCACTGAGGCATCCTGAAGGCAGTCCAGCTGACTTCCTTTATAGCCCACAGCGTGGCCATGTTGGTGCACCCTGACCATTCCCTCCACAGTGCTAAAGGTTGAGGGCGAGGTTGTCTTCTAACTTCTCCATGGAATACAGCAGGAAGATAGCAGCATCTCCCCAGTGGGGAGCCTGGTGTAGGGCGGGGGGGGGGGGGCAGGAAGGACCACCCACGGTCAGCCTACAACCCCCTTCCCCTCACCCCTGGTATCTTCCTGATAACCATCACCTTGTCCTTTCTGACAGGCATAAGGAGTTCCTCAGTGTACCACAGTGATTCAGCATGGCCACAATTCAGGCCCTAGCTCCTCCACGGTAAAACAGAGTCCTGTCTTAAAAGTCACATGACCTAGAGAGATACTGAGGGTCCCAGCCTGGGGAATGGAGAACTCCCTGAGAAGGTGAATTGAGACCGAGTTCAAGTGGGGGGAGGGGAGAATAGGTATTTCAGGGACAGAATTTAGAGATGATATAAGGGAAATAAAATATCTGAGTGACATCAACTTTAAACTGAGAGAGGGAAGGAGGAGGGGGTGGGGGAGGAGAAAGGGGGTAGGTTTAAAAGTGTTCCTAGAGGAGGGCTGGTGAGATGGCTCTGCAGGTTAAGGCCCCTGCCAGCAAGCCTGACAACCGTGGGACCCATGAGGTGAAAGGAGAGACACCAACTTCCACAAGTTTTCCTGGGACCTGCACCGGGCAGTGTGGCCCACATCTATGACCACACACACAAAATAAACAAACTTCAAAAACAAAAACAAAAACCTGTTCCTAGAGGGAGCTGAGTGTGGTGGCACATGCCTCTACCCTCAGCACTTGGGACACAGAGGCAGTGAAGATCAGGGGTTCAAGACCAGCCTGATACACAGAAAGCTTTCAGTCATGAGCTCCTACTTCAAAATAAACAAACAAAACCACAAACCAAATAAAAATAATTTCCTGAGTCAGAATTTCTGGGGCAGTACAAAAGTATGTTTTAAGACGGGGGGGGGGGGGGGGGGGGCGGGGGGGAGCTCAGTATAGTGGCAGCACAGGCGCCTTTAATCCCCGCACTCCAGAGACAGAGGCAGGTGGATCTCTGTGAGTTCCAGGCCAGCCTGGTCTACAGAGTGAGTTCCAGGCCAGCCATAGTGAGAGCCTGTGTACACAGAAAGAGAAGCAGGGGCACAGCAGAGCTGGGGAGCCTGATGTGGAGCAGTCAGTAGGGTGGAGCAGCCTGGAGGCTCCCTGCACTACCCGCTACTTCTCTTACTTGTCTTTATTGTGAGACAGGCTCCCCACAAAGGTGGAGTGTAGTGGGCTTTGGCATCCTCCTCCTCCTGTCCCCAGCTAGCCAATGCTGGGTTATAGGTGTAAGCCACCATCCATGCCTTAATTCTTTTTGATTCTTCCTTCCTGGGCTGGGGACCCATCTGAGGGCCTAACACATGCAGGGCTACTCTACCCTGAGCTGTAGTCCCAGCCTTTATCTTTAAGCAGGCTTTCATTGCTAAAAAACACTTAAAAAAAAATACAAGCACGTTAACACAGCTCTTTTTGCTTCTGCTACCCTCAGCCATCTGTCCATCCATCCATTCACCCACTCACTGATTCGTTTAAAATCTCTATTTGGGATATTTTAAATGCAAAAAAATGTAACCCGATTTATAAAATTTTGACTCAAAGGACCAGAAACCCTCAAAATTAGTTAAGGTACAAGAATATCTTTTACCTAATTAAGTCATCTTTCACATGCTTTCTAAAACCATAAGACAAAATTCACTTCCAATTAAAAAAAAAAAAAAAAAAAAGCACTTGTATTTCCCAACCAAAAACCTCATTGCCTGTGACTCTCAGTTTTGGTGGAGAATGTATTGGGGATGGTCTAGTGGCAGGAGATGCTTGAAGGTGGCAGCCCTCCAGCTGCTGACAGGTCACATAAACACCTTCCCTTAATGCTAGTCAGTGTGATACCAAGCAGGTGTGGTAGAGAGATCCTCATTACTGGGCTGAACAGTGGAGACTTCATGGGGGGACCCAAAGTCCAGCAATAAGGACTAGAAGACAGAGAAGGAGGAGAGGGGACAGAGGGTGGGCTTAAGGCAGAGAGAACAAAATGAGCAGAACAGTAAAGTCTGGAAGCAAAGGGGGCCCTGAGCTGCGGCCTGATGAGGACACAGAGAGTGGAAGTGTGGGGGGCCCACAGTCCAGTTCCTTCAGCTGTGGACATCACAGAGATGCGAATTTTTGAAAGGATCCAGTATGCAAATTCCATGTTGTCTCTTGCCATTTCGGTTTCACGCAGCCTTTCTATAAGGAGAGAGAAGTTCCAGGGACCACCGCTATTCATTCATTCATTCATTCATTCATTCACCCACTCCTTGTGCCTGGGACACTCCTGGCTCTGCAGGTGACCCAAGCAGCCACGCTCTGGGACGCGAGCGGGCTGTCAGCTCCCAGGCGGCAGCCAGAGCTCCGGACCGCTCCCGACCCAGGCTCACCTGGTTTCCGGTGGCCCGCAGGAGCGCAGACGCTGGGGACAGACTCGGCTCCAGCCTGGCTGGCGGCAGCGCTGCGGACGCGGAGGCCGGCAGTTCCGGAGCCGTTGCTGCAGAACCCGCGGGCGTTCCGGCTGTGCGGGTGACGGGCGAGGATGGCATCTGGGCCGAGGAGAAGGGGTCCCTGCTGCCCTCCACATACCCGGATCTTCTAGAAATAGCCACGAGAATAAGATTTCCCCTTTCTCCTGCTCGGTGTAGGCATGGGTGGATGTGGGTTCTTACGGGTCTAACTTTCCCCATTCACTTTTATTAGCTTTCTCGGCTTCTACGGAAGATTCCACTAGGTGGGAATGCAGGGTCGCATTGATCTTGTAGAGACTAGAACCAGGGCCTAAGAAAGCTCAACAGACTTACCTAAATGAGATGCGGTCAGAATGCTCGCCCTAGTAGTTCTCCATACTCTCAGAGGCATGAATTAAGTCTTTAATACCCACCCCCCAATTTTCTTTTAAATTTCTAAACTTTGGATGGCTCTAAAGGGCAAGAGTCGGTCTCAAACCCGAGTGATGGTTTTTGGGGTGTTGCACATACGGTCTCATCACTACACAGCAGAGGCTTGGTCTCCTGGTTTTTCCAAATGCTAGAATTACAGGATTTGTAAATACAAATAAACAAATAAATAAATAAACAAATAAATAAATAAGAAGGGTCCCCTGGTCTTTCCAAATGCTGGAATTACAGGTTGTGTATAAATAAATAAATAAGAGAAAGGTCTCTTGGTCTTTTCAAATGCTGGAATTACAGGTTCTGTACATATAAATAAATAGTATGAAAGGGTCTCCTGGTCTTTCTAAATGCTGGAATTACAGGCTGTGTAAATAGATATATATGTATGCATGTATATGAAGGGTTTTCTGGTCTTTCCAAATGCCGGAATTGCAGGTGGTGTAAATATAAATAAATAAATGAGAAGACCTTCCTGAAATGGAATGACCTACTTGCAGTGTGTGTGTGTACCTTCCCCTTCCAGTAGTGGGTATTGAACCCAGGGCCTTGCAAATGCTGGTCCCCAGCCTGGAAGTGGCCATTCATGATGTCTACCTCTGACCTCGTGCATTGGAACTCCCTGTGGGTCCCTGGAACCTCCTTCTGCCACTTCTGCCTGAAAACATGTAGGAGCGCCTGGAGGGAGAGCCTGGGCTTTGAGGCAAGACTAATATTTGCCTAGGGGGCAGGTTTCACCAGCATCCCGAGGTGAGCCACTTGTCCTTGAGCAGACCGGAATGCGACAGCTTTCTGGACAGGGCCTGTCTGTTCTTTCAAGTTGTTCTTGGAAATTGACGACTCTAGTGAGCAGGTTGCTCGGAGTTCAAAGATCATTTGGCTCTCTTCCCCGACGCTGTCACAGCGGCTTTCCGCCATGGCGCCAGGCATTCGCCCGTGCGACCACAGAGAGGCGCGCGCGCCCCGCGCTGCGGCCTCCACCCTTGGCGCCCCGGGGAGCCCAGTCCCCGAGAGTTCCTGCCTCGGCTCCCCAAGCCGCGTCCCTCTTCTCGCGAGATCTGCCGGCCCTGCGCGCTCTTCTCGCGACCCCCCGCCCCGTGGGCAGGTTCCATATTGGGTAAGATCTGGATTCAGAGCGGGGCCTCCTTGGAGCTGTTCTCGCGAGAGTTCCGCGAGAGGCTCCCGGCCGCTGCCTGTGGGATCGCCGCCACTGGAGCCCAAGCGGGGCGCTGAAGCGCGAGCGGGTGTCTTGCGGCGTCGGCGTGCGCTCCCTCCCCGGGGAGCGGCTGCAGGAGGACCGCGGCGGGAGCAGCCTCGAGCCGTGCAGCCGGCTCCGGCACCTTGCCGACGCTCGTAGGAGCCGCCGCGGCTGACAGGGGCGGCGGGTCGCAGCCTCCACACCTGCGCGGGTGGCGGGCGCGGGGTCCGGTCTGCCGCGGGCGGGCGCAGAGGAGAGCGTGCGGCTGCAGGCAGGAGCCCCCGCTCGGCCACCTCCTCGCCCCGCTGCTGCCGCTGGAAGATGTCGCAGGAGAGGCCCACGTTCTACCGGCAGGAGCTGAACAAGACCATCTGGGAGGTGCCCGAACGATACCAGAACCTGTCCCCGGTGGGCTCGGGCGCCTATGGCTCGGTGTGGTGAGTGTCGCCGGGCCTCGGGTTAGGGGTGGGGTGGGGGGACGCGGTGGAGCAAGCAGGGTGGCCCTGCATGCCTGAGGGCCAGGCCTGTCCCCACAGCTCAGCGATGCGCCCAGCGGCAGGAATTCTCCTCCGGGCGTGTCTGGGGGTGCAGGGGGCAGCTGGAGCGGGACGTGTCCTGCACCCCTCGCCCTGCATACGCAGGTCGGGGGCGAGCCGTGTGCGGGAGCGGGTCAGCTGCGGACGCGGTGGGATGCTTCTCTACCCTGCGCTCTCCCTGCTCCCAAGACTGGCCCTCCCGGGGGTCCTCTGCTGCAGCGCGGCCTCAGGACCCTGCCTCCGGGTACCGCCACTCGGGACGCGGGAGCCCTGCCCCGGGGAGCAGACGAGCTGGGCGGAGCTCCAGCGAGGAGCTGTAGGGCAAAGCCTGACCCGGGGACTGCGGTCACCTGAACGAAACTTGCAAGAGAAAGCGCTCCTTTCCCGGAATTTTTTTTTTTTTCCTTTTTTCTCCCCCTTTTCCCATTTTTGCAAGCCTCCATCGAAAAATCCTGTCTCAGGAAACGTTCCTTTGGGATTCGCACTTGAATTAGCAGCACCCCGAAGAGCTTAAAATACCGACTTTATCTCGGGGACCACGGTGCCAGCTTGCGTGGTGTGTTTCCGATTCGGTTGAAAGCGTATTTCCTTTTCGGGGAGGGAGGGTGGCAGCGCCTTGCAAGGACGCTCCAGCTCGCCGCTTAGTCACATACCACTGCTCATTTCAGTATTGTTTGACAAAACAGTTTTCCATACCGAGCAGAGGGGCGCCCCTCAAGATCAAGAAGGTAGGACTAGAGCTGGAGGTGTAGATAGCTTTTAATTGAAGTAATTCATGGGGGTGCTTTTCTTTTTTTTAAGTCCCTTAGAAGATTTGCGGAGTTTTATCAGCTTGTAAGTACCGAGGTACGTGGTGGTTTTCGGGAGATCCTGGAACATAGGAAACGATGCTTTTTAGCTTTCCTTAACACCGGGTGGGGGAGGGGGGTAGGAGTGGGGGGGGGCCTATTTTAGTTCCACTATGGCTCTCCCTGTCTTGCCTGGAACTCAACAAATTTTGTCTGCCAGCTCTGAGAATAAAGGCTTTTGCTACCATGCATGGCCCTGGGAGCAGGTTTCAGATTAAATTTCTACCATAAAACTTCCACTCCAGAAATGTTCTAAGGAACTTTGAAGGATTCACGCAGTATCTTTTACTATATCTTTTAGAGCTCCCTATCTGATAGTAATCTGATAGATTCAGTAGATGAGCCCTTCCTGTGTTTTAGTGACTTACATGCATTCATGGTTTCCGAAGGAGTCTGGGAAATGGTTTTTGTTTTGGAACAAATTCCAGGCTTCTGGATGTGCTAACCTTTAAGTATGAGTCCTGTGTTACTTAAAGTCATATCGTGAATTTCCTGTTTGGTAGAATCTTCTGGGTAATTGAGATTGTGCAATTGTGTCCAGCAACAGATCACATTGCATTTGCTGGCTCAAGCTGCTTAAGCTATGTTGCAGATGATACCAACTTGGACATCTTTCTCACGAGTCTACAGAATGGCAGTTTACACTTTAAAGGAAATGTCAATAATATCTCTCATGTATTTGTGATTGATCTGTTGCATCATTGTTTCTCTAATAGTTACCAGCTCCTTAAGTATCTCCATTCTTCGTTCCTAATTGGTACAGTACCAGGCGTTTGTTTCCATTTGAATGCTCAGGGAGTGAAGCTCAGGGGCTTCTGGGATGGTGAATTTGCAAGGTTTCCTGTGGACACCACTGTCCTGGCAGAAGAGCCAGCTTCACAGTGAAGTGCCACAGTGAAACCAACTCCACTTCCTCTAGTGCTGCTGTTTTCTGTGTAATATAATTGAGCACAACCTCACAATTAAATAGACTTCTACCAAACAGCTTCTTAAACATAGGTAGTGCTGGCCCAGTGATGGAACGCAGTGGGACAGCCCTGGCCTTGCCTGTGGGAGGCCCTGCATTCCAGCCCCAGCAGCAGTGCACCACACAAAGCAGGTTGCTTGAAATAAGGGCCCAAAAGGTATGCAGCAAAAATCCTGTTTCTGCTCTCAGCCCTGCATGCTGGTCTTCCAGAGACAACCACTGTTTAGTTCCTTGCCTGACATTCCAGAGAGGTGTAGTTTCTAGCGTAGAGATTTACTATGTAGCCTATTGATGAGGAAAAGATAGCTGAAATTGTGTGTGACCCAGCAAATGTCACCTTCAGTTAGATTTGCAAGTGTTAACTTCTCTCAAGTTATTTGAAATTGTGTTTTCAATTAGCTTTTTAGGTGTGACTGAAAAATACTTTTTTGTTTGTTTTTTGAGATGAGCTGTCCTAGAATTCACATTGTAGACCAGACTGGCCTCCAACTCCGATCAGCTGGACTTTGCCTCTCAGAGTGCCTGGATTAAAGACTTGCAACACTACACCTGACTTCTTGAATTTCTTTTTTAATCCACTTTGAGGCCTGTGTTCCCTTTCTTCACCTTCGTTCTCTGAGATAGTTTGATGTTGGGGAATAATGAAGTCCATTTGAATGGATATAATTGAGGGGGATTTAAACTGAGCTCTTGAGAAGAGAGGAGGCTGTTCTACTGGTGACAGTGGAATAAGTCAGGAGGGACCTGAAGTCTCTTCAAAAAAGGAATCTCTGAATTGGACATGATACACTTTGATTTGTAACTTAATTTTTTTCTTTTAAGTTTAAGATTAATTTTAATTTGTATTATGCAGTGAGCGACAGTAACAAAAAACAAGCAGCAAACTGTAGTATTACCAACTGTGACTCAAAGTTGAATGAGAGTCTAGAAATTGAGAATTGGCTTGTTTTTACAAATATCTTTCTTTTTAAAAGTGTAAAGGGAACTAAACTAAGTTCTCTAAGTTTTAAGGAACTGTATTTACTGCCTGAAAAGGGAAACAAGCAAAATCATTAAGACCACATTGTTGCAAAGCATTGATTGTGTGGTTTGGGACATAGGGGAAAATCTTTGTGGTGAATTTAAGGAAATACAAACGGGAACGTCAGTGTCTTTCCTCTGGGGAAAGGGGCTCTCCAGCCCCTTGCTGGACACACTTGGGTACCATGCCTTGGGAGTGAGAATTAAGAATTACTTCTAGATCATTCACAGCTATTTATTCATTAGTCTGGATTACATAACACCAAACTCTGGCTAGAATCAAGGCTAGATTCTTGAGCTAAAAGTACAGAACGAGACAGCTCATTTTGTCATTGGGCTTGTAGAAGAATGGATGGATTTAATGGCTGCATTTTATGGGTTGCTTGCTGTGTTGTAGGCATGGAGATGCTTAGTTTATGATCGGCATGTAGACATGTAACAAACTTGTAGCTAAACATGGTAATTTCTTCTAACTAAATCTGATTTAGCATGCTATATAGGACAAGATTATTCCAGTAAATATAACAAAAATAAATGAAGCTTTTTTTTTTTAAGTATTAATAGCCATTCACCATTAGTTTTAATTAGCCAGGGAAAAAAAATAAAACTCCACAATTAGGTATGACTTTTCACTCTTGACGACCGAGAAGGCTGGGCCTTTACTATTAGTTGTAATAATAGCCGGTCTCTCTTCCTTCCCTTCCTGCCTTTCTTCCTACTTTCCTTCAGGACACAGCCTTCTGGTCTTGAACTCTTGATCCACTTGTCTGAGGCTCTCTAATGCTAGGGTCATAGGAGTGGGCCACCAAGCTGCTTTAGCTGACCTATCTCCCATTTACTGTTTTGTGACTAAAAGTAGACTAGTTAACTGGATGTTACCAGTCTTAATAAGCATTTAGGTTTGAGGCCAACCTAGCCTCACTCAGCAGAGTGAACTCAGTGCCCTTTCTCAAGAAAAACAATAAATAAACAAAAAGTGCCCACCAAATATGATTGGCAAGAGGGTGTGTGTGTGTGTGTGTGTGTGTGTGTGTGTGTGTATGTATGTGTGTGTGTGTGTGTATGTGTTTAGATTTATTTATTGTTATTTGTATGAATGTTTTGTTTGAATGTGTATTTCTACACCACAAAGTGCTTGGTGCCTCTGGAGCCCAGAAGGGGGTATTGGATCCTCTGGACTTGGAGTTACAGAAGGTTGTGAGCCACCAGAAGCCCTTGCCAGTGCTCATAACCACTAAGCATCTCTTCCCCAGCTCCCGGCAATGGTTTGTATGGATGGAGGAGAGTTCAGCTGAGCTAGCTGTAGAGTTTATTTTGTTGAGTTCCGTTTCCCACTCATGATGAGCACTACACCCCAGGCCTCTGAGTTCTGCCACTTTTCAGTTTTGAATATTGAGGAGTATTCTTTTGATTTCTCTTTAATTCAGCCTCAGAGATGATATGTGTTGGCTTTGCCTTCTGTGGACAATGTTGGGAATTGTGCTAAACCCTTAAAGCTTAGGACTCAAATGTCGAGGAGTTCCCTGGATGCTGTCACTTTCGTATTAACTGGCATCTTAATGTGATTCTTTGGTTTATCATGATCTTCATTTAAGGCATTATCAGTCCCTCTCTTTCTAGAGTAGGTGGGTTGCTTTTCCTTCTCTCTCTCTTCTGCATCTTTAGTAACGGAACCCTGGGGGCTGGTGCACACTAACCATGGGATCCAGTGAGCTGCACTCCAGCCTCCAGGCTGGCGTTTTAGCCTAGTTCTGTGGATGAGCTGGGGTTAACAGAAGACCCTGTGCTGTATGACCATCAGCTAGAGCTGAATGGATCTGGGAGCAATCAGAAGGGGGAGGGTTTGCAGCTGCTAGGAATCCTACCTGGTCATATTTGCCTTTGTAAAGACCAACTTCTGTGCTGAAAAAGTAAGCCAAGGTGGGTTGCAGACAGAGCAGAGCTGGGGTCTAGCTCCCTAGCTTTTCATTTCTGTTCCTTAACTGATCGAGGCACTAACTAAACTGTTTGTGGTTTATGTAAGCACAAGAGAGATAAATCATGGCAGGGACTTGACCTATGCCCTGTACTCTTCATCCACAAGTCCAAAAGTGCCAGAGCCAGAATTTTTGTTGAGCTCGGAAATTCAGGGTACTCCACTTCAGCTCTCTAAATAACATGCTTACTTCAAAATTTTTTTTTGTTTTTTTTTTTTGTTTGTTTGTTTGTTGTTGAAGGGTTTTGCTGCCAAAAGGAAGGGATCAAAGAGATTAGCTGCTGAGTTCAGCTGAAAAAGAAAGAGGAGCTGCTGGCAGGCTGAGTGTTTTCTAACATCTTTGACTTCCAGGCTTTTTCTTAATACTTGCTCATATTTTAAGTCACTTGTATCTTCCTCAGAGTATCCGAGCATTTAAAATCACATTTATCTTAATCTTTGGTTCTGTGTCTGTTTTCCATTCCTGCCTTTCCCTCATTGTGTTACTTGGCACTGATGTTTTTGTCTGTAAGACTCCAAGGAATGTTAACTTGAATAGATGTGACCAATACCTGTCTACAGATACCTTGTAACAGCTCTGCTCTGTCCTGTCTTGGCTGTCTTCATGTGCTGCACACTCTCTGGCTCTCTTGCTCTCGCTCGCTCGCTCTCTCTCTCTCTCTCTCGCTCGCTCTATACACGCACACACACATACACACACACACACACATCCCGCCTACACACACTGCTTTATCATCTGGTTGCAGAAAGTAAGTTCCTGAAAACAGGTTCCCATGGCAACATAACAGAAAGGTAATAGAACAAATGTTTATTCTGTCTAGACCTGTTGTCTGACTAACTGTAGACCCTGAACATGTTTGCTCCTGTCACACTGAACAATGTGATTACAGATTTCCTTGTTTCCCTCAAAACCTCCTCCTTGTAGATCTTAGTGGGGTTGCCACTGTGCTTGTGACGTGAAGGAAGCTGTGTGTGTGCCCTACTGCAGGTGTATACTGGTTGTGTCCCCAAGCTTGCAGGCCACAGCTTACCTAAAACAGCAGCAGTTGCTCCTTTGTTGTCATAAGTTCTTTAGCTTAGTATTGGTAGTGTTAAGCGTTGTTTATAAAGTCCAAAGAAAGCAAGGGACCTGGGGAGGTGCCATAGTGCTTGCCGTGAAAGCATGGGGCCGTGACTTGGATCTAGACAGCATGTGAAAGCCGGACACAGCACATGTGTGAGCTCAGTGCTGGGGTGCAGAGACAGGAGGATGGGTGGAGCCTTTGGACTAGCTGGCCAGCTAGCCTAGCCAAGTTAGTGAGGTCCAGATTCAGTGAGAAACCCTTTCTCAAAACACGGTGGAAGGCACCTAAGGTCAACCTCTGACCTACACACATGCACACACAAAAGCAGGAAGAGACCTAGGTTGCTTTGGAAGTCTTTGTAGCTTTTCTTTCTTTCATATTGTTCAGTGTCATCATCTCAAAACTACCTTTATATTTCTAAAGACAGCCCTTCCCCTTTCAAGTGACATTCTAGTAGCTTGTCAAATCTAGGGCAGCTTGATGCCAGGGTATGTATTGGAAATCTGTGTCAGAGAACCATTTCCATCTGGTGATTCAGATCTGGAAAGGATGACATCAGCGTGTGCCCACAAGAGGTCAGAAAACAAAACAAAACCTCTTTTGATGTGTGAAGGCTCTGGGAGGCTGTTTTAGTTAAATGGGGTGTGAGAGTAATTGGTCTTGATCTTGAGCCCTTTGCTCGGATCCACTTGGACCATTGTCATGCTCATAATCAGGCCTTTGCTCTTTCCTGTAACACGCAGCTTGGGGTGTCTGGCTTGTGCGAGTACTGAGTTCATCTTGTATTACTGCATTCCTGTAGCAGATCTAATTTAATTCCCAGAAATAATTTTTTTATTCTTAGTATCTTCAGTAGGTGACTCCTCTTTACCCTTCCCCCTTAAACTTCACTTAGGGCTTTTGCTAGCTCTAACTTCCTTGAACCTAGGTTTAGAAATACATCGTTTAATCTACCAGTTGCCAGTGAAGACTTTAGTTCTTTCTCATCTGTAAAAAAAGAAAGAAAAATCCAACTCCCTAGTAATCATTGTGCAATTCTGATGTTGACATCTTGTGTTGACATAGTTGTGATTACCTGATTGTGTGTGTGTGTATGTGTGTGTGTGTGTGTGTGTGTAAATGTTCTTGCATGTGTGTTTGCATATATGCAAAGACCAGAGGTTAACTTCAGTTATTGTCGACTATCACTTTCTACTTTATTTTTTGATAGTATCTCTCACTGGATCTGGAGTGCATGGATTGCTTAGACTAGCTGGCCAGAGGTCCTCAGGAATCTTCCTGTTTCCAGGCACATCGTCTCCTACCTGTTTTTTGTTGCTGATGTTGTTTGGTTTATGTTGATACTGGGATCAAACTCAGCCTTCATACTTGCTGCTGGAGCACTTTTCTGACTGAACTGTCTCCCCAGTTCTGCCCTTGTGTGATGCTGCAGTCTGGCTTGCTTAGGTTTCTGATTCCTTATGTCGTGTTCTGAGTGCCCTATGGTTGGGTGATCTCTTTTGAAATGAGCGACTCAATGTTAAATGATACTGATACCAGGCAAAAGGTTTAAAAAGTAACAGTGTTATCTGAGATGTTGGAAAAATAGTTGCCTGGTTAAGAACACTGGCTGTTCTTCCAGAGGATCTGGGTTCAATTCCCAGGACCCACATGGCAGCTCACAACTGTCTCTAATTGTAGTCCCAGGGGATCCAACACCCCACACAGACTTACATGCAATACACATGAGAGTTTTAAAAATTGTGATCTGTTTTTTTTTTTTTTTTTTTTTTTTTTTTTTTTTTTTTGGTATCTCTGAACTTCTTTACATCCCCAAACATGGTGTAACATAGGGTTCTTGGTTTGTGCCTGTTCTGAGCAGAGGGTGATACTTTGTTGTGGGTCTGACTGGGTATTATATATTTAACAGCAGTGTTGTCCCCTAATCTTAAGATTTATGACAATTTCCCATTGTGACAGCCAGATTTGTCTTATAAGTGGTGCCTTATGTTGGGGGAGGGTTGGAAATTAGTCACCTTTAATTGAAAACGTTTTACACAACAGTACATATCTAGAATAATTGGTCTTGACTAAAACCTATAGGCTAACTTGAACACTGTACCTGTCAGCAGAGAGGAATGCTACACATGGGGCTTCCTTCAGCATGACCGTCATTATCTTCAGGAGAACATGAGAAAGCATTATCGAGGTCCCAAGCTTACTGTGGTTAGAACCGCTTGCACAGATCGTGTGTTGGCCACGTGGGTAGCTGTATAGTGCTGTGAAGAAACAATGAATGTGAATAACTTTGTTTTCCTTTTGTCGTGATTCCTCTTAGGACTTGTAAATGTTTCTGGAAAGGAAAGCTTATTGAGTATGTTAGCATTAAGTCCAAATCTGAAGGTAGTGCTTTTCCCAGCATCTCTGGTTTTCTTTTCTTGACTTTTTTTTTTTTTTTTTTTTTTTTTTTTGGTTTTTCGAGACAGGGTTTCTCTGTGTAGCCCTGGCTGTCCTGGAAACTTACTCTGTAGAACAGGCTGGGCTCGAACTCAGAAATTCGCCTGCCTCAGCCTCCCGAGTGCTGGGATTGAAGGCGTGTGCCATCATGCCCGGCTATCTCTGGTTTTCTCGCCCTTTTTCTCCTACTGTAATCTTTCAGTAGGTAGCTCTTTTCAGAGTTCAAATATACAGTGTTCAGGCCAGCCAGGACTATATAGTGAGACCCTATCTCAAATAAAATAAAAATGTTAGAAAAGCAAGAGAATTTCATGTGAACACAGAACAAGAAGTAGCAGTGTTACCCATTGACGTGACCAGCTTATGCTTGACACAGTCCAGATATATAAGCCATCCCTGGCTTGGAGCATACCATGCACACTAGCCTGGCTGCAGATCATGGTAGTCTCCTTCTTTCTACCTCTGTCTCTGCTGGGATTACAGGTGTGCACCACTGCTCTTATTTTGAAGGTTCTTGTTAGCATTTTAGTCTTTAAAGTATTAGACAGTTACAGAGGGTGAGTTTTTAGTAATCTGTGGATTCCAGCAGTAACAAAAAAATTAGCTTTATTCTTGACTCAGAGCCTTCCATTTACACTCATATTTTGGTGTTTCCTGAATTAACCATGGTAATGCGTGAAAGGTTCTGGCATGGTAATAAATAATTCTGTATTAGAATTTGTAACTTTTAATATTTAATGCTGTGCTTTATATCTTTATTTCTATGTATATGTGTGCCTGTTCACAAGTTTGTGTGGAAGCTAGAGGTGCAGTCTATCTTCCCTCAGACAGAGTGTCATCAGCCTGGATCTCTAGTTAGGCTAACTGGCCAACAAGTCCCAGGAATCCTCCTCTTCTGTCTCTACACAGTCCTGGAGTTACAGGTACACACCACCACACCCAGCACTTAAGTGTGGTTCTGGGGATAGAACTTGGGTTCTGACAGCCCCACTTTGTGTCGTCCTCATACTTCAAAGTGCTCTGTTGTTCTGATATCCTGTGTTTATCTTTGGGCAGTTTTACTCATCATCGCCATCATCATTTTGCATCATGACTCATTTTTAAGTTTTCTTTTTCTATATATATCCATTTTGGGCACATTGCCGTACAAAAGTACTCTTGGTGGTTGGCACTCCTCTGTTGTGCTAGGAGTGGTGGTACAGACCAGTAATTCCAGTAGTCAAGAGGTTGAGGCAGGATGATTTTGAGTTTGAGGTCAGCGTGGGGCACCTTGTGATAATCTTATATCAAAAGAACTAGGGACATCTAATCTTGTAAATTCCGAGTCCACTGAGATGTACAAGATTTTGTAGCACCCTACCTTCCCTGATTAGTTTTTATTTTTTTAATGATTTGTTTGCTTTCTGTGCAATGGTGTTCTGTTTGCATCATGTGTGTCTTTCTTTCTTTTCCTTTGCTTTGATGAAGTACCCTGACAAAAGTAACGTGCAGGAAAAAGGTTTCTCTTGGCTCACCTCTGAAGAATACAGTCCTTTATGGTGGTGGTGGTGGTGGTGGTGGTGGTGGTGGTGGTGGTGGGGTTAAGGCAACAGGAGCCTAAAGCAGCTGGTCCCAGCCAGTCCACAGTCAGGAAGCAGAGAGTGATGAGGTCATGCTGCTGTTCAGCTCCCTGTTCAGGATCCCAGCCAGGGAATGACTGGGTGTTCCCAGCCCAGTCAGTGTAATAAAGATAATCCCTCACGCCCAGAGGCCTGTCTCCCAGGTGAGTCTAGATCCTGCTCAGTTAACAGCACTAACCATTATAGTGTGTGTGTTTATACACACTTAGGTTTAAGTTTTCGATTTACTGTAGTGAAGAAAATTTGTTGATACCTATCAGACAGTGTTCCAGACTCACCAGCATGTGGAACAGACTGCTTAGAAATAAAGAAACTGATTAGGGAACTATATTCACATAGTGTGGACATAAACCCAGAAGTGGTGGTTGTCTGTGCACTATAGTATTTAGGATGGTTTCATGGAGGAAAAAAGTATTGAGAGTTATTTTGAGAGCTGAGTAGACTAATCAGTACAGCAGGAGAGAATATCATGTAAGTGAACAGATGCCAAGAGGACCAGCCTGACCCCGCTGCGGCTCTCAGCTGTGTTTCACAGTCACTCGGGAGTCAAGATGTAGGTCTACAATTGGACTCAGGTAACTGCTTTCCCTAATAGTTGACTTGTGTTCCTGACTAGCAGAACTTCTGTACAAAGCAGAGAGCTGTTATCTTCACTTATACAGTGGAAGAAACAGTATGCCTTTAATCCCAGCACTCGGGAGGCAGAGGCAGGCGGATTTCTGAGTTGTTCCAGGACAGCCAGGGCTACACAGAGAAACCCTGTCTCAAAAAACCAAAAAAAAAAAAACAAAAACAAAAACAAACCAAAAAACCAAAAAACTTCCTGTTTGAAGTGTTGGCTTGGACTGATTGGAGGAAGAAAGGGCTGCTCTTGTACAGTCGGCTGCAGTTTGTCTGCAGGCACCCCTGTCTTTTTGACTCCCCAGCCTTCTCTATTCTTGAGGTCAGCAGTGATCTGGTTTTGGTATGTGTTTGTTATTTTTGTTTTATGATCAGGTCATGGCTAGGTGCCAAGGATAAAAGATAAACCACAGCTTCTGCTCTCTCACAGACTGGAGTAGGAAACAAGTATGCAGAGGAAAGGTGGTTCTGAGTTCCGTCTTTAAAGGATTAGTTACAATGTACTGCCAACTGTAGTAGTTCTCAGGTTCCATCTAAGGGTTGTAGAATCCATGTACACTTCTAACTTGTAGAAACTACAGGTATCCATAGATTGACAAATCATGGAGGATTTCAAGGACTCTCAGTTACATTTTAATAATCTTCTCTTTTTACTATTACTTCAGAGATATGCTCAACTTGCAGTGTGAGAGAAAGATCTAAAAATACTGAGAGTTTACTACATGGGAAGCCCCATGCTAGAGACTGCAGGCACAGACTTATTTTATAGTTGGATATTCATTTCAACTTGGAGTATTTAAAACTACCTTCTGGGGCTGGAGAGGTGGCTTAGTTGTTCAGAGTTTGAACTGTTCTTGCAGAGGATCCAAGTTTTATTCCAGTAGCTTATAACTGCCTGTGACCTCAGATTCAGACATGGCCTCTACAGACATGGTACTCACATGCACAAGCCCCCACACAGACACAAACAACAGTTTTGGGGTTTTTTGTTTTTTTGTTTTTTGTTTGGAGAGGAAAGGATTTATTCAGCTTACACTTCCACATTGCTGTTCATCACCAAAAGAAGTCAGGACAGGAACTCACACAGGGTAGGAACCTGGAGGCAGAAGCTGATGCAGAGGCCATGGACTGATGCTGCTTACTGGCTTGCTTCCCCTGGCTTGCTCAGCTTGCTTTCTTTTCCTTCTTTTTTTTTATTTTTTTATTTTTTTAATTAGGTATTTTCTTCATTTACATTTCAAATGCTATCCCAAAGGTCCCCCATACCCTCCTCCCCACTTTAGTTTTTAATATAAAGCACATTCAACATACTTACTTGAGCCTCTTCACAGCGTTTTAGGCTAGGCGGGGCTGGTGATTCCTTGTTTTATTCCTTTGGAAACAGATGCGTTAAAGCTTTGTTTGGGATCATCTCCTAGTAAGTGCCAAACTAGAACTCATATTTTGACTACTGGTTTGTTTTTTGTTTGTTTGTTTGTGTGTTTGTTTTTTGTATTGCATGGGGTACATTTAAATTTGCTAATTGGAAATTTCTAGATCAATAAAAGATTTTTTTTTTTTTAAGAAAAAGATTTCTTTTATGTGCATTGATGTTTTGCCTGCATGTATGTCTGTGTGAAGATGTCAGTTCCCCTGGAACTGAAGTTATAGACAATTGTGAGCTACCATGTGGCTGCTGAGAATAGAACCCAGATCCTCTGGAATAGCAGCCAGTGCTCTTAACTGCTGAGCCATCTCTCCAGCCCAATAAAAAGGTTTTTATTATTATTATTATTATTATTTATTTTTTGTATATGAGTACACTGTAGCTATCTTCAGACACACCAGAAGAGGGCATTGGATGGCTGTGAGCCACCACTTGGTTGCTGGGAATTGAACTCAGGACCTCAGGAAGAGCAGTCAGTACTCTTAACCGCTGAGCCATCTCTCCAGCCCAAAAGATTTTTTTAATGTAGAGAAATACATTAGAAATACCAGCTTTGGGCTGGCAAGATGGCTTAGAGGGTAAGAGCACTGACTGCTCTTCCAAAGGTCTTGAGTTCAATTCCCAGCAACCACATGATGGCTCAACTACCCATAATGAGATTTGATGCCCTCTTCTGGTGCATCTGAAGACAGCTACAGTGTACAGTGTATAATAATAAATAAACCTTAAAAAAGAAAAAAAAAAGAAAAAGAAATACTAACTTTGACTTAACATTGGTTATGGAGGTTTGTTTGTTTGTTTGTTTGGGTTTTTGTTTTGTTGTTTTGTTTTTTTTTTTTTGCCCAAAAGAAATCCAAACCAAAAAACCCGGTAAGTTGGAATATTAAGTCATAGTGCTTCTAACACATCTATCCACCCCAGTGTCCTGCCTTAGCAACAGATTACACTGTAGTGTGTGAACACCCGGCTTCCTGGGACAGATGCTGTTGCTGAGCATTGGGAGAGCATCTGCCTGCTTATCATCAGCCTGGAGACGCTCACGTCAGAATTCCAAGTAATTTGGTACTGAGTGCTTGCCATCTTCTCAGTCTTAAAGGTGTATAGAACAAAGTTGGAGAGCAAATTAGAGAACATCTGTAGTCTGAATAAAGAATTAAGATGTCCTGTTGAGGCAGAGCTTAGTTCCTTCCCCTCTACTGAGGACTGTACTTGGTGGCTCAGTTTTCTACTGTGTAGAATGTGGCAGGAATGAGTGGCTGCAGAAGGAATGCTGTAAATGAGATTGTACCTCCTGTGGTGCTTTTTCCCTGGGAACACTGCTGAAGGAGTAGGATATCCAACATCTTGCTTACAGGCTGCTTTGCAGGCCATGTGCATCAGGATAGCTATGAATTCCACCCAACACATGCATAGATGACATCATTCTATCACAGTTCAGGAGGTTGGACACCCCTATTCTAGAGCATAGTTTCTCAGCTCTGATACACTTTGGCATTTGGGGTCAAATAGTTGTTCATAATTCTTGGCTGTTGTATCTCCTGTAGGATGCTTAGCAAGCAGCATCTCTGGACACCACCTACTTGGTGCCAGGAACATTCTTCTCTAAGACTTGGTTGTGACAGTCCAGAATGACTTTTGGATGTCCTCTAGGGAACAAAATCACCCTTTCTTTTCTTTTTTAAAATAGTATTTATTTCATGTATATGAGTACACTGAAGCTCTCTTCAGACACACTAGAAGAGGGTATCAGATCTCATTATAGATGGCTGTGAGCCACCATGTGGTTGCTGGGAATTGAACTCAGGACCTCTGGAAGAGCAGTCAGTGCTCTTAACCACTGAGCCATCTCTCCAGCCCTAAATCACCCTTTCTAAAGAACTTCTAGGGGAAGCCTGCAAAGCAGCCCTGTGGAGAGCCCAAGATGGCAAGCACTACAGCTAAGAGAACCCTTGGAAAAGGATCCTCCAGCCTCAGCAGGTATAAAAGTGACTGTTGGGCTGGAGAGATGTTCAGCAGTTAAGAGCACTGGTTGCTTTTCCAGAGGACCTAAGTTTGGTTCTCCGGGCCCACATGGTAGCTCACACCCATTTGTAACTCCAATTCCAAGGCATGTGACTTCCTCTTTTGACTACTGCATGAACATGGTACACAGATATACATGTAGGTAAAACACGCCTTCCCATGATGAAAATGTAAAAACAATTAGAAGAGACTTGCTATGGTCCATCTCTTCACTGCAGCTTTCGGGGAAATAGCCAGAGCCACCTTGCTAAATAGCTTCCTAGTTCTTGATCCACAACAATAGGAGATAATAAATCAGGTTTAAAGCTCCACATTTTGGGAATATTTGTTACCCAGCACTAGATAATACCCTAAGTGCTATCATAAAATGTCCAGATATTGTATAAGGTAGAAAGTTCTGTACTTCGGGAAGTTAGCTTGTGGAGACATCAGTCCTTGTGTTTACCCATAGTTAGGTTTGTAGCTCAGATTTATACAGAGATGGAGCCTAGGAACTATTGCTATGAAAGCTTTTTCCATGCTGGTAGCTAGACCATAGTAACTTGAGTGTAATATGGTTAGTCTGATATTTTAGATTTATTTGAAGTGAGTTAATTATGATTACTTAAAGAAATATTTGCTATTGAGATTTTGAAACAGCAAAATGGAGAAATGTTTCTAGTGGTACACTGTAATGAGGCTTTGGAAAATAGCCCCTTTTATAAAAGAAGGCACAGTGGGAGGGACATAACACTCAAAAATGCGGTTTATACCTGTGTGGAAATGACCTTATAAAACCCCTGATTGTGCTGGAGTGGTAAAATAAGGGCCTTTACATTTGTCTGAGGCTAGAGGATCCTCTAAAGGCACCTTACCCGTGTGGCTATTGACAGAAGGCCTGGTTACTATCTAGATCTCTGCACAGGGCTGCTACAGTCTTCTCTAGATCAGTGGTTTTCAACAGAGGGGACATTTTGTTCCCTTGGAAACCACATTTTGAAAGGGAGGGGGAATCTGGGTGTCATGGCATGCACTTGTAATCTGAGCACTGGGGCAGCACAGAAGGGCAGATCTTGGGCTTGCCCAGTCCAGCCTACTTGGTAAGTTCTAGGCCAGTGAGAGAAGAGACCCTTTCTCAAGGTACCTTTTCAATTTAAATGAACTAGACAGTGCCAGAATAGTAGTATGTGGCATAGTCACTTGTTGAGTGGATTGTAGATTCCTTTCCTCTGGGCTTTCAGTTTGTTTTTTAGATGGTTTAAGGCTTTTCTAGGAGTGTCTGCTTTTGGAAATTTATAATTTAGAGCAGAATGCATGATTTCTGTTCTTTCCAAATACTGCTCTGATAGGGAGAGGAAGCAGCATGTTAGTGCATAGAGCTCTAGGGCATTAGCAGCCTTTGCTGGAGGGTTTCCAACCCACAAGAACTATGTCTGAGTAACTCCTGCCTGTCTTGTACATGTAAGGTGTATTTTCATGGGAGTGTGTGTCCTCTATGGTAAGAATTAGTATGTTGTAATGAGAGCATGTGATTAGGGAGGAAGCATTAGACGGTCACTGAGCTGGTGCTGCGTTATATGTGCGGACATCTGGTGTGACTGCATCAGTGAGAATATCACAAAAGGCAGATTTGAAAATTACTTGGTAAAATGAAAAATGATTGTGATTTAGGAATGTAGGTTTCAGATTTACATATGGTGATTATGTCCGTGTAAGTATCATTAGAAGGAAATGTAATTGCTACTAACTAGTAGTTTGCACTAAGTTGAAAACACCACTAAGTGACAGAGCAGCAGTGTGAGTCACGTATCTCACTCTACTAATGGCCTCCATGAGAAATGAAAGCTTGTTTTAAGAAAAAAAGAGAGAGAGAAAATGGAAACATACACTGTTCAAAAGAGTGTAACAAGTTTAGGATATATTAGATATTTATGCTGTATGAATACAGTATTTCCCTATGATAGAATCATTTTCTGCTTCTGAAACTTGTTCTTTTGCCCTCAGTACATGAAAGAGTCTTGCTCTTTGCTCCATGTGTGTGAACGGAGAATGTACTAGAATTTTAAAGTCCTGTTGTTGGAATTTCAAGTAGTTTCTAGTTTTCCTGTGACCAGGCTGCAACAGATATGTACTTTGAACCCTATTTTGTTTGTATCTGTGCCGATGTTTTGAGATATGATTTTACTCTGTAGTAGACTGGCTTCTACCATGTCCCATCTGCCTCTGTCTTCCAAGCAGAAGGATTATAGGCATGAACCACTCACTACTACTCCCAGCTTCAGTGTGTGTGTGTGTGTGTGTGTGAGAGAGAGAGAGAGAGAGAGAGAGAGAGAGAGAGAGGAAGGAGATCCTTTTTTAAAGATTTATTTATATGAGTACACTGTCACTATCTTCAGACACACCAGAAGAGAGCATCAGATCCCATTAGAGATGGTTGTGAGCCATGCAGTTGCTGGGAATTGAACTCAGGACCTCTGGAAGAACAAGAAGTCAGGAAAAGAATGAGAGAATGAGAATGAATAAATGAATGAGTATGCATCATTACAGACTTAGACTTGTGGATGTCGGAGGACAACTTGCAGGAGTCAGTTCTCTCTCCTTCCACTGTGTAGGTTTCCGGGGCTGTATTCTCAGGCCTGGCAGTAAGTGCCTTTACCCTCTCATCTTTTCTTTACCTGCTGAACCATTTCACAGGCCTCGGTATATATGGTTTTTTAATCCAGGATTTGGAGAAATGTTTAACTGTCTGTTGGCTGTTTAATTGGTCATTCCTGGTATCTTGTGCATTTTGTTATCCCAGGTAGATAGTAAGTTTTGTGACATCAGCTACCATATTTACTGTTTTCTTTTGTATTCATAAAATAAAATAACATCGCTTGGTGGTAGGGGCACTCACCTTTAATCCAAGGACTGGAGAGGCAGAGGCAGGCGGATCTGTGTGTCCAAGGTTAGCCTGGTCTGCAGAGTGAGTTCCAGGATAGCCAGGGCTACACAGAGAAACCCTGTCCCCCAAAAACAAAACCACAAAAAAAGAAAAAAGAAAGAAGCCCTATAAACCAGGAGTGGTGGCATGTGTCTCTAATCCCAACACACAGTAACTGACAAGAAGGTCATACATTCAAGCCAGTGTAGAAAATTTAGCCAGACACTGTCTCAAAATAAAACAAACATTAGTAAAGGGTATGCGGCTCAGCTTACTGACCAGTATTTGTCTGGTGTGTGTCCAACCCTGAGGGAACTGGGAAGTGCTAATTGAGGAAACTGGGGTTTTGAGCCCTTTGTATCACGATGGTGAGGGAAACAGATGGACTTCTTGTCCTCAACTTGCCCAGGGCAGGTGGCAGTAGGAGTCATTATTAATGTCTGATAATTGAGTTTTACAAAATTTGCTAAACCTGCCATAAAAACTAGTACCTTAGGTTAGATACAGACATTATATTTGTTTTATATATGAGGTTGGTAGAATTTAATTAACTTCCTCAAGAGTTATTAAGTGGCAAAGCTAGTATTAAAACCCTGATAGTCCTCTTCCAGAGCCCAGCCCTTGTTTAACTACCTGGTGGGTGGTAAATAAACATATACTAATCATTGTGATTATTGGGGACTGTAGGGTCCCTGTGCGGCATCTGTCCTCCACTGAGTGGCTAGTGAAGTCAGAGGGTGGAACCTGCCCCTCTTGCTCTGGAGCTGGCTGCAAAAGAGCCTGGGTAGTGATCATAATGGGCAGCTGTTCTGCTATCCAGCTGAGCTGAACTTGTAGGTGTGGCCACATCCTGCTGGCCCTCCCTGCTCCCCACAGGTTCATCCCCAAGGAGAGGACAGAGTTACAAAGGCTGCATGAGGCATGACACTCAGAGTGGAAGTTGAAGAAGCCACATTGTGTGGGGGCCATGGCCATTTCCTCAGTTTCTAACCACACACTGGTAAAGGGAAGGTTGTCTTATGGTCTTATGGAGATAAAGGGTGAAAGACGGAGAGTGCTTGCCTCAGGTGGGTAGGAACCCCTGTGGAGGGGTGACTCTGCCTATATATACTTGAAGAATAAAGATTTAGTTGTGGGGTGGGTGCGGGTAGGCGAGAAGGAACTAGCAGCAGCAGATCCAAATAGTTTACAGAACTGAAAGAAGCCAGCACACCAGAGCAGGCCTGTGGTGGGGGACTACTGATTGGGTGAGCCCTGGGATTGGGTCAACTCATCTGAAACTTAGACAGCGGTAGGAAATGTGCATTTTTATTCTGTATTACAAGAAAATTCCTTGAGTTTAAAATAGTCATTTATTATTTTGAAATTGCACGTCGGAGGGCAGCTTGTAGGACGGATCTTTTCACCTTGTCAAGTTCTTAAGAATTAGGTATCTTCTGGACCGCCCACAGTCCTGCTGCCCAGAAAAGAGATTTCAAGAAAGGATAGGCTTTGGGGGTTTTGTGTTTATAGATGGAATTTAACCCGAAATGACCAGTTGTGTAGTTTTCTCATCCCTGCAACCAAACACCTGAGAGGAGAAAGGAGCCAGGGCTTACGGTCTCCATTTCACAGGGCTCCCCCGTGCTTGCCTCCATCCATACCCTCGAGCAGAGCACGTGGGAGGGCATACCGTGGGCTGTTCTGTACACCTGAGCTGGCAGGAATGGGACAGAAGAGAGGGTGCCCAACCAAACTATCTCCTTCCAGCTAAGCTCTACCACCATAGTGAAAACACTGAAGCTTTTCTCTTTTGTTTAGTATGAGGTGATGTACTGTGTGTTCTTGTGTCGTGGTGTGCGTGTATAGGACAGAGGACATTTTCAAGTTGGTTTTCGCCTTTTACCATTTGAGTTCCTGGAATCAAACTTAGGTTGTCAGGCTTGTACCCTCATCCACTGAGCTATCTGCTTGGGCCCTCCCACCTCCAAAGATTTTAGAATTCTCTCAATCTGGAAATGGCACATCTGTTGTTCCAGTGTTCAGAAGGTGGAGGCAGAAGGATCAGGAATTTAGGATTATCTTCAGCTTGAGAGTGAGTGTAAGGCCAACCTGGATTTACCTAACAGCAAAGTGGTGCTACCAGCTGGGAACCAAGTGTTTAACCCATGCGCCTGTGGAGGATAGTTCACGCTGAACTGTAACACAGCTGTAAAGGAGGTTATAAAGATGAGAAGATGAAAGCCGCCCAGGACCCTCCCCTGAAGAACTCCATCATCAGGAGCTTATGTAGTACAAGTATGTGATGCAGAGAAAGTCCCAGAAAGCCCCATGTCCATTGTAGGATTGACAGGAGGAAGGGGGAGTCTGACCATGCCAAATGCTAGGCCAGAACACTGGCCGTCTGACGTGCTTACCGAGCCCGAGCCCGGTAGTGGGCTTGAGAAGAGCAGCTCCAGCAGGCTGGATTGAAGGATGAATGGAGCTGAGAAGAGCATTGTCTGTCTAGCTGTGCTTCTCAAACTTAGGAACTGTGTGAATCACATTGTCACAATGCAGACTCTGCTCTGTGGGTCAAGATCCTGCCTTCTCAGGGAGCTCCCAGGCAGAGCCAGGACCACTGGTCTACAGAGTGCACTTTGAACAGCATAGGTGTAGGTTAACAGCTCTTGTTTTAGTTAGTGCATGAAGGCTTTGAGAATTGCGCTCTCTTCAGTTTCTGATTTGTAGCTCTAGGATGGTGTGTCCAGGAGTTTCCTTACTAATTAATCCTTGGGTGAAGCTGACGTGAATGGTTCCCATACCTTGAGAATTTGGAGATTATTAAGTTTTGGAGAATTTTTTAAACTGTGAGGAAGATCATCAAAACTAGTTAATGAATATGGAAACTTTCTAGAGCACATTCTGAGACAAGTGAGACATCAGTGTGTAAATAACTCAGTGGTAGAGCACTCGCCTACCCAGGGTTCAGTTCCGTGTGTGTGTGTGTGTGTGTGTGTGTGTGTGTGTGTGTGTGCGTGCGCGCACGCGCGCTCGATGTGTGTCCATGTGTATGTCCCACGTCCCCCTACGTCCCCCTCCTCCCCTTTGTGAGTCAGCAACACGCAGGAGGAATGTTGTTGAGAAGATGTGGGACGGCTCCAAAGCACAGTCTTGGGTTTGATCAGAGGGCATGTGTTCCTTAGAGTAAGAGAGACTATGGAGAGTGTTGGCTGAGGGCATCTGGGGTGCACAGATCCACAGAAGAGATGGAGCTATATGGATCTCCCTTTGCTAGCTTCTGTTCTCTCAAGGAAAGGGAGGGAGAGAAGGGATTGGAAGTTTGAGAGGTGGAAAAGTCATGAGATCTTTTTTCAGAGTAGAGAATGACCTTGTGAGTGGAGTCACTGTTTCAGTGTTTGCAATTATGTTCAGAAGTAAAAACTTAGAAGCAGTCTGATTGTACTTTTTTTTTTTTTTTCAACCGTAGCTAGCCTTGGGTAATTAGGTGGTTGTGGTCACCTAAGGTTAGACTTGATCCAAGGAGAGGGTACAAGGGAGCAGTTAGGAGGTTGAAGACAGGAGAGCTGGAGACACAATTGATGAGGTCAGCAGCCTCGATGCACTCAAGGTAGAGTAGTGAAAGCAAGCCGAACGGTTGGAGGGGCAGTCGGTGCTGGAGAGAGATGGCTGAAATATGGCCCTGCATGAGGTGGAGTTTCCGGAGAGGTCAGGAAACGGGATGTTGGATATGCCCTCCAGCTGGATGATATAGTTGCCAAGAATGTTATCAAAAGTTGGGAGTGGAGGGGTACTTTTCTGATAGGACAGACTTTTGGAGGGTGATGGAAAATTCTAGTCCATAGATAATAGCAACCCTGAAGAAGGGTTGCTAGCAAGGGCTTTTAGAAAACAAATAGAAAGTGATGTCTTGAAGTGCCGTTACCGCGAAGTGCCTGTTCTGTGAGAGAAATGTCTGTGGTATAGCCTCAGAAAGGAGGCTGGGAAATTCCAAGAGTGTTACCACAAATCAAATTGATGGCGAGGATATGTGTAGGTTTGGGGGTAAAAGGAGGACTCCTGAGCAGGACAGACTGGTGTGCAATTGTTCTGCACTAGCCACTGCGATGCTGCACTGGCGTCATGTTGCTGCTCATCCCACCTGTGTTCATTCAGTGGTCACTGTGTGCATCACTGTTGTGAGTGCTTATTCTCCTCTGTCACTCTTCCCACACTTGAGGACTTCCTACTGTTTGTGCTTCAGTCTCTGGGAATTGTCCAGCACTTGGAAGGCTATTCTCCTGGAAGCACCGTAATTTCTGGGGCCTTTACTTTGACCAGCACATAGTCTTTAAGATTATCAGTGTGTTGGCTCCTTGGACAGGCTGCTGCCTGGTTTCATGAAATTTACTAGAAAACAGCCATACCCATTTTATAGGTTCCTATTATTTGGCTGCTTTCAGGCAACAACTACAAGCTGAGGAGTTGTGTCAGGGACCTTACCTGGGCTTTGGAGAGTAAAATGCTACTGTCTGCGCCTCTCTGGAAAATGCTTACCAACTGCTGATATAGACAAAAGAGGCAGAAAGAAGCATCTCAAATAAATAGGTGCCTTCTCTGGGTGGTGGGTGATGAGTCATTATAGTCTTTCTTTTTGTGTCTTGCCACAAATTTAATTTGGAAATGAAATAGCCTGAAAAGTACTAAAAATAGTATTTGGAACACTCTTTTTTTTTGTTTTTGTTTTTGTTTTTTTTGTTTGTTTTTCCAGACAGGGTTTCTCTGTATAGCCCTAGCTGTCCTGGAACTCACTTTGTAGACCAGGCTGGCCTTGAACTCAGAAATTTGCCTGCCTCTGCCTCCCAGGAGGCAGAGGATTAAAGGCATGTGCCACCATGCCCGGCTTAAAATAGTATTTGGAACACTCTTAATGGTGGGTTCTGTTGTTTTCCTTACATCAGTGCTGCTTTTGATACAAAGACGGGGCATCGTGTGGCAGTTAAGAAGCTGTCGAGACCGTTTCAGTCCATCATTCACGCCAAAAGGACCTACCGAGAGTTGCGTCTGCTGAAGCACATGAAACACGAAAATGTGAGTAATTCCTTTTCCTGCACACACTGAAGGCTTTGTATGCAATCCTGCCGGTGGATGCATGTCACACTGTCAGAGTTGGGTTCATGCCGCATGAGGGCTGCAGCTTTGGTGCCATGGGGCTGTCAGATCATCGCGAGGATGACCGAGTGCCTCTTCCCAGAGTTGTACTTTTACTACAGGATCTCAAGAAGCATTTAATTTTCTATTTTTATTTAGTTAGTTTCTGTGTATGTTTGCCTGCTGGGGTTTATGTGAATCATGAGATGCAGTACCCTTGGAGACCAGAAGATGTCAGATCTTTGGAACTGGACTCACAGATGCTTGTGAGCCCCACTGTGGGTGCTGAGAACCAAACCTGGAGGCTCTGCAAGAGTAACCCCCACTCTTTGCTTAGATATTAGTGTTTGGTGTGTTTTGTTTGTTTTGTTTTTTTCTAGACACAGGGTTTTTCTCTGTATAGCCCTGGCTGTCCTGCAACTCACTTTGTAGACCAGGCTGGCATCGAACTCATAGAGACCCACCTGCCTCTGAACTTCAAGTGTTTGAATTAAAGGTGTGAGCCACCACAACTGGCTGTGATTTGTATTTTTAACATGTATGTTTGTTTGTTTGTTTGTTTGTTTGTTTGTTTAAGACAGGGTCCCAGTATGTAGCCCTGATTGGGTTGGAATTACGGAGCCACTCTCCAGCCCTGTATTGCTTTGTATTTTTGAACAAAGCAGGCACGGGGGGAATGAGAAAAGATCAGAATACTTACACTTAATGTAGAAATTATCTCACCTTTCAGTCTATCAATATTATGCAGTGAAGAACAAAGACTTGGGACTGAAGAGATGTCTCAGTGCCTATGCGCATTTGCTGCTCTTGTAGAGGACCCAAGATTGGTTCCCAGCACCTACATTGGGTGATTCACACCTGCCTGTAACTCTGGCTTCATGGGTTCAGTGCCTTCTTCCTCTTCATCCAGGGATACACACACACACACACACACACACACACACGCACTCACGCACACACATGCAGGCACATAGGGGCAGGGGAGAGAAAGACAGACACACACAGAGAAAGAGACACAAAATAAATATTACATAAGGCAGGAATCCCAATTCTTTTTTCTGTCTGATACACTACTGGCTATGTTAACAAATTCTAAAAAGATAGACGGTTTTTTCATGGTATTATGTGACGTGATAAGCAGGTGTTGTGGCACACATCTGTATGAACTTGGGAGGTGGCAGCAGGAAGATCAGGAGTCCAAGTTAGCCTGGGCCATATGAAATGCTATCTGCAAACACCCAAACCCCAGAAAGAAATGATGTTAGCAAATATAAGACAGAAACACAGTCTGGGTAGAAAATCAGGACACTGAGCACATGGGTGTGGCTGCACTTGGAGTTAGTTCTAACTAAAACACTGGAGTGGTACTGTAAGAAGACCACTACTTTCCCACTGTTTGATTTTTATGTGTTCTTGCAGGTGATTGGTCTGTTGGATGTGTTCACACCCGCAAGGTCACTGGAGGAATTCAATGACGTGTGAGTGAATCTTCTGTGTTTGCAGGCTCAGCAAGAGGATGGGGATGAGCAGCCCATGGAACTGCTCAGCAGTATCCAACCTCAGAAGATTATTCTCCACCTATTCTGGTTTCTTGGGGGAGGGATACATAAAGTGAATATTATGTATGGTGCATTAGGACACAGTGTGGCCCATTCAGAGCCAATGATGAGTCCTTACAAAAGTTACACAGAGAGGGAGTATAGGGAATTTTGGTTATAATTGTTTTTCCATAAATGCAAGTCCACATAGGTGTTTCCTTCTTTGATCCCTCCTGATGCCAGGTGATACTGAGGCTACATACTGATACTTAATGACATCTTCCAGTCTGATGCCTTCTAGAAAGCAGAGCCTGGAAGTCCCAGGAACCACAAGTAGAGGCCAGGAGAAATAAAACAGGGACAAAGGGGATGGTAATGCATGGATGTGTTAGTGAGAGCACCTGGCTGGGAACTGCCAGGGTGTAGGAGCCCTACAGAATGCACCTCGGATGGGGCTGTTCTTCTGATTGCAACTAAGGTTTGCTCCATTGTTCATGAATGCTTTGCATGCTGACACACATGTGATGCAAGACAGCAGGTGTCTTGTGCAAATCCAGCCTTCTCACCACCATAGCTTTCCTAGTATGATTAACACCCGTATTAATTATCATCTTGACAGAAGCCAGAATCACCTGATGGGCCTCTGGGCATGCGGGGGGGGGGGGGGGGGGCGGTTGTCTTGACTATTAATTGACAAGGGAAGAGCCATCTAAACTGTGGTTGTGACTGTTCCCTAGGCAGGGCATCTGCAGTTGTGTAAGACAGAAAAGGCAGCAGAGCAGTAGCATCTAGTTCATCTTGCTTGCTGGTGCAGTGTGATGACTGTGTACAGCTGTTTCCCTTAAAATGCTTATGTCAGCTTGTTTATCAAAAGAAGAGGAAAAGACACAGCCCCACCCCACCTAAGTAAGAGACACACTGCGCTGCAGAAGGGGAAACATCTTAAGCACAGCTGTACGTTTGGTCTTGTTAGGATTCTCGAATTCCTAAGTGCAAAGGATGTTTATTGTAAAAGCTAAACTGTAGGTCATCACTGCTCTTCCCTAACTTCTTGTATTACTAAGCCACCTTTCTCTACGACATGACCAAAGAAACTAGCTTATGTAAAGAGAAAAATGGGTTCCTTACCTCCTGGTTTTAAATGTTTCACATCATAGTCAGATGAGCCCATGGCTTCTAGGCTTCTGGTAGAGGTGCCAGGTAGTGGTAGAGAGTGTTGGTATAACAGAAACCACTCATCTCATGGCTAAGAAGCAAAAGAAAGGACGGACCAGGATTTCACAGTCTGCAGTCACACCCCTGATGACTTAAGCCTTGCCATGTTGTGGGAATTTGGAATTTTGGTTTCCTCAAGAAATGCTGTGCTTCACAGAAGTAGTGTATGACTGTTTTTGTTTTAGTCCCGGGTATGGGGATATGGTGCTGCCGTGCAGCAGCTGACTGTGATTTGCCTTGTCCTCTAGCACAGTTTTTTTCCAGCTATAGATAGTTTCTGCAATTGTGTAATGTTTGGAATTCTGGAAACTTTTTACAAAGTATGTAAGTGCTAGGGCCTCAATGCTAGGTTGATGGTGAGTGGTTGTTTAGGAGGGCTGGTTGCAGTTGCTAGTGGCAGTGCTCAAGAAAAACCAGAAGAAAGAAATTAGATTCAGGGATCTCTCTCTCTCCCTCCCACCTTCCCTCTCTCTATCTAGTGATGGGGGTGAGCCCAGGGGATAAAGGGTGGGAAAAAGAACCCACAAAGTAGCAAAGACCGGCTACATTACAAAGACCGGCTACATTATTGCCCAGAGGTTTGGCTGCTTTTGTAGCACCCTTGGAAAGGAAGCCATTGACATGGGGTTGTGTGGGGTTATTGCTCACCATCCACACTATACCAACCTCACTCCTGATGCTCCCAGTGCAAAACCTGCTTCTCTCCATTCTTTCTTTGGAATGTATGCCCACACCATTTGTCTTTTCCAACAGAACAAGCAGACAGATACATTTGCTCTCTTGTGTCATGTCTATAGAAAAGGGAAAAACAAGTGAATGCCAAAGATGGAGCAGGAGAGGAGAGGTGGCAGCGGGAGGGAAGGCAGCTTGGCCCCTGTACAGGAGCTCAACCACATTAGCTCACCTGCAAATGCAAGTTTAGGAAGCAAGTGAAAGGAAGACTGGCAGTGAGTAAGAACAGTGTCCGCCTGTCCTGCAGTCCTGTCTCAGCAGCAGAACAGAGGCTCCACCCACACAGGCTGAGCAGACTACAGAGCCCTGCTGCAGCCGGTGCTTGGAAAAGAGAATGTGGTGGAGTCTAAATGAGAAACAAATGCTGCTGCAGTCTTTTGTGAATTACTTTGAAAAACATTGGAGTTAGGTCTGAGTGTTAACCTAAGTTTTAGTGAGGGTAGACTCTAACAGAAAAAAAAAAAGATTTGTGGACTCCAAGTATTGGGTTTTGCTTTGATTGAGCATTCTGGAATCAAAAGTGGACCTATTTTTGCTACATTAAAAGGGCACTAATGAAGGCTGATGTCTATTTGAATGGTTAAATTTTATTGTCTAGGTTTAACCCACCCACTACCAGCATTTACCCCAGTAAATAAAGTTGTATTCATTTATTACAACTTTAAAGTTAGTCTTTTCAACAAGAGCAGAGGCTTCTGTTTTTACCTCTAGCTGGTTTTTAACAACTTTTTAAAAGATTTATTTTTTTATTGTGTATATCTGTCTGTACACATATGTATGTATGTATGTATGTATCTGGCATGTACATACCTGATGTCTGTGTAGGTCAGGAAAGTATGTCATATCTTCTGCTAGAGTTATAGGTGGTTGTGAGCCACAGTGTGGAGTCCTGTGCAAGAGTAGCCAGTGCTCCTAACCCCTGAGCCCTCCCCAGTCCTAGCTCTTGTTTGAGCAAAGCAGCTCTCAAGTGCTGTCTGGTAGGTACTGTGCCCTAAGTGCTGAGTACCTGCAAGTCAGTTAACATGCTTTCCATGAGAACAGTGGAGAGCCTGTTTCAGTAGGGAGTGTTTCATTGCTGACTGTTTGTGATGTTGATACCAGTGAAAAGGTTAGCACCCTTCCAGAACAGAGCTTATCTCTGTGTTCTCCACATACTATACGTCTTCACACAGGTAACAAGAATAGTGAGTGTAGTGTTGCCGATTGAGCCTCGAAACCATTTGTGTTCACTAAGAAAAAATTGTCGTGCAAACAGCATACTAAGGATTAGAGACTAAGGCTGCCAGATGCATAGCAGGCTCCAGGTCTGCATCTGCACTTCCCATGCTAGTGAGCAAGGTGTGCCACTGGCTTTCCTGTGCTTTCCCGAGCCTGTGCGTTTATGTTTCAGTTACTGCTTTTCCTTTCATCAGATGGCTCACATTTTTGCTTCATCTGAAAGACCACGCGTGTCTTTAAGAAAGGAGCAATGGACTGGCAGTGGACTGTTTTTGCTTGCAAGTCATGGAGGTGGCTTGGGAAGTGAGCACATGGAATTCTGACTGCTGTATAACAGCAGTTGCAGGACAGGTTGCACATTACAGAGACACAAATGGGAGATCATTTGAGCACTTCTCCTGTTGTTCTTAGTTCTTGCCTGTACTGGTCAGTGTACAGGTATCATTGTGTATCCTGAATATTTACAAATGCAGAAAGTTTCAAAAGACTATATTACTTTTTTTTTTTTTTTTTTTTTTTTGGTTTTTTCTGAGACAGGGTTTCTCTGTGTAGCCCTGGCTGTCCTGGAACTCACTCTGTAGACCAGGCTGGCCTCAAACTCAGAAATCTACCTGCCTCTGCCTCCCAAGTGCTGGCATTAAAGGCGTGCACCACCACTGCCTCACAGTCTCCCAAACATTCTTAACCAAGCTGTCTTAGCTGAGTAGGCAGGGGGTACTTTTAGGACTTTTTGGAAATACTTTCTTCAACTTTCAGGAAAGCCAGCTTATATCAGAGTAAGTGGAAATGGGACTTCCTTCCCAACTTACAACTTTTCCTCCTTGATTTTTTTTTCCCTTCCTTTTTTCCTTTTCTTTCTTTGTTTCCTTCACTCATTTATTTGAGACAGGATCTCTCTGTATCCCTGGCTGACCTGGGATTCCCAGAGATCTGCCAGCCTCTGCATCTCTGCTTCATTCACTCTTTATATTTGTTAGTTTATCTTTGTGATGGAATCTCCTGCATCCCAGGATGGCTTCAAAATGACTGTGTAACCAAAAATAGCCTTGAACTCCAGATCCTCATGCATTTTCCTACCTAGTTTATGCAGTGCCGGGAATAGAGCCCTGGGCTGCATGCCGCTGAGCAAGCACTCTACCTCCACCAGCTTAGCCATGCTCATTCCTCTGCTCAGTCCTGAAGAGACAGGAGGAGTCTCGAAGTCTGCTGTGATCTAGCGGATGCACTGCGGGGCACTTAGCAGCTCTCATTTTAATAAAGCTGGAGAGCAGTTGGTCACCAAGCTGGCCTTGCTCCTGTGCAGAGTAAGCTTGGGCACTGTGGTTCAGTTAACTAGAACTGAGGGCATCGAGTCAGCGAATACATTCTGCCAAACACGGTCCTCATCCTTGAGGAAGACAGCAAACATGTTCTCTAATCATTGAGTTTAAATGGCCACATAGTGTGCAGTGTGGTAGGTTTGGGAGACCCAGCATGGTCTGGCTCTGTGCACTCTGACCTTGTGTAACCCACTTTCCACTTGTGTCTCTCTGTCTTTGTATTCTTTCTAATACAGACAACCAGCCACATCCCAGCAAGGCCTCTGCCTGCTCTCCTCACAGCCTGGCCTCTCCACACTTGCTGATTGGTTCCCCTCAGTCCCATACAAGGTTCTCTGGATCAGAACCTTTATTCCTCTCTTGTGCCCTAGCTGGGCTGTGATCTCCAGGCACTATCTGTGCCTTGCTCTGCCTGGTACTTTGCAAATATTGTCACCATATATTTCTGTCTGTTTTCTCCCTTGCCTTGTAACCTCTGTTAGAGTAGGGTGCTTTCCTTTATTCCTAATTGTTAGTGTTTGGAGCAGTAGCAGGCCTACCTGCAGATATTATTTGTAGAAGAAATGAGTGCAAGAACTAACAAGTTCTAGGACAGCCAGGGTTACACAGAGAGAGAGACCTTGTCTTTAAAACACAGAACAGTCAATCAAAAAGCATGTCCCACTCAAGTGGCTAGAACTGTAAAACATGCAGATGGTCTGTGCTATCAGCTGGGTTGTTAGCAGCATCTCAAACTTACAGAGGACTTGAGTGTCAGTCTTGTCAACTGACACAACACTGTGATGTAGACTTAGCATCTCAGGTTGTCAGATGAGGGAACAGATCGAAACCTTTATTGAATAAGAATGTGAACAAAACTGCTTCCTTCTTGGTACTCTGGCTCCATTTCCTGTTACATATCCAAGGCCATACCTGCACCACTGTGTTCTATTGTATTTAAAGCCCAGTGTGCAACTGAGAGCCAATAAGGAAGTAGCCAGTAGGTCAGAGGTCACTGGGGAAAGTAAGGGGCTGGAAGGATTCTCTCTCACTGTGAATGAGGGAGAAGTGTGATCATTGGTTAATTGTCAGCTCCTGCCGCTGTTTTAAGCCCTGTTTAAATCTGGAAGACATGCTCTGCCTTTTCTTAATTACTTTTGGATAGAGCCCATAGTGGTGGAGATGCCAAGCTATAACAAGAGGTTTTTGTTTTGTTTTGAACCTTCTTTGTATTCTGATTTTAAAAAGCCTGGGATGGTGGGAATCTTAACAGTTGGTTGTCACCCAAGTGTGGCTCTGGAGCAGGGCAGTTTGGAGCTCTGAAAATCGTCAATCCTGAGTCCTACTTAGTGCTGGTTAAGAGACAGGTTATTTGTCTCACTTAAGTTTAGAGGATGCCACATCCCAAGTGAGAAGCAAACTGGAATCCAGTCGGGAACGTCGTCGTTTTGGCCTTGAGCTTACAATATAATCTCACTTAATCTTTTAAAGATGAGGTATTGGATAGCTTTCCCACTGCAGTGCACTCCAGCCTTCCTTAAATTATTTTAAGAATTTACTATTTAGTCCAGTGATAATAGCAAGCATGTCTTCTCAAATGCCATTAAGTACACTCACCAGGATCAGATACTGAAGAGACAGACAAGTGGCTCTCTAGTGGTGCCCTTTTCAGATTATCCATTCTGCTTTTATGGTACTGGGGTAGAACATGTGAGGTCATCTGCGTTGTGCTTCTGTATCCTGCTGATTTGAGAAGTGGCTTGCCTCCCATAGACAGTAACTGTGGTGCTTGCTCCTGTCCTATGATGTATGACTTGCTTTTGAACTCCTCCTATATATGAGCTGAAATTTGATACTTTGGTAATAGACTGATCTTGGATCTTGTGGGACCAGCATGGAATTATTAGCTGAAAGAACTCCACCATAAATACTGCTTTCGGTCAACTAGTAGCCCAGGAGGGGAGTGGTGTCTATTTCTGTGCAAGTGACTAATTGTACGTACACGATGGTTTGACCGTCTCATCCTGCTCTTACAAATGTCTGTGATAAAATGGATCAGGAGTGCAGGATCCACCACTTATGTCTCCTAGCTCATCAGAGACAGTTGTGTGTGATAGGAAGGGGGCTGGGAGTGAGTTACATAGGGGCTGTGGAGTCTAACCATTTGCTGGGCCTGTGTGTTTGTGTGATGGTTGCAGATGCGTGTGCACTGTGGTATGGAGGTCAGAGGACAACTTTAGGAATTGAGCTCAGGCTTTCATGGTGAGTGTTACCACCCACAGAGTTCATCTTAGTAGCCCTGCTCTGCATTCCTACATTTATCAGATTATATGCCACTTTGAAGCTAAAAATGCACAGTCCTGAAGCAGGTGTTGGGTTGGCTGCCTCTAAGCCCAGCACTCAGGAGGGAGGCAAAAGAATGTCAAGGGCAGCTCAGGTAAATAGTGAGACCCTGTCTCACTAGCTCCAGGCATGCGGGACCTCAGTTGTAAGAGTTGCTGCCTCACATGCACAAGACACTGGTTCCTCAGCACCACCAAAAAACAAATGACTGGGATAAGGAAAGACAGTCTTACTTCATTCAATTTTGAGGAACTGTTAGGGAAATTGTCCAACTATGGTGACATCTGTAAAATGTTAAACTTGTATGAGTTTATGTATGCATGCCACAGCATGCACGTGGAGGCCAGAGAACACCCTACAGGAGCCATTTCTCTCCTTCCATAGTGTGGGTCCTAGCATGGGCCTCAGGCCATTAGGCTTGGCAGCTGCCTTTGATTATGTTCTTTGGGGGCTTGGAACACCACTCAAATCAAAACTACTTTGATAAAAACACTTCAAAGAGTCTAGTTTACTCTTTGTTTTGTTTTTTGTTTTGGGGGTTTCTCTTTGTATCCCTGGCTGTCCTGGAACCGCTCTGTAGACCAGGCTGGCCTCAAACTCACAAGAGATCTGCCTGCCTCTGCCTCCTGAGAGCTGGGTTTAAAGGAGTGCACCACCACTGCATGGCTACTCTTTATTTTTCTAAAGAAGGTTTTGTGTGTATGATAGAGTATGTGTCTGTATGCACATGAGTGTAGTGCCCACAGAGGCCAGAAAAGAGCATTAGGTCTTCTGGAGCAGGCAGCTCTGAGCTGCCCAACATGGTTTCTGGGAACTGAACTCAAGTCCCCTCAACAGCAGGAAGCACTTTCACTGATAAGCCATTTCTCCAGCCTCTTAATTTACTCTTAAATTATGTGTGAAGTTCACCTTTTCCTTAAGACAAAATTTAGGAAAATGGCTAAAATCTCATTTTTAAAGTCAAAACTAGGCCAAGTCCCTCTAATCTTCATATAGCAGTCAGTCCTCCTGAGCCTCGTGAGGAGAGGACCCCTGCCTGCCCTCACTTACACATGCAGCCCTGGTGCTCTGCTATGCTCTGTCCCATGCTGCTGCTGCAGTAGTAGTGAGAGTTTGTGTGGCTTGAGTTTGAGAGCCTGTTGTCCTGAGTGTACTCATACCCTCATCTCACTCCATAAAGCAGGACGGACACTCAGCATCACACCTGCGGGAGCTCTGGACTGCCTTGCTCCTCCTTCCTTTAAGGGAGAGCAGGATAGTACTCATAAGCCTTTTGCTAGTCATTTTTGAAAGGATTCCACTTTGAAAATCTTAAAACAGCCTGGGGTTTAATGAGGTAAACATAGGATGATGGGATTGCAGATACGTGATCCTTTATTATGTGAGTACAGTTAATCATACTGCAAAAATGAGACAATTGAAGGGCAGGGGGTGTGGCTTAGAGGCCTGAAGCATCAGGTTTGATCTCAAGCACTGTTGTCTTGCTGTGAAAAAACAACTTAGAGAGGAGAGCATTTAATTTGGGGCTTGGTTACAGCTTTAGAGGTAGGATGCTTTCATGGGGTGCAGGGGCTGGGCCTGGTTGGGGTTTTGAAACCTCACAGTTTATCCCAACGACCCCCTCCAATCTTAGTTATGGTTACCATTGCTGTGATGACATGCCATGACCCAAAAGTAAGTTGGGAAGGAAAGGATTTCACTTATAATTTCATATATAAAGCACTGAGGGCAGCGACTTGGAAGCCATGGAGGAATGCTGCTGCTTACTGGCTTGCTCTTCATGGTTTGTTTAGCCTGCTTTCTTACAGAACCCAGAACTACCACTCCAGGGGAGCATGACCCCTGTGGGCTGGGCTCTCCCCGATCAATCACTAATTAAGAAAATGCCTTACATCTAGATCATGTGGAGGCATTTTCTCAACTGAGGCTCCCTCCTCTCTGATGACTCTTGCTTGTGTCAAATTGACACAAAAGTAGCTAATACACCTACTACTCCTTCTCAAACAGTTCCATAACTGAGGACCAAACAAATCTATGAACCATGGGGGCCATTCTCATTCAGACCACCACAGTGGTGCATAGTCCATCATACTAGCACTCAGGAAGTAGAGGCTGGAATCAGAAAGCCAAGGTCATCTTTGACTAAGTTTGAGGTGACCTGGGCCACATAAGACTTGCCTTAGAAAAGAGAAGACAGAGAGAAAGAAGGCACTTACAGTGCACGTGCTTTCTGATAGCGTCCATCCAGGTGTCTCTTCACCTCCGTGCTTTCTTTACAGATCAGGAAAAGGACATAGCAAGTAGGAGTGGTATAAATGTGGAGAGGATAGTGCATGTAGGAAGGCAAGGCTGGTGTGGTACTTCTTAGGCAGTCTTTCCTGCATCGGTATATAACATACATACACACACACACACACACACCCCTTGTGTTTCCAGGTACCTGGTGACCCATCTCATGGGGGCGGACCTGAACAACATCGTGAAGTGCCAGAAGCTGACCGACGACCACGTTCAGTTTCTCATCTACCAGATCCTCCGAGGGCTGAAGGTACAGGCAGTAGCTTTGTCATTTGGGGAAGTGAGTTATCTCTCCCGTGTAGTAAGAACTTAGAAAAGACAGTTTTTCTTATGAAAAACTTTTAAAAGAGTTACAGAATCAACCAACCCTGCTGCTCTTGTATTTCCCAGGCCAGTTTACTAGAAAGCAAATATTGTCCTTCCCTTTGATCCTTTAGTCTGAATATCCAAGAGACTTTTAGCCACATTGAAAAGTTAGTAGCATCCTGATACAACCTGGTATCCAGTCAGTGTGATACTGAGGCTTTAAAATATTCTTCGGGGCTATGAGCTGCTTTTATATTCCTTCTCAGGACTTGAGAGGTAGAAAAAAGAAGGACCACTGTGTGCAGCCTGAGTGCCAGCCACCAAGGCTGTCTGGGGCGGGGGGACCTCTTCAGAACCACCTTTGATGTTTAGCACATTGGAGCCCTTACTGAAGTCATCCTCTAGAAAGAAAATAGGCTGACAACTCCAGTAGGTGGAGTGGGAATTAGAGTTTGTGTAATGGCCCGCTGTGAGCGCGCACAGTGCTTGACTGAGGGGAGAGCACTGCAAGCACTCTAGAGGATATGACACCAAAAAGCTGAAGATGGCTTTCATTCAACCTACTTTCTTCTCTTTTGCAGTATATACATTCGGCTGACATAATTCACAGGGTATGTATTATACCTGACGTGGTAATTATTTTGGTAGTGTGGGTGGGGCTAGAAGAGTGACATCTAGTTCAGATCTCAGCCTTGTAACTGAAATAGTGATTTTCTGCAACCTTGTTCTCAGTGTAGACCTGGTAAAGGAACACTTGCCATTTGCCTGCTCAAGGCTTGGAGTCTGCCTTTCTCTCTGAGAGCTCTTCCACATGTGTGCATCTTTAGGACCTGTAGGGAGCAGACTCTGTGCATTGTTGATAAGCTCTCTCTGCTTGCTTTCCAGGACCTAAAGCCCAGCAACCTAGCTGTGAACGAAGACTGTGAGCTCAAGGTAAGAAAGAAGAGATGGACTGTTTGCTTCTCTTAAGTGTTCCCCAGAATCGTGACCAACCACACTTAAGCCACGACTTGCTATCTAAAAAGTCATTTGTCCTTAGGAATATCAGACTGTGAGACTTGAACTAGGCTGAACAAGCTGTTTAAGTAACTTTGGAAGTAGATGTCGGTATCTTGTTTTCATTTTTAAAAGATAATTAAATTAGAAATGCAACACATTAATTGTAATAAAGGGATATTATAGTCTAAATGTCAGTTAAGCCTTCCTGGAACACTGATAATTAGATAGGTTCCTAAAAGGAAAAATTGCAGATCTCAGAATGATCTAAATAAAACCTAAGTAAATTAAAATTAAGTCTTTAAAAAGTAAGTAGAGGCTGCCCCCTGCCCAGACTGACGAGTCAGCCCTGCTGTCCCGAGCGCCATGTTGGGTTCTTCTAGCGTTGCCGCCATGAAGAAGGTGGTTCAGCAGCTCCGGCTGGAGGCCGGGCTGAACCGCGTGAAGGTTTCCCTGGCAGCTGCAGGCTTGAAGCAGTTCTGTCTGCAGAATGCTCAACATGACCCTCTGCTGACTGGAGGGTCTTCAAGTACAAATCCCTTCAGACCCCAGAAAGTCTGCTCCTTTTTGTAGTCATCTATCTTGAGGTTTCTCAAACCACTTTTCATGAACCAGTGACTATTCAAGAGAGCTAAGTTTGAAGTCTGTACAAAAGCTTCTCTTTAACACGTGCCATAATACACTATCTTCTGCTCGTCAGTCCTTAACATCTACCTCTCTGAATTCCATGGGTTTCTGTCTCACAAGGTTTAACTATTTTATATACACTGGCTGTAGCATACAATAAAGCAGCATACAAAAAAAAAAAAAAAAAGTAAGTAGCTGCCCAAGGAGCTAAAGAGGTCAGCAACCCTATAAGAGGAACAACAATATGTACTAACCAGTACCCCCCAGAGCTTGTGTCGCTAGCTGCATATGTAGCAGAGGATGGCCTAGTCAGCCATCAGTGGGAGGAGAGGCCCCTGGTCTTTCGAAGATTCTATGCCCCAGTACAGGGGAATGCCAGGGCCAGGAAGCGGGAGTGGGTGGGTTGTGGAGCAGGGCAGGGGGAGGATATAGGGAACTTTCGGGATAGCATTTGAAATGTAAATGAAGAAAATATCTAATAAAAAAGAAAAAGAAAAAAAGGAAGTAGCACTATGCTTTTTTATGATTTTATTTATTTATTTATTTATTTATTTATTTATTTATTTATTTATTTATTTATTTATTTTGGATTTGGGTTTTTCAAGGCAGCAGTTCTCTGTGTATCCCTGACTGTCCTAGAACTCACTCTGTAGACCAGGCTGGCCTCAGAAATCCACCTGCCTCTGCCTCCCAAGTGCTGGGATTAAAGGCGTGCGCCACCACTGCCCAGCAATGAATTTTTTGAAATGTCTGCAGGGGGCTAGAGAGATGGCTCATTTCCCAGCAGCTACATGGCTGCTCACAGCCATCTGCATCTAGAGCATCTGATGCCCACTCTTCGTCTCTGTGGACACTGCACAGACTTGGTGCACAGATATCCATGCAGGCAAAACACCCATGTACATGAAATGGAAAAGGAAAAGAAATGTACTTCTTTGTAGAGTGTTGCGGCCGCCAGCAGCTCGCAACATGAACGGTTCGACTGAGAAGGCTACTCGAGCTGTAAGAGAGGAATCTAGACGGGGCGAAAGAAGAAACGGAGCCAAGATAAATTCATTCTGATCAAAGCTCAAATTTTATTGTTGGGACACTAGTTATAAAAGAAGGGGGAGGGGACCCGATTTCCGCCAAATAATCTCTGGTCCAGTAAAAAGGTGCACGTGTGTGGCTCCGCAGGTTCTAGCAGTGGGCGTGACAGAACAGATGAGCGGGAAGCTCCACCCCTGAGCAAGCAGGTTTCAGGCTGGGGGAGGAGAGACTACAGTAGAGTTGTAATGTCCATGTAACCACAGTGATGACATAGTAACCTCCATAGTTTCAAAAGGTTTGAGTGTCCCCTCCTAGTGACCCATGACTCTCACCCTTCATTCAATGCAGGCAGCCACTGACCCAATTCTGACTCTGGATTAATCTTGTTTCGTATAAATGGAACTGTCGAGGGTCATGCACATTACTGAATTGTGTGCTCATCTGTATTGTGTGCTCCAGCATTCCCAGTTGTTCAGCAGTTTCCTTTTCATAAGCACACCAAAGTTTGTACGCTGCTGTCCTATTAGTGAGCACTTGTGGTTCGGAATATAAACCTATTGTGAACATTCCTGTGCACACCCGTGTGGGCATATGTTTTTATCCTTGAGTAAATGGGGGGGGGGGTTGCTTTGCTTGAAGCTTTATTTTTAAAGTTTCTTGGAGTGTTTTATCATGTCATGCATTCTAAGTGAAAACTGGGGTGCCCTCTTTCTGAAAGTGACTTTTCTGCTTTCCTGGTTGTGAGGTAGCAGAACTTGCTGCTCCCATGCCTGACTTCTGCTCTTGCCCTTAGATTCTGGATTTTGGGCTGGCTCGGCACACTGATGATGAGATGACAGGCTACGTGGCTACCAGGTGGTACCGAGCCCCAGAGATCATGCTGAATTGGATGCACTATAACCAGACAGGTACTGACTGCTTCAGTCGCCTCCCCAGATGGGGAAGGGGTGCTCCCTAACATGGCTTTCAGGTGACTTAGCAGCTGGGGCCTTACTTCTTACGTCTTCCGTGTCATTCTTTCTGTGACACTACCTGAGGGGAGTGGTCTCTTAATCCTAACACCTATGTTTCCTGGGAGGATTCACCATTTACCAGTAACAAAGTTTTGCCCCTTTGTGAGTTGCTTATTTCTTTTATCTTAATTATATTCTGAGTTGCACGACCTGTGGAGTCTTTTCTTGAGTGACAATTTTAATAAGTTTGTTTCTATATAAAAAAGATTGTCAAACCTTGGGTGTCTTAAATCCTGACTTGAATCTCTCACTCATAGTTAGAGTCATTTGTGTCCATGAATATGAATAGAAACCATGTCGGTGCTTGTATCCTCTTTACTGTTCCAGTGGATATTTGGTCCGTGGGCTGCATCATGGCTGAGCTGTTGACCGGAAGAACGTTGTTTCCTGGTACAGACCGTATCCTTTAACACGTTTTGGCCCTGTTTCTCATGTGTGTGCTGTGGTAGATGTGTGCTTCCCTAACTCATTGGTGGGGAAGACTCAGTTCTTTGCAGTTCCAGCGTGGCTTTTGAGGTCTGTCCTCTTGTTGAGTTGCTCACCTTGCCAAGAAAAGGCTTTGGGGTTGAGAAAACAAGCTTAGAACTCACCTGTCATATTTTTGCAGCAAGTCCCTTTATTAATGAGTTTAGTCTATTCCTGAAAATCCTTGGTGAGTGTACACGGCCACCTGTATTCAGAGGTATCTGGTTCTCACATTTGCTTATGTACTAAACAGACTGTGGGTCCCTCTGCTGACACGCCCGCTGAGTCCTGTCCTATTTGCTGCTTAACAACCAACAAAAGAAGCAGGAAGAGAGAGGCCCTGCTGTGTGCTCTTGTTCTCTACACCTTGTTGTCCCTGTTTAGAGCCAGCCCCACTTTAGTCCCATACTTAGCACCATCTGGGTTTTGGGCACTAAGCACTCGTTCCTATCTGTTGGGCACTTGTCCCATGGCTTAGGAATAATATCATTTAATGTGATTGTGAGAACGCCCACCAGCTCTGCTTAAGGAGGGTGTTAGGTGAAAATGTTAAAACGGATGCTTAAAATCCATCTTCAGGAGGAGTTTTGTAAAACTCTAGTAGCCTGCAACTGGTTTTGGTTGGGCTTTTAGAAATACCATAGCGACACATGCTTCACCTTCTAACTGCAGGGTGAGCTCTTGCCTAACACATTGAGACTGTAAGCTCAGTTGCTGTCCACTTAGGCTGCCCTTCTCCAGGGACTGCCATGCCACTGTGTCTGTCGTGACAGTTTTCTGCTAGACAATCTTTTATGGAGTGGAATCCTCTGCTCCCCGGATAATGCTGTCTGCTCCTGTGCGTGCTGCTTGGTGCAGCTCACTCTGTTATTCTCCACTCCAGGATGTCATCACCTGACCATCTCTATTCCCTTGAGATTTTGGCTTGCTTACAGTCCGAGCTCAGAGGGTTAGGCAGGGTTTATGATGCACCTTGTGCTGTACTCTGGGACCATCCTGAAGCTGATCTCTCTTCTCTTCCTTTTCCCCTGCTGTCTCTTCAGCTGTCCTTTGGCTAGTCCCAGAGACACATGCCTTCATAGGCAGACAGACTAACAGAACTATCCTTAGGGAAGTGTCTCAGTTCATTGCTTTTGTAGTCCATGTATGCACAGTTAGATGCTAAGGCCTTGGAATTTCGATTTTAGATTTTAGCTTTTTTTACTTTTGAACTATGTGGCTTTGATCAAGTTTTCTAATATCCACATCTCTCTATTTCCTTAACTGTATACAGCTCAGTGATTGTGACTTTACTGAGTCCAGAGCCATCAGGAAGTGCTAGCTTCACCAGTGGCTGTATCAGTAGCTTGTCATGGCCACAGACAGATAGATACCTGAGAGAAATACTTATTTTGGGCTCATGGGTTCAGAAGTCTCGGTCCATGATGAGATAGAGCATCAGGGTAGCAGGAGCGTGTGGCAGAGGAGGCTGCTCACTTCATGGTGGCCAGGAAGCAGAGAGGGAACGAGAGAAGGTTGGGGAGAGGAAAGCATCCAAGAACAAAGTACCTTCTAGGACACATTCCCAGTGGCCTGCTTCCTCTCCCAGACCCCACCTCCTAATGTTCCCAGCATAAAAAAATAGCAGCGCCAGCTGGGGTCAGACGCGCAGTAGGAGACATTTGAGGTCCATACTGTTAATACTCCATCCCTACCTTCTGAAGGCCATATACTTAGCTTGTAGTATAAAACACACTCAGTCCATGTCCAAGAATCCAGATCCTCATTAGTCTCCCGATACTCAAGGCAAACTCTCAGCTGTAGCCCCTGTTACAGTCAACAGATTATATGCTTCTCCTTTTCAGTGGCATAAACATTCTCATCCAAAGGTAAGGAAGGGCCAGACCAAAGCAAGGTGAGATGGAGCATTAAAGTCCCATAGTTTGACATCCATCCTCCAAGGCTTGGGTGGCATGAGCTGAGTTCCAAAGAGCTTGGGCAGCCCAGCTCCTGTCACCCTGCTGGATGGATCCATATGCCTTCTCTCTTGGCTCACTGCCTGTAACTGTCCACAGCCCACATTCTGGGGACTCACTGGGACATCCCCCTCACAGCTTCATGGATCACACTGTCAGGCCACTCACAGTGATTCCAACCCTGGTGTACACTGCCCTGCTTATGCCACCCCATAATCCTTGGGTTCTGCGTGCCTCGAAAAACTAGCATCGTGCTGCCAGGCTGAGCAGTAGCTGGGTCTTTTTGGACCGTGGCTTCAGAGACCTCAGAGTAGCTAAGCACTATGACCAGGTCCTAACCAGCCCTCAGTGGGCAGGGGGCTCTGAGGTACCTGTTCTCTAGGGTGTTTTGGACGAGTTTATACTTTGCATCTGGGCCTACAGTAGTTAGGGGTCTCTCCAATATCCAGCATATTTGGTATCTTTCCTATTTTTTCAGTACAAATTTTTCTGTTTGTTGTTATTGGTGGTAGACATTTGTTTTGTTTTGTTTTGTTTGAGACAGGCTTTCTTCGTAGCCCACGCTCACCTGGAACTATTGTGTATTTCATGATAGCCATAGCCTCCCAGTGCTCCTCTTGCCTTGGTCTCCTGAGCTACCGTGCCTTTTTTTTATGCTGTGTTGGGTCTGGATCCCAGGGCCTTATGCATGCTAGAAAACCACTTTACCAGCTGAGTCACATCGCTAAGCAGTTCTGACAGGTGTTTTGAGTAAAAGTAGGAGTTTACCTGTGTGCGTTTAGTTTTAACTGGGTGAACTGGAAATCATTAGTCTAGTGGGCCTATCCATTTTTCTTAAGGTCCCAAGGAGTTCTAAAGTTCTCTTCACTACTCTGTCCTGTGGTTTCTAGAACTCTTTTCAACGCCTCTAAAGAACATACGGACCCCACTCCAGCCAGCCTAGAAGGCCTGAGGCTGTAGCCTGTGTGGTTTGTAAATGGAACACTGATGAGACATTTTGCAGACTGCTCTTTCGTGGAGTTCAATTTTCTCCATGGGTTTCTGTTTACCTCACTTTTAGTCATTGTGCCTTTGAACTAGTGATCTTAGCTTCTAAGAGCTGCCTAATAAGACTTTTTGAGGCATCATAGATCTGTTAGGTGTGTGCTGTCCTGTGTATGGCTCATAGTTGAGGAGCCCGTGTGGTTAATGTAACTTGATGATTGATTGACTTAACCTCTACAATTTTAAAGTTTATAACCTATCAGTATCAATTAGGTTCATGGTGTTGGACAGTCGTTGCCACTGATGACTGTGCTGTGACTTAGAAAACCCTTCCATCCAGCTTAATAAGAGTGGTTGGTGTTCTAGTGGTTGTGTAAAGAACAAAGCTCTTCTCTAGAAGCCTGGTCGGCTATAAGTATCAAGTGAATTCAGCTGATAGAGATTAATAGCAAAAGAGGGAGCAGGGAGCCCCAGACTGTCTCTCCGGGTGGAACCCTTACTTACTTTGATTTTGAAATGTGTGGTTAGCTAGGTATGGAGTCACTGATGCCAGCACGTCAGCTTCAGCTCAAGGACCGTAAGCTGTGTGGCCTTTTCTTTGCTGTATCCAATATAGACAATACATTTTCATACCAGAGATCGCAGACTTGACTTGTTATTTTCCTGTGTAATCAAGTATAAATTTCCTTCACGCATAAAAGACCTTTCCCCCATTGTAGTGGATGTGGTACTCCTAAGACGTGACCTATGGTCAGGAGAGGCAACTCAGCAGTTAAAGAGCATAGCTGCTCTTCCAGTCTCCAGGCTGGTGTTCAGATTCTAGCACCTGCAAGATAGTTCATCTGTAACTCCAGTCTCGGGGACCCAGTGTCTTCTTTTGGTCTCTGTGGGCACCAGGCACGCACATAGTACAGATAAGCACACAGGCAAAACGCTCGTACACATAAAAATAAATGATTTTTTACAGATGTGAACAGAGGGTGGAGGGCTTCTGGATTACACTGCTGCTGCTGCACTGATCTGCGTACTGTCCTGGGTATATTAGAACAGTCTCAGAGCAGTTCGTCCTTCTTCAAACATGCTACGGAACATCACAGATAGACAGTACCGTGCTCTAGTGAACCCTGTGTCTGCTCTGCCCAGAGGGTGAAGTAAAATGTGGGTGGTTGAGCAAACGCACTGGAGTGCACAGCATATCTAGCTACCCATTGCTCTCCATTGTTAAGTTTCCGGTCTTTTCCTCATTTTTAGTTTTTTCTTTCCTTAAACTCAGGGAGGGCTTATGTATGCCAGGCAGATACTGTACCATTGAGCTGCATCTCTAGAAGTTGGTCTCAGTTTTGAAAAGAAGTTGGACCGGGCGTGGTGGCGCACGCCTTTAATCCCAGCACTCGGGAGGCAGAGGCAGGCGGATTTCTGAGTTCCAGGACAGCCTGGGCTACACAGAGAAACCCTGTCTCGAAAACCAGAAAGAAAGAAAGGGAAAAAAAAAGAAGAGAAAAGAAGTTGCACTGCTGATACTAAAGCCAGTGCCTTAGGGTTGGAAAGATGGCTCAGATAATTTCTGAATTAAAATTTGGTATTATCGGGGCTGGTGAGATGGCTCAGTGGGTAAGAGCACCCGACTGCTCTTCCAAAGGTCCGGAGTTCAAATCCCAGCAACCACATGGTGGCTCACAACCATCCGTAACAAGATCTGATGCCCTCTTCTGGTGTGTCTGAAGACAGCTACAGTGTACTTACATATAATAATAAATAAATAAATCTTTAAAAAAAAAAAAAAAAAAAAAAAAAAAAAAAAAAAAATTTGGTATTATCATCTTACTTGAAATACATTTTTTTTAAGATTTATTTATTAATATATACACTGTAGCTGTCTTCAGACACTCTAGAAGAGGGAGTCAGATCTTGTTGCAGATGGCTGTGAGCCACCATGTCGTTGCTGGGATTTGAACTCTGGACCTTCGGAAGAGCAGTCAGGTGCTCTTACCCACTGAGCCATCTCACCAGCCCCCTTGAAATACATTTTAAACTGATGATAAACTTACTTCTTTGTGGGGAAGGAAAAGCTATCCCAGTTGTGAAGGATAGCTCACTGTGGAAATAGCAGGCTGTACTAAGTCTTGCTGTGCACTGTCACATAGCTGGGTGGCAGCTTTGCCTTAGCTCCTAAGGAGGGTTTTCTTCCATAATGTGTTTATTACCTTCCAATTCCCAGGTTTGCTGTAGCAGCTCCAGCCACAGCCCTCCTCGCTGTGCACGATGTTCATTCATCCTTTTTACTACTTTTTTTTTTTTTTAAATAAACTGCATAGAATGTTTTTCTGGGTTTTGAGGATAGGTCAGAACAGTGAGTCAAGTGTTTGGATCAGTCGGTGTTTGCCAGGCTGGCTGCACTGGGCAAGGCTGGAGAGATGCTGCTGCCACCCTCAAAACCAGGGTAGTCAGTCTGAACCAACCAGAGTGGTGGGGTGACTGGGACAGAAGTCTTCCTCCGGTGGAAAAGCAGAATGGAATGAGGAGTGAGAGGTGCAGGTAAGTTACTTCAGAGAGAAGTCCAACATGGAGTAAAACCCCAGGTCATTATGGAGAGGAGACGGAGACTCAGGAGTCCAGGTCACCTCAGCCACATAGTAAGTTTGAGGCCATCTCAAAAAAGCTTGTCCAGAAAGACTTCTTGTTAGAACAGCCCTTGGAAGGGACAGTGGGAAAGGAAAAGGCTTAATACAGGAAGAGTGGAGGCTTCCCTTACAACTGCATAAAGAGGCATAGAAGTGCCTGAGACCTTTGCCTTGAGTTGAAGCTTTGAGCCTATTCAAGAATAGTAGTTTGAGGCAAGCAGATAAAAGTTGAGTGACAGGTGTCAGAAAGGCGTGGATGTGAGGGTGAGGAGCTGGTTGTGATTTAGTCTGAGAATGCTCACCCCTGCAGACAAGGGAGAAAGGTATGGATGAGCCCTGCCTGCTGATAGATGCATGTTCTTCAGGCAGCTTGGAGGTGAAGCTAAGTCAGTTAGGAAACAACCCAGACTTCACTTTTCCCAAAGGGAATATGAAACTTGCCTCTTTAGAAAGTCCAGCTGGGCCGGGCGTGGTGGCGCACACCTTTAATCCCAGCACTCCGGAGGCAGAGGCAGGTGGATTTCTGAGTTCAAGGCCAGCCTGGTCTACAGAGTGAGTGCCAGGACAGCCAGGGCTACACAGAGAAACCCTGTCTCGAAAACAAACAAACAAAAAAAAAAAAGAAAGAAAGAAAGAAAGTCCAGCTGGTTAATAAACTACTTTGGAGTCGTACATGGTAAAATCACCTCTTGGAGGGCTGGAAGAGTCTAATTTTTTTCTATTAACATACATCCTCTTGAAGTGGCTAATCAGATATTCCTGGGGAGTAGAAATGTGAATGGAGCTAGATTTATATAAACTGAGTAGCTTCTTCCTGTCTGCAAGGAAGATGCTCAACTGTCACCATTAGCATGTCGGCAGTGTTACGGCCTGAGTGAGTCAGTGCCAGTCTCAGTCCACCCACTGTCCGCACCTGGAGCATCTCCTCTTTTCCATTTTCAGTAGCAGGGGTTTTGTTTTGTTTTGTTTTTTCTTTTACCATTCTAACTTCAGAAATATCTTGTGTGAGTGGACTTCCTTCTGGGTTAACTCGGTTTTCTGTAGGATGCCATTTTTGGGCACTGGCTCATCTTATCTTAAAAATTATTGACTGTTGCAGGCCTGTGAAAACTGGTGTGTAAATACACGAATGCACGGCCTTGTTGCATTCCAGGAAAACTCCATGTATAAGACAGGCACCAGGCTGTATCTTCCTGTCACCTTTCTAGAATTTTCTTCTGTTTTAGCAAAAAAAAAAAATGTTCAGAGGCAAAATGGCCATCTTGTTGCATAAGCAGTTCCTGTGACTAGGCAACTGTGGCTTGCAGACACTGTTCTCTTGACTGACTCATGCTTATTTTGCCTCTCTATATGCAAGCTAAATCTTCTCTATCTGTTCTTTAAATATTGTATGTGCCTTTTATGTATCAGATAATCTAAAATAAGGGATGGGGTTCAGCCATACATTGTAGTCCCAGCACTTGGATAGATGAGGCACAAGGACTCTGAGTTAAGAGGCTGCTGGGGGATTTTAGGTGACACAGGAAGGACGGCTAATGATCCTGCAGAACCTGACGGGCTCACACAGTCTCCCTATCTCACCATCAGCTGAGGTATGGAGCAGCTGTTCAGATGCTCAAAAGGGGCTGACTGAAGGCAGTGAGAGTAAATGGCCTCTGATCCTCCGGTGAACACATGCTCATTTGTTCTGAGGTTTTGGATGGCAGAATGACTATTCCGGGCCCTTTGCCTTTCTGCTTTTCAAGTCTTTAGTGAGTAGACTTTGGTTACTTTACATCCGTTATGGTTGCAGCCTGGTGTCTCCCATAGTGGGGTAGCACCCTCTGCCAGCTGGCTGTCCCTCACATGTTCTGTCTCCTAGAGGGGAGAGGGGAAGGTCTCCAGAGGGCACACTCAAGTGAACGAATGGTGTCTGGGAGGAGAGCAGGCCTCCCAACTGTCAGATTACAAGTTCCTTAGGTCAGGCCTTAGGGGGATAGTCACAAATAGATGCATAGAGTGTGCTCCGCCTCTGCTTGCCAGCACACTCTGCTTAGCTACCTCCTAGTGCCTTGGTGGAAGGGGAGGTGGAGGTGGAGGCTGGGCTCATGGACTGAGTGGCGTGGCCTCTTGTCTAAGACCCAACCACAGTGACTTTACTTCCTGCTGCATGGTGGTGACAAATGTGTGTGTGTGTGGCGGTTTTTTGAACCTTTCTACAGGAGGAGCAAGTCATGCTGAAAGTGGCCACCCTACAGAAGCCTTCCACCCAGAATCTTCCACCATGTTGGCCTTGTTTGGGGGAGGGGGGGACTCATTTCCATTATTGAGATTTTTTTTGTTTGTTGTGTTTTATTTTGCTCATTATTGTTTTGTTTTGCTTTTCACTTTTATTTTGTCCCGACATTTTCCTTTATAGTCCACCGTTAGATATTGATCAGTTGAAGCTCATTTTAAGACTCGTTGGAACCCCAGGGGCTGAGCTTCTGAAGAAAATCTCCTCAGAGTCTGTGAGTTGACGCTTTGATTGAATTACTACCCTCGGGGGCCTCTGCCACTTGCCTTCCGTCACTCTGCACTCTGACTTTGGAATGCATGTGTGACGTGTGCTGTGTGTGATGTGTGCACACATGTGAGCCTGCATGAGCCCGCTTGCATGCATGAGTGTGTTTTATTCTAAACTATCCTTATCTGGGTGTGGACTTAAGATCATGGGAACCCCTTTGGGGCAATTGTATGCTAATAAAACTGAGAGTTGAGATTCCAGTTCATTCCAAGAGATTAATGGGAAATTTGTGTGTGTGTCCTCCTGAGCCCTGACTTCTCTCTGAAGTTGCCCACGTGCTTAAGAGCCCTCTCACTTTCTGCTGAGCATCCTAATCTCTGACACTGTGTGCTAGTCTGACCTTCCCTCTCAGTGGTGGGTGATGTGTGCCTTGTCCCTAGAGGGGCTCCTCCTGGGCGGGGTCTTTCCATGGGCTCCTCTCCCACCCTCAGACCACACAGAACAGCTTCCTCCCCTCATGACAGTCTGCAGATGGCTCTGAACTCCTCCAGGAACCTTGGTCAATACAGTGAATAGCATGAGGGGCCACTTGGAACTTGTGCTTTCTCCATGGAGGCCATAAGAAGGTGACTCTGTTTTACTTTAGCCATGGTTGGTTGGTTTTTTGTTGTTGTTGTTGGTTTTTTGTTTTTTGTTGTTGTTGTTTTTGTTTTTTGGTTTTTTTTTGTTTTTTTTGTTTTTTTTTTTTGTTTTTTTGAGACAGGGTTTCTCTATGTAGCCCTGGTTGTCCTGGAACTCACTTTGTAGACCAGGCTGGCCTCGAACTCAGAAATCCCCCTGCCTCTGCCTCCCAAGTGCTGGGATTGAAGGCTTGTGCCACCATTGCCCAGCCTTGTTGTTGTTGTTTTTGTTGTTGTTGGAGGATTTTTTTTTTGTTTTTGTTTTTGTTTTTTAAGCTGTTGTCACTTTCTGGGGCCAGAAACTTTGAGGAAGCTAGGAAAGCCCCTCCTTCCTCTCATTTCCGCTTAGGGAAATAAATGGAGGAGCTAAGCCCCAGCTGTGCACGCCTAGGTTCCCCTCCTACCACTTCCAATAGAAGAGCCTTCTGCTCAGCTAAGAAGGAAGTTAAGTAGCTGTAGGCAACCAGCAACACACGAGTCACCTCCCCTGACAAAATCAGGACCCCGAATCTGCAGTGTAGCTATACATAAAGGACCCTGGAGCTTTTGAATGGGCCTATTTTATTTTATTTCCTTTACTCCTTTAAGATAAGAAAGCAAGCCAGGCATGGTGGCGTACGCCTTTAATCCCAGCACTTGGGAGGCAGAGGCAGGCGGATTTCTGAGTTCGAGGACAGCCTGGGCTATACAAAGAAAGCCTGTCTCGTCAAAAAGGAAAAAGAGAGAGAGAGAGAGAGAGAGAGAGAGAGAGAGAGAGAGAGCAAGCAAGCAAGCTGGATACATGGCCTAATAATGAGATGTCTTTTATCTTAACATGAAGTGGGCACATCAGATATTTGAACAGTTCTAGTGCAGCAATGGACAGAATCAGGTACCAAGACAAACATCCTCTCAGTGATAACTCAGTTGTGTACAGTAGTGAGAAAAGAGCTTCCCTGCATAATCGTCAGAAATGGGTAATGGCAGTCTAAATGTTGGAAAAGTATGGGCAAGGTTAAGTTAGTGTTGATGACACCACCCAGTACTTTTGAAATCTCCAAAGCACCAGCTGTGATGGTGCAGGTCTCTAACCCCAGCACTTAAAAGGCAGAGGCAGAAAGCCTGGGCTTAATTTGTAAGACACCTTTTTAAATAAACAAACAACTATTGTAGATGTAGCTCAGTGACGTCAACATGGCCATGGGTCTAACCCCAGACCCCCTGGGGGTGGGGAGCATACAGTACCTACATCCGGGTGAGATAAAGCTGACTGAGTAAAAGTAGTCAGAAAAATTTACTAAAGAATTGTAGTCAACAGAACACTGAATAACTCATTCCTTCTGGAAAGAACAGAACAGGGAAGCCAGTGTAGACAAGGACACGGGGTCTGAATACAGAGAATGCAGGACAGGGAGAACAGGACAGAAAGCTGGCAGAGGCCCGAGGACAGCTCACTGCTTAGTGTGCTGGCACCTGGGTTAACCAGCCAAGGAAACAAAGGCATGGCTCCTGCCCTCTTCTTCAGAGATACATCTTCTTGACTCCCAGATGACAAATGGCTGATCCTGTACGTGCTGCCCGCAAGGAGAGCATGACAGTTGAGCGTGTGAGCTCACCTGAATCCTGCGTGTCTAGTTCACCCTGTTTGTCCCCTCTCTCAGTATGCAGAGCATTGTTGAGTGTGGAGTTTTCAGAGGGAAGTCCAAAGTCTGTACAGAGTGAGTCAGCCCATCTCTGCACTCAGGTAGAAGAAGGGCAAATGCATAGCAGTAGTCACCTTCCAGCAGGGTTCGTGCTGATGTGCAAGGAAAGGACGCCATTGGCTTGTCTATTAAAGATGAGATTCCAGCTGAAGGATGACTTGATACTTAGGTGAGGAGAAAGGAAGCTCACTAAATCATGTTAAGGTTTAGTTTAAAATACTATCATCACCTTGAGAGGGAGCGTGGGATAAACTGGCAGTGGGTTTCCATTTCAGAAGCTGTGGCCTGTACCTGGTGAATTGGTGGCCTGGCTGAGGGAAGTTAGTAGTCCTGTCGTTTGAGTAAGGACACTGAGATGGCTTAGCAGCAGAGACCTGAGTTCTCTCCTAGGGCCCACACAGTGGGCAGAGAATTCTACAACTTGGAGATCAATCCTCTGATCTCCATTCATTAGTGGTACGTGTGACCTGCCCCTCCCTACCACACAAATGAACGTGAAAATGGAATAACGGAAACTTCATGTAACTTTGCCCCGTCAGATAAACACAGTGTTTTAAACTTTTTGTTCATTGAAGTTAGTGTCTTCCCTCACTACAGGTGTGATTGTGGCATGTTCTGAAGCTGTCAACCAGACTGTAGCTTCGGTTTTGCCTTCGCCATCACTCCTAAAGTACCCTTCTTCACCAACCTATATATTTGTGGCATGCATTTTAAGTATATCACTGCCAACGTCTTTGAGACTTGGTGTAGCTCAGCACCCACACTCCAAGTTTCTCAGCCTGTAGGGGTGTGTCTCGTAGAGCCTGTGCCATCAACACTGAACCTCCTCCCCAGATAGATCTGTTAGATGTGTTAGGTTTCCAGAGTTTCATCACCATTATCTCCATCTTCTACTTTTGCCACTGCAGCAAACAGGTTTTAGCCATTGGGACTTGAAAATGGTTCTCTGGCTGGCATCCTGGATCAAGGCACAGTCTGCTTCCAGAGAACCTAAACTATTTAACATTAAAGTTGATACTTAAGCAAAAGTTTGTTTTCATGTGTGTGTGGCCACTCACTGGCTACATGCCTAATAGCTCCTGCCATTCTCCACAGAATGTTACAACACGCAGCCTTAGGCGCTGGCCTGGTGTGGTTGGGAGTTGCTTTGCTTGGGATGGCTTTTGACTTAAACAACTGGAGTTGATTTTTACACCGTGTCTTAACAATGCCCTTGACTAGGCATCTTAAGATATTAACCAGCTTCAGCAGATAATGCGTCTGACGGGGACACCCCCTGCTTATCTCATTAACAGGATGCCAAGCCATGAGGTGAGAACAAACAGCATGCACAGGGAAGTCTACCTCGGAGGCCACCTTCTCGTGGTAGTGTCTGTGTATAGCCAGCAGTTTCTAATGTCACCGAATGCTTGCATGTGCCCCAAGAACCGTTAAAGCAGTACTGGCTGTGTGCTAGCGGAGTGTTGGCATTTAGGATGCAGTCTCCTGAGCCTGCGAGGCAGCGATGCAGTGTAGGGCAGTGTTCCCTAGTGTTTGGCTTTCTGATCTTGTGCTTGAGGTAACAAGTGTCGTTGCAGTTGTATGTAGTTAGGGTGTGCTACAGCCGTGTCATGGGTGCATGGAACAGAGTTCATTAGTGTGCTTTGCTCTCCACCCATTTTACAACCAAGAGAAGACTGCATGCAAGCACGCACTATAAAATTCCTTGTGCTAATAGGTGTGCTGGGTTTTTTTTAAACAAGACAAGTAATTCATAGTAAGTATGAACACCTGGGGAATCGAGCTCTTGACCAGGTCATAACTAACCTAACTCCAGTTTATGATCAGACGTGACAGACAAACCCTTGTAGAGCATTGTGTGCATTTCAGCTCTTGTCTGTATTGAAAAATGGCTTTTCTTACCTCTATTCCTTTTTCCATTCTACGTGGTTAAGTAGGAAGGGATTGCAGCCATGTCTGTGTCTGGTTCCTACAACTTCAAATTGCAGTGAGTTCGTCTGCTTCAGTACCAACTCTTCTTCATGACTTACCTGATTAGGAAAATGGTCCTGGAAAAGACTGCTTGGTCTCAATTCTGGTTTTAAGCTTCTGACCCTTTGACCAGAAAGCTAGTAAAGAGTAGCTGATTGATTATCACTCTCATCCACAGGAAACAGAACTCTGGGGAGACCGCAAGAATAAAGTCAGTGGTCACAAATAGAGGGGGTCAGTGGCTAGAAGAAGAGTAAGCCTGAATTGAGCATCCCAGACAGTGGTCCATACGGGCCTCAGCCTAGCTCATTCCCTGAGATCACTAACACTACTGAACATAGTCATTCTGAAAGTCTGTGTTTTTACAGGCAAGAAACTACATTCAGTCTCTGGCCCAGATGCCGAAGATGAACTTCGCAAATGTATTTATTGGTGCCAATCCCCTGGGTGAGTTGATCGTACTTTGATTTTGTGGTATAAATTAGAAATTTGAAGTTTTGGTTTTGACTAAAAAGAGTACCTTTTTTTTTTAAGATTTATTTATTATTATACATAAGTTCACTGTAGCTGACTTCAAACACACCAAAAGAGGGCGTCAGATCTCACTACAGATGGTTGTGAGCCACCATGTGGTTGCTGGGATTTGAACTCCGGACCTTTGGAAGAGCAGCCCTTACCCGCTGAGCCATCTCACCAGCCCAAAAGAGTACTATCTTTAAGTAACTTTTGGGTCTTAATAAATATAGCTGTTACTGTCTGTCTGTATTGTCACATAAGGAAATATCATACAGTGATAGGCTTGTATGCTTATATGCTTGCAGAATATGGTGGAGAGGCTAAGGGAAGTGAGGAATGGGGAACAGGGAATTATGGGGACTTGGGGGAGAAGGAAGGAGGTGTGAACCTTACAGCTGCTAGTGGTAGGTGGAGCCCAGCTGAGGACAGAAAACAGGCACAGACACATGGTTAATGCCCAGCAGTGGGTCCTGATGTCCTCTACACTCACAGACTCGTCCCCCTTTCCTCCCCTCTCTGCCCTTCAGGGTGTAAGCAGCTGCCTTTGCAGCATTGATTTGGTGGCTGGCTCCTTGCCTTCCTGCCTCCATTACCTCCAGGATCACCTGGCAGAGGAAGTGACAGTGGTAGCTCAGATTGTGTCAGCACAGGACAGTGTGCTAAGGTTCTAATTCCTCTCTCTGGTGTAGTAGGCAGTAGTAGATACAGAGCCATCAGACCACCACCGTCTCCTGCCATGAGAAGGGAACAAGCAGGTGGTGGCTGCTGTCCCCTGCCTCTCCCATTCCTGCAGATGTTACTGTAAAGTCACTGCACTTAAGTCTTCGTGGGTCATGTCCCTTTCTGAGGGTTCTAGAAGCCATGTGCCAGAGTTACTTATCCTTTGAAGGGCTGATGTCTGTGGCAGTGATTTCAAAAGCTGGGAGCGGAAGCTTTCACGAACTCTGTCCATAGCCACAATACTGAGGAGTGGCTGTGGCTGTGGCAATGATTCCTGTAGCAGGAGAGGTGTGTGCATTCTTGGAGGAGGGGGTCCAGCCTATGCTACACCATTCAGGCCTGAGGTGTACATGGTACTGACAGGTTGGGTTAGGTTTGTGGCTTCCCTGTCAGGCTCACTGGGCTCTCTGTAACTTACCTTGAGCTATTGCATCAGATAAGGGTCTGGGGTCTCTGTGATCTCTAATCTTTCCATGTTGATTCCACCCCTGAATCCTCACCAGCAGATGTGCGGTACACAGTGTCTGAGTCTTCTCTGATGGAGCTGGTAGAGATCCCCATTTAGACACTGAGAAGAGCTGCCTTACAGGAGTGAATCCAGGCTGCTGGAGACTAAAAGGAGGCTCTGGCCCATCTGGTGCTCTTCACAGCCTGCTCACATCCAAACGTGCCTGGCAGCCCATTGCCAAGTGCTGGTCAGAAGGAACATGCTGTTACCGATTGCTAGCCTAGCCGTCCCCAACAGGCTGCACACCAGCGATATAAATATTAACAGCCCTGTTGTCGGTCACAGGCTTCGCATCACTGCTAGCCTCAAGACACAGCTGAGAACTTCACATTGCCCTTTGATCTTAGAGTGTCTATTTATGTCTGCCTCCATACTTGAAAAGTCTTGTTCTTACTTCTGACCTTGTTCCTCATCTAAGTGCTTTGATCCTGAGGACGTGGACCTCTTTTTACCCCAGGGTAGCAGGCACCCACTCATTCATGTTCAGTATAAAGTCAGCGGATTTGTAGAACGTGAGGATTTGTATCCAGGAAGTCCACCAGTGCTTCAGTGTTGAAGACAGAGTCATGTGGCCTGTTGTGCCACCATGCTCACTGTCTGCAGTGCTAGGTTTAGATCCAAGGCCTTATGCACACTTTGCAAACTTTACTGGCTATATCCCAGCCCTCCTCCAGCACTCTAAAACTGGAGAGCCAGCGTATGCATGTTTGCTGTTTCCTCTGTACCCTCAAAGCCTGCGTTTCTGTGGATAACTGGTGTTCAGGCTACAGGGTACATAATCACTCAGAGGAGCAGAGGTATAGCATCTCTTCAGGAAGTTCTCCTCGACACCCATGGAGCCTTCCACGCTGAAGAAATCATCTGGAGCTGTAGAGATGGCCAACGGGGCCCTTGGTCTGAGTCCCTGCACCAACAGGATGCCTCACAACTGTCTTTAATTACACTTACAGAGGATCCAGCGCCCTCTGCTGGCTTTTAGATTTTCAGCCAGCAGGCATGCACTGTAGTGGAGACATACTTAAAACTTAAATCTAGCTGGGCGTGGTGGCGCACGCCTTTAGTCCCAGCACTCAGGAGGCAGAGGCAGGCGGATTTCTGAGTTCGAGGCCAGCCTGGTCTACAGAGTGAGTTCCAAGACAGCCAGGGCTACACAGGGAAACACTGTCTCGAAAAACAAACAGAAAAAAAAACCTTAAATCTAAAAACTTGTGGAGTTTATTTCTGTTTTACTTTTGGGAGAGAAAAAACCTGGAAGCCATTATTGAAAGTAACTGATAATCACCAGGAGACAAACCATCTCCCCATATTATTCACTTGGGGAGAAACGGGGAAGAGCTCAAGATGCCAACCACCTTAGCTCAGCATAAATGGAGCTCCTGGCTGTGGTGCCCCAGGTCACAGCATCACCTGTGGCATGGTCTCACCCAGTATGCCTAATTTCACTCTTACCAACAATTGAGGTGGTAAATGTAAAGACTAGAGAGAAATGGGAGAGAGTGCACACAGCATAAGGAGAGGGGAAGGAAGCCTCCATGGTGGTGTGCCACACCTGCAGTGTCCACAAATGAAAACCAAGGTGGATGGAGAAGGAGAGCTGGGGGGTAGGAGGGGGTGTTTGTTTATTATTCTGGGTTTCAAACCCAGAACCTCAGTAATGTTTTTAAAATGTGCCATAGGCATTCAATGCGTACATGGAGGGAAGGGGTTACATGCAGAAGCAGACACCTTAAAGGATGCTTTGTGTGGATGTGAAAGGTGCTTGGAACTTGCACAGTGGTGGCACTGATGTCATGTGTTTTCCTCTTTTCTGGTGTGACAGCTGTCGACCTACTGGAGAAGATGCTCGTTTTGGACTCAGATAAGAGGATCACAGCAGCCCAAGCTCTTGCGCATGCCTACTTTGCTCAGTACCACGACCCTGATGATGAGCCTGTTGCTGACCCTTATGACCAGTCCTTTGAAAGCAGGGACCTTCTCATAGATGAGTGGAAGAGTGAGTCCAGGGCAGGCTAGCGTGGGCTTTGAGCTTGCTTTCATTTTATTCATGTTTTGTTTGTTTTCTGAGCCAGGGTTTTTCTCTGTGTAGCCACTCAGAGGAACTCACTTTGTAGATCAGGCTAGCCTTAAACTCAGAGATCCATCTGTCTGTGCCTTCCGAGTGCTGAGATTAAAAGCATGTGCTACCAAGTCCCGTTTATGTAATATTTTTTAACAGTGCTGGAGATTGGACCTAGGACTCACACATATTTCCAACATACCTATGATCCCAGCACTTGGGAATCAGATTAAAAGTTTAAGGTTAAAAAAAAAAACAGACTGAAGCCGGGCATTGGTGACGCACGCCTTTAATTCCAGCACTGGGGAGGCAGAGGCAGGTAGATTTATGAGTTCGAGACCAGCCTGGTCTACAGAGTGAGTTCCAGGATAGCCAGGGCTACATAGAGAAACCCTGTCTCAAAACAAACAAACAAACAAAAAAAAACCAGGCTGTAAAGTTATTCACAGCTGTGTAGGTAGTTTGAGGCTATCCTGGGCTACATGAGAACCTGTCTGAATAAAACCCTCGTGGATGGTTGCCAGCAGCTTTCTGAGCTCACTGCCAGGGTCTCTGATGCGTATGTTCCCTGATGGGCTGCAGACACAGAGTGCAGAGCCTTCAAACTGACAGAGCTTTGAGGTGCTTGGCGGTTTTACGTTTACAGCATCTTTTCAGGATAAAGAGGGTCTGGCGTATTTCAGCACAGAACTAGGACAGGAGTTTTTTATAGCTTACTTTTGGCCTAGTTAGGGACTGCCAGGAATGGAGCCACATCTCCACCCCCAGTCATACTCCTTCATAAAGCACAAGGTCAGTTCTGCAGTTAGGACTGCCTCGTTGTGTGCAGAGTGCAGTGCTGCTCCAGGGAGCACTCAGAAGGAGCACCGTGCATGATGGAGTGGGGAGACAGTTCTGTCTGTGTCCTTGAACTGGAGCTGCTCTGCTGCAGGGCAGGGCAGGAGCAAGGCAGGTGATGTAGTTCATCAGACCACTGCCAGGAGGGAAGGGCTGAGTGTCTGCCTGCCGGAGTTGTACGCCTCACCCTTCCTTCCTTCTTTCCTTGCCCTAGGCCTGACCTATGATGAAGTCATCAGCTTTGTGCCACCACCCCTTGACCAAGAAGAAATGGAGTCCTGAGCACCTGGTTTCTGTTCTGTCTATCTCACTTCACTGTGAGGGGAAGACCTTCTCATGGGAACTCTCCAAATACCATTCAAGTGCCTCTTGTTGAAAGATTCCTTCATGGTGGAAGGGGGTGCATGTATGTGTTAGTGTTTGTGTGTGTGTGTGTGTCTGTCTGTTCGTCTGTCCACCTATCTTTGTGGAAGTCACTGTGATGGTAGTGACTTTATGAGTTGTGAATGGTCCTTGGCAGTCTGCCTGCTTTCTCAGAGTCTGGGCAGGCCGATGGGAACTGTCATCTCCTTAGGGATGTGTGTGTTCAGTGCAAAGTAAGAAATATGAAAATATCCCTGTTCTTAGTTACCTTGCCACTTTGGCTTCTCCTGTGGCCCTGCCTTTACCATATCAGTGACAGAGAGAGGCTGCTTCAGGTCTGAGGCTATCCCTCAGCCATGCATAAAGTCCAAGAGAACCAACTGGCTCCTGGTCTCTAGCCTGTGACCGGCTTGCTTAATGTCCTCAGAACCTGACAGGTATGTTCAAAACTGTCAGTCTGTTTGTGCCTTAAAAGGGTGAGAAGGGCGCGTAGATAGTTACAGAGTCTCAGCTGCTGACGTTCTGAGCCAGGCAAGTGCACGGGGCTGTTGGATGGCCAGTGGGGAGCTGGAAAAAACAAGGCAGCCTTTAGGAAGGCCATGGTGCATGTGTGTGCATGCGTGTATGTGCAGCCGCCCTCCCTCACTTCAGGAGCAAGCTGTTTGCTGTGCTTACCCTTCACCTCAGTGCAGAGGTCTCCAGTGCCGAGCACAGGCACCTGCCATCAGTAGTTCCTGTGTCATCTTCACATCTAGCAGAGCACGGATGTGTTTGCATGCTGTGCTCTTGGAGCTTGTCCTGTCTTCTGGAAGCCCTGGACAAGGCGTGTGAAGGCTTCCCAGAAGTTCCTGTCCACATTGCCTCCGCCCACCGACGCCATGGGCACACTGCTCCCTCCTCCTCCTCCAGCTACTTTGTGTTGAACACAATTGATTCTCCAGGTGCTCATGGTGCAGGAAAACAGGACAGACAGAGAGCACCTGAACCCTTGCCATCTGATGTCACCAATTCAGGAAAACGAGTCCTCTCCTAGGACTATCCCCGGTTCTGGAAATCATGTTCTCCTCACTCATGGTGACAAGCTAAGAAAGCTGAACAAAGGGAGAGACGAGAGCGCCTGAAGCCAGGAGCTCCTTTACTATCTTTCTCAAAAGGGTTGTTAGACACAAACCAAGTCATCAAGGCCCCGCTCCTCTCCTCGGAAGGGTCCCCCACCCCCCGGCAGCTTGACACTGAATCCAGTGTCAATTTGGGGAGAAAGCAGTTTTGTCTTGGAATTTTGTATGTTGTAGGAATCCTTAGAGAGTGTGGTTCCTTCTGATGGGGAGAAAGGGCAAATTATTTTAATATTTTGTATTTTCACCTTTATAAACATGAATCCTCAGGGGTGAAGAACTGTTTGCATAATTTTCTGAATTTTGAGCACTTTGTGCTATATAAGGACCCATATTTAAGCTTTGTGTGCAGTAAGAAAGTGTAAAGCCAATTCCAGTGTTGGACGTGACAGGTCTTGTGTTTAGGTCAAGGTGTCTCCTCTCAGTGCAGGGACATGCCTGCTCTGTGGGGCAGGCGAGGACCCTGAATCATTTGGAGCCCAGAAGGAGGCAGACTGGCCAGGTCTCACCACCTCAGTGTGCAGTTCAACTCCATGCCATCCCATCAAGATGGGTTAGTAGCAGTGTCTGTTTTTGAATGCCAAGTGTGATTTCCAACAATTCTGCTCTGGTTATTTCATTGAAGACATCTTTGCACATGTGACCATGCTGTGTTAGGGGCTGTGTTCCAGGGACTGGACTCGAAGCTAGAACTGGCAGAAGAGTTCTGGCATCCACAGCGCAATGCTGCCACCACCCAGTTTCTTCATCAGAAGACAAGGGAACGAGAAAACTGCTGTTCGTTTGTATTTGTGAACTTGGCTGTAATCTGGTATGCCATAGGATGTCAGATAATACCACTGGTTAAAATAAAGCCTAGTTTTCAAATTCAGTTGGTTTCTCAGGTTTATTCTGTTCCTCTTCTTGGTTGTGGGACTTTTGTTGTCAGCTGTGACCTAGCACATGTCTGACAGACCCTTTCTAAAGCTGCTTAGGTGGACCTGAGGGGAAGGCAGGTCTTTGCAGTGAGTGAGTTACTGTGCAGAGAGAACCGCATGGGGAGAGTGGCCTAGTGTGCGTCCACACGCACTGTTCTTGTACAGTCTGAAATGAATGTTTTTCACATCTTCAAGTAATTGGTTTGATCAGAGAATATCCACAGAGTTTGTTACGTATCTTCTGTGGCTACTTTCCTGATACCATGACAATTGAAATCCGAGGGGCGAAGACTGCAGGGCTATCCAGGTAGCTGCTTAATGTTTAGCAAAAGTTGCTTTCTGACTAAATACTCTAAAACTTTATACACCATGTATTTTTATCTTTAAGTTGCCAAAGAGAAGGCTAGGTTGTGTGCCTGTGAGTGCAGGATGGGAGGACATCTGTTTGACTCTGCTGTCTTCATGACCCTAAAATTGTTCTTCAGAACTAGTGAGCTGTATCATGCATGAGAAGGCTGCAGGGCCTCACAGCAGGTTCTCAGGCTTTGATGACACGGTCTCCCAGCTAACCTGAGGACACTCACAGAGCTGAGCTTTTTGTCCTGAAGAGACACAAGTGTAGACGCCATTCTTTTCCTGAGCCCCCACAAAGGTGACAGAAAAGGTTTTCAGCTGTCGTGGAGGTGTAGGTAGCTCTAGAGTACAGGAGGGAAGAGGAAAGGGTAGGGCCCTTGTTAGCTACTGTTACCCCAGAATGGTCAACCAAAGTGTGTTCTTCATTTCCAGCTATGATCCCGGGAACAAAGTGATCCTGGGTTTCCATTTTCAAATGGAACATTTAGTGTCCTTCAGTATCCTTATTTGAATTTTGCAACATCACAGAGAACTTTTGTAGAAGCCAAAGGATAGGCTTGGGAGATGGTTGGGTCAACAAAGGGGCTTGCCTTGAAAGCCAGAAACACATGGTTCAATCCCCAAACCCTTGAACAGATACTTAGGTACGGCAACATGCAATCCTAAAGGTGGGGGTATAGCAACAGATAGACTCTCAGGCTCAATGGCTAGCCGGCATAGTCTACTTCAGGACACAGCCTCCTCAGAAGGTGGGGCCTGGAGAAATGGCTCAGCAGTTAAGCACACTGGCTGTTCTTGCAGAAGGCCCAGGTTCACAACTTTCTGTAACTTCAGTTTCAGGCGATTTGATGCCCACTTCTGGCTCCTGTGGGCACCAGGGACATAGTCCAGAGACATGCATACAAAATACATTAAATAAGAAAAAGAATGTAAAGGGTGGATGGTGACTAAGGAATAACGCCTCTGACCTCCATATGCATGCACACACAGACAGAAAGATATACCTCCCTTACTGTGGACTAAGGTTTAACTTGCCACTTTGTAATAACTCTGCTTGAGGTTTTAGTTTTCAGTATCAGCTTCCACCAGGTCAACCATTATGTGCATGACAGGAGACAGTTGCAATCAGACCTACTTGGTCTGCTTTGCTATAGGCTAGCATGCAGTCCAGGTGCCTGCAGTCAAGTGGATCACTTCTCTACTGTCAGGAAACTAGGGGGCTCAGGTAATAATGCAAAGAAGAGGGGTGGTCCTTTATAATCCAAGCGTGTTTTAAAATGGAAACACCTACTTTACACATCCGGAAGTCCTTACAAGTGCACAGGTCGGGGAGGGGACGATGGTTGGGTACCACGTTCTCTATGATAGAAAAACCTGGAGAGAACCTAAGAGGCCGTCTGCAACAGAGCCCCACACAGACACACGTGGGGTCATGTGAGGTGCATGGCGTGAAATAAGGCACTGATAGCCTAGAGTATATCTCCCCACCCCCACCCCGTCACTGACAAATGGTAATGGTTGAAGATTCCCTTTTACCTAGAATGCTTGGGACCAGGATCATTATGAATTTCAGAGTTATCACCATTTGGATGACCCTAAATCAGGAACCCTGAGATCTAAATCATGCTGAGTGACAAATCCATTGGGACACCCCAGGCTTCCAATTGGGGAGTGGCACACTCTGCCTGGCTGTGGCCAAGAGAACCCTAGAGTGACACACACTGAAGCCTCTGCAGCGCCTCTGACTTTTGTCTACAACTGGTTTTTAATCAACCAGGAAGATCTTTAAAATCCACCTGGTCTGGGGACCTATCCCTCATAGCCCTTTGTGGGACAGCCTACATCTAGCTCCCTAGCTGCAGGAGCCTTACCCCGGAGGGGAGGGCGAAGTGGCTTCTTTCCCACAACCAGTGTTCTGAGGGATCTGAAGCAAGAGTTTCCAACTTAGCCACTGATGACATCTCAGCCAGAATATCGTTAGTCATAGAACCCTCCTTTGCAGGCCACCAAGTAGTCCCCACCCATGCTTCCGCCCACTAGATGCCAGCAGCAACCACGCTTCCTTCCCTGATTTGTAACAGCCACAGAGGTCTCTAGATACTACCAGTTGGCAGTAGCATCCCCAGTGTAAAATAAAGTCATGCAGGAGTCCCGTGCCTCTGTTCTTGAGAATACATGGAAGGTCAACATCTTGTAGCCTGCTGTAACTTGGAGAGGTGGCTTGGTATACCAGAAAGAAAGGTTCCCAACTGGACCTAGTGGTGCATGCCAGCACTTGGGAGACAGGGGAAGGCAGTTTAGAGTTCAAGGCCAGCCTCAGTCTACAGAGTGAATTCCACGACAGCCAGAGTTATTTAGTGAGACCTTGCCTTGAATGAATGAATGAATGAATGAATGAATGAATGAATGAACGAACGAATGAATGAGTGATGGATCATGAATGAATGAATGAATGAATGGTCCCTTTAAAAACTTTCATATTTCTTGAAGTCAGACTTTTCAGAAGGATGTCCTCAATGTGCTTCGTACCTGTCATCCCAGGTAATCCATGTGCTCAGGAAGAAGAGATTTACTGCAAATTGGAAACCCTGTCTCAAACATCCTCCCTCCTACACCTGGAGAGATGGCTGAGTTAAGAGTGTTCACTGCTGATTCAGTTTCTAGCACCCACATTGTGCTGACAACGGCCTGTGACTCCAGCTCCAGGGGATCCAACACCACTGGTCTCTGATGTCCAAGAGCATCGGTACACATGTGCACATAACCACACACAGGTTCACATATGTACACATACTTATAAAACCCTCTAAAAGTCTTTTTTTTTTTTTTACTTCAAATCTCTCCCTCACTTTTATAGGGGAGAAGTCAATTGTGAGCAATGACTACCACCCCTAGAGCAGAGCCTCCCAGTACCCATTGCTGGAGGCCATTTCCGGGCTGAATGCACCTATGGACATCTTCCTGACGCATGCTTACAGGCAGTAGGGTTTATGAGGGAAGTCCAAGGCCTTTGTGTCCTGGGTGTTCCCTGGACCTGCTGAGCTGCCTCTTCCACTCCCAGCTACAGTGTTGGTGGCACCCAGATCCATTTCCTCTGAGCCGTTGCTCAGGCATGATGGAGTCTCTGTGAAAGACTTGTCACCCGATGACTATCTGATAGTGGCTGTGGCAGCCCTGTGTGGGGAATGTCCCCACCTACAGATGCAGGACAGAGTGACTGCTCATAAGCCCTGCTCCCAGTGACCACTGCCCTCCAAGCTTCTGTGCTCAATCCCTGGGTTTCTGTGACTCGCTGGAGATTACCAAGATGGAGGACTCCCATAGGACTCTTCCTAACCTTTTAAGGTTTATTTTTATTAGCCGGGTGTGGTGGCACATGCCTTTAATCCTAGCACTTGGGACACGGACAGCAGTAGAATCTCTGTGATTTTCAGTCCAGTCTGATCTATAGAGCATGTTCTAAGACAGCCAGAGCTGCACCAAGAAACCCTGTCTCAAAAAAAAACAAAAACAAAAAACAAAAACAAAAAACAAAAAGAAAGAAGGTCCAGCAGTTAAGAGCACTGACTGCTCTTCCAGGGGTCCTGAGTTCAATTCCCAGCAACCATATGGTGGTTCACAACCATCTGTAATGGGATCTGATTCCTTCTTCTGGCGTGTGGGTATATATACAGACAGGGTACTCATATAAATAAAGTACATGAATAAATAAACCTGATTTTTAAAAAGATGTACTTTTTATTAAGCTGCATATAGTGATGCATGCCTTCAATCCCATCACTTGAGAGGCAGAGGCAGGCAGATCTCTGAGTTCAAGGCCAGCCTGGTCTACAGAGTGAGTTCCAGGAACAGCTAGAGCTACACAGAGAACCCCTGTCTCAAAAATACTTGCGTGTGTGTGTGTGTGTGTGTGTGTGTGTGTGTGTGTGTGTGTGTGTGAGTGTGTGCGTGTGTGTATGTATGCATGCACATATGTGTGGATCCCCAGAGAAGTCAGAAGCAAGTGTTGAAACCCTGGAGTTGGAGTTACAGACAGTTCTGAGCTGCCTGATGTAGGTGCTGGGAATCAAACTTGGGTCCTCTAGAAGAACCAGTAGTGCTCTTAACCACTGAGCCACCTCTCCAATTTTAGAATAATATATATTTTGTTGTTGTTGTTGTTGTTGTTTTGGTTTTTGTTTTGTTTTGTTTTTTGAGATAGGATTTCTCTATAAACCCTGTAGCCCTGGCTGACCTGGAACTCATTCTGTAGACCAAGCTGGCCTCGAACTCAGAAATTACATTTTTAAAGGTCTTTTATTTTATTTTATTGTTGAAAATAGTCATTATAATTTTACACTATACAACCGTATTAAGAGGAAATAAGATACAATGGTTAAGAGTTGATCCTTGGGAGCTGGAGAGATGGCTCAGTGGTTAAGAGCATTGGCTGCTCTTCCAGAGGTCCTGGGTTCAAATACCAGCACACACATGGTGGTTCACAACTGTGTTTAACTCCAGTTCCAGAGAATTCCAGTTGCAACACCTTCATACAGACATACATGCAGGTAAAACACCAGTGCACATGAAAATAAGTACTGACACACACACATGAGTTTGGCCTCTAAAAAGAAAGTTCTGAACAGGTATGACAGTACTCCTGTAATCCCAGCATTCGTGAAATGGAGAAGGAGAGAGACAGATCTCTGTTTTAGCCAAGCTTAGTCTACATAGCAAGTTTCAGGCTACCCAGGGCTAGGTAGCTACATAATGAGATGAGACATTGTACCAAAAAAGAATAAGAAATGAATAAATAAACTAATTAATTAAAACAAAGCCTGGGAGTAGGGAGATGACTCTTTCAGTTAAATACTTGCCATGCAAGGACAAAGACCAGGATTCAATCCCCAGCTCCCACATAAAGCCATGCGTGGTGACTTGAGCTCTTAAGTGTAGTTCTGGGGGCCAGCCACTCACTGGTAGGTCTCCATAGCTCCCAGCCAGCCCAGCCGAATCAAGTTACAGGTCCCACTGAGAGATCCAGTCTCAAAAAAGCAAGGCACGTGGCTGAATTGGTAAGATCACTGGAGAACATGGCTTCGATCCCCAGAACCCACATGATGCTTCCCAACACTCTCTAACGCCAGTTTCAAGGGCTCCAACCATGCCCCTCCCTCTTCAGACCTCTGCAGGCACCAGGCATTCTAGTGATGCCCAGACAGACACATGGGCATAAAATACATCCATACACATAAAATAAATGAATCCAAAAAGGAGAGAAAAGGACAGAGGCAGGTGGCTCACACCTTTAATCCCAGCACTAGGGAGGCAGAGGCAGGTGAATTTCTGAGTTCGAGGCCAGCCTGGTCTACAGAGTGAGTTCCAGGACAGCCAGGGCTACACAGAGAAACCCTGTCTTGAAAAATCCACAGAGACAGACAGACAGACAGACAGACAGCCAGCCATGTATGTCAACTGTGAGAAGTGGGGGGACAGGTCGGTTACCTGTGCAGTCTTAGGTAAGAACTCCATGCTGTGGATGGGGAAAGCTGGGAGAGAGACAGTTCCATGCTGCCACCCTCAGTGGTCTGAGACTTCCCCAATCTCAACTCAGGTAAAACTGGATCTTTGACCTTATTGTAGATGGTAAGGCTGGTATGAAGCAACAGTCGGGGTCAGAGTTGACTTAATGGCTTGAACGTGTGTGTGTGTGTGTGTGTCTAGATATGTGTGTGTATATCTGGGTATGTCTCTGTGTCTGTGTATATCTGAGTGTGTATATGTGTGTGTCTATTCATATGTCTGTGTGTGTATGTCTGGGTATGTCTCTGTGTCTGTCTGTGTTTATTCATGAGTCTGTGTGTGTATGCTATATAAGGCTATGTGTGTTTGTGTGTCTATGTGTCTCTATGTGTATCTGTGTGTGTCTATGTGTGTGTGTCTAGGTATGTCTCTGTGTGTCTCTCTATTCGTGTGTTTATGTATGTTTGCCTGTATGTGTCTATGTGTCTGTGTGTCTGTGTGTATCTGTGTGTATGTCTGTGTGTGTGTCTATGTGTCTGTAGTGTCTGTGTTACTGCACATGCATATATGGGCACATGGAAACCAGAGGCTGTCCTCAGCCTATCTTCTTCTTCTTCTTCTTCTTCTTCTTCTTCTTCTTCTTCTTCTTCTTCTTCTTCTTCTTCTTCTTCTTCTTCTTCTTCTTCTTCTTCTTCTTCTTCTTCTTCTTCTCCTTCTTTTTTGGTTGTTTTTGAGACAGGGTTTCTCTGTGTAGCTCTGGCTGTCCTGGAACTCATTCTGTAGACCAGGCTGGCCTTGAACTCAGAAATCTGCCTGCCTCTGCCTCCCAAGTGATGGTTAGAGGCGTGCACCACCAATGCCTTGGCCTCAGTGTATCTTCTTAAAATGCTCTCTACCTCACATTTTTGACACAGAATCTGCAGTGAACATGGCCATGTCAGCTACTGGCTGGCCTACAAGCCCCATGATCCTCTTGTGTGTACCTTCCCAATGCTAGGGTGATAGGAGCAGGCCTTTATGCCCAGCATTTTCTATAAGTCCTGGAATCTGAATTTATGTACTTATCTTGTTCAGCAAGAAAAATTGAAACACATCCTGGTTCCTAAACGACATTTTTAACATACTTAAGAACAGCTCTGGGGCTGGAGAGATGACTCAGTGGTTAAGAGCACCGACTGCTCTTCCAAAGGTCCGAAGTTCAAATCCCAGCAACCACATGGTGGCTCACAACCATCCATAATGAGATCTGATGCCCTCTTCTGGTGCATCTGAAGACAGCTACAGTGTACTTAGATATAATAATAAATAAATCTTAAAAAAAAAAAAAAAGAACAGCTCTGAGCCGGGCGGTGGTGGCGCACACCTTTAACCCCAGCACTTGGGAGGCAGAGGCAGGCAGATTTCTGAGTTCGAGGCCAGCCTGGTTAACAGAGTGAGTTCCAGGACAGCCAGGGCTATACAGAGAAACCCTGTCTTGAAAAAAAAACAAACAAACAAACAAACAAAAAAACAGAGAGAGAGAGAGAGAGAGAGAGAGAGAGAGAGAGAGAGAGAGAGAGAGAGAGAGAGAGAACAGCTCTGAGCCAGGAGGTGGTGGTGCACACCTTTAATCCCAGCACTTAGGAGGCAGAGGCAGGGGGAATCTCTGAGTTCGAGGCCAGCCTGGTTAACAGAGTGAGTTCCAGGACAGCCAGGGCTATACAGAGAAACCCTGTCTTGAAAAAAAAAAACAAACAAACAAACAAACAAAAAAACAGAGAGAGAAAGAGAGAGAGAGAGAGAGAGAGAGAGAGAGAGAGAGAGAGAGAGAGAGAGAGAGAACAGCTCTGAGCCAGGAGGTGGTGGTGCACACCTTTAATCCCAGCACTTAGGAGGCAGAGGCAGGGGGAATCTCTGAGTTCGAGGCCAGCCTGGTCTACAGAGCAAATTCCGGGACAGCTAGGGCTTCACTGAGAAACCCTGTCTCAAAAACAAACCGAAACAAATAAACAAAACCCTATAAGGACCATCAAAGTGGCTCAGCAGGTGCTTGCCTCCAAGGCTAAGGACCTGAATTTGATTCCTGGGACCCACAGGGTGAAAGGAGAGAATTGTCCTTCTGCACACAGGTGCCCTGACTTGTGTGCTTCCGGAACCACGGAATAAATAACCAAATGTAATAAAAGATGTAGATGGAATGGTAAATGCATTGTGCTACAATACCAGTAAATGGCGTCAGAATGACTGAGCAGCTGCTCCCGCCCTGGGAGCTATGGTCATTTCCACACAGAAGCAAAATGTAAATGGAGAAGGAAATGAAACCCAGAAACCGCACAAGGCAAAGCTAATGAGTTTGTGGAGGGCAAAACAGCAGGATTCAGGGAGTCTGGTTGCAGCCAGGAGCCACACCTTCCGTCCTACCCCTGTGTAACTGTCTTGGAGTGTCCTAGAGTACAGACAGACTGACAGCATCATCTGTAGCAACAGGAAGGTGATTTCAACCTCTGGGGCTATCAACTCCGGAGCAGAAAACAACTCTGTGTTCACATAGAGCCAAGAAAACAAATGAGCTGCAGCCAGGAGGGGCATGACGGCACCGGCTGGAATCCTAGCATTTGGGAGGCTAATGAAGAAGGATCAGGTGTTCAGGGCCAACCTGGGCAACATAGAGAGCCTCGGTCTGAAATACACACAAGAGAATGGAATGGACCAGGGTAGATGAAATGGCTCAGTGGATAAGAGGGCTTGCCACCAAGCCTGACAACCTGAGTTTGATCTCCAGAAGAACCCACATGGTGGATGGAGAGAACTAACTCCCAAAAGTTTATCCTCTGACCCTGCCCCCCAACACTTATACTGTGGCATATACAGACCTCCCACACACACACAAATAAAAATGTAAAAGTGAAAATCTAAATAATAACTTAAATATTTTTTGTCTTCTTTACCCCATATTATCTGTGACCCAGGGACTATTAGCAGTGTCTGGAAATGTTTTAAATTATCACCTGCGAGGTATTCCTAGCACAGAAGGAAACGGTAGGAACTGGGGACTCAGTTAAGCATCCTGTAGTGCAAGGACAAGGGGTCATCTGAGCCAATACACAGTGATGTCCAGGCTGAAGAGCTAATAGTTCAACATGGCAGCTCTCACGATTGAGAAAAAAGGGATAGAGGGGGCGGCAAGATGGCTCAATGTGTAAAGGTGCTTGCTGCCAAGCCTGAGGACCTGAGTTCTGTCCTTGGGACTTACAGGTTGACTTCAAGGTCCCCTGTAATGTAGCATGTCATAGTTTGCAGTTGTTCCCTCTGTAAGACAGACACTACTTGAAAACAAGCACTCTGACACCAGTCCCCACACCCTCGGGTCTTGGCAGGTGCCCAGCCAACTCTGAGTGAACAGCTGAAAGCTTCTCAATTTCTAACTAGTCAGGGAGGGCAGAGACAAACAGGCCATTTCCACCCTCACAGGGGCTGGAGAGATGGCTCAGCAGTTAAGAACTGCTCTTCCAAAGTTCCTGAGTTCAAATCCCAGCAACCATATGATGACTCACAACCATCCGTAATGAGATCTGACTCTGTCTGGCCCTACCCCCAACATCTGAAGACAGCTACAGTTTAGTTATTTATAATAATAAATAAATCTTTGGGCCAGAGCGAGCAGGGGTCCTAAATTCAACTCCCAGCATCTACATGAGGGCTTACAACCATCTCTATAGCTACAGTGTACTCATATACATAAAAATAAAATAAATAAATGTTTTTTAAAAACTCATCTCCTCCTCCTCCTCAAGGATCATTTCTTTTTTTGTGTGTGTGTGTGGGGGGGGGTGAGACAGGGTTTCTCTGTGTAGCCCTGGCTGTCCTGGCAATCACTCTGTAGACCAGGCTGGCCTTGAACTCAGAAATCCTCCTGCCTCTGCCTCCCAAGTGCTGGAATTAAAGGTGTGTGCCACCACGCCTGGCCCGGATCATTTCTAAGTTGGGGCTTAGGGTACCCTAAATCCTCCAGGAATGAGAGGAGGGAGAAACTGTACGTGCAGGCTCTAGAGGCCCATAGTGAGCCAGATTTGGGGAGCCAGCGGTGTCCTGGCCTTAGCAAAGCAAAGCAAGGACATTCCAGACAGGAGCAAACACCCAGGCCTGGTAACAACCCAAGGAATGTGGGAAAGGAAGAGACTCCACAATGAGAGTAAATGATGGTGGGGACTTGCCCTGTGGCGCCTGAGAGATGCGGGTTGCCATCACCAGGCAGGCCACTAATCACTCCACGCTGCTCCTCACACCCAAGTTAGGCTGCCAGGGGCCCAGAGTGAGGCAGGGTGTGGCCTTTGGTGCTAAGAGGGAGGGGTGTGAGGCACTTGGCATTTTAGTTCTGGAGATCCCAAGCCCAGCCCCCATGCTTGAGTGCGCTAACCATTGGGCGATCTCCCTGCTCCTAGTGGCTTATTCTTGAGATGTTCTTGCTGTATTGCCCAGCCTGCCTCAAACTCACTGCATAGCCCAGGCTGGCTCTGAATATCCTGATTTCTCCTGTCTCCGCCTTCTGCATGCAGAGTCGGTAGGGATGTTCCCCTCGCGGGGCCATGGGATGTTCTATTCTGTCTCTTTTCCAGTTTTTTCTTTAAAAATGTATGTTGTATGTGTTAGTGTGTGGAGGGGGAAGTCAGTTCTTTGCTTTCCTTTTGCGGGTTTTGGAGAATGAGCTTGGGTTGTCAGTCTCGGCGGCAAGTACCTTTGTCAGTCTGCCAAGCCTTCTTGCCAGTCCTCCGGGGATCTCTCAGGCCCAGCAACGTGGCTGGGTCTAACGGAGATGATGAGGCAGGGGGATTTTACCACAGCCACTGATACACACTTTACCTTGCTGCTCCCAGGCCCAGAGCTGTCTCCCAGCACACCACTAGCCCTGTCTCCCCACGAGAGAAGGGAGTCAGGTCACAAGATTTGAATACTGGGGAAAAGGGGATCCAAGATTATGAAACCAGGTGGAATCTTCTGGAAAGTGAGCACAGAGCCAAATCAAGTCAGGGGAGCTACTTTTAGAAGGGAGCAGGTTGGCCCTTCCAAGTGTCATCTGATGTGGCTGAGCAGGGGAAGAGGGACGGACTCTGTGCAAGAATGGCTGGACCTAGACCCTGACTGAGTACGGACTATTGTGTGGTTATGAGCTCTTCCAGAGGACCTGGATTCAAATCTCAGTACCCCATTGGGTGGCTCACAACTAATTCCAACTTCGGAGAATCCAGCACTCTCCTCTGTGGGGACACACTCCAAGCAGTGGTGGTGTACTAACACTTGGGCTGGAGAGATGGCTCAGTGTTTGGGATCTCTGACTGCTCTTCCAAAGGTCCTGAGTTCAATTTCCAGCAACCACATGGTGGCTCACAACCATCTGTAATGGGATCTGATGCCTTCTTCTGGTGTGTCTGAGGACAGCTATAGTGTACTCATATGCATTAAATAAATAGATAAATAAATCTTTTTTAAAAATCCTAGCACTCAAGAGGGAGAGGCAGGTGGATCTCTGTGTGTCTGAGGTCAGCCTGGTCTACAGAGTGAGTTCCAGGACAGCCAGGGCTACACAGAGAAACCCTGTCTCGAAAACAAAACAAAACAAAACAAAACAAAACAAAACAAAAAAAAAAAATAGCCGGGCGGTGGTGGCACACGCCTTTAATCCCAGCACTTGGGAGGCAGAGGCAGGTGGATTTCTGAGTTTTAGGCCAGCCTGGTCTACAAAGTGAGTTCCAGGACAGCCAGGGCTATACAGGGAAACCCTGTCTCGAAAAAAAAAAACCAAAAACAAAAAGAAAGGAAGGAAGGAAGGAAGGAAGAAGGAAGAGAGAAAGAAAGACAGAAAGGAAGGAAGGAAGGAAGGAAGGAAGGAAGGAAGGAAGGAAGGAAGGAAGGAAGGAAGAGAAAAGAAAGAAAAATGCAGGATATGTGCAGATGCCAGAAGAAGCAGGAGGTGTCAGATATCCTGGAGCTGGAGTTACAGGTGACTGTGAGCCACCTCCCCTAGGTGCTTGGAACCAACCTTGGGTCCTCTGGATGAGCAACACGTGCCCTTAACTGATAAGTCATCTCTGCAGCCTCTACAACATCTTAAAACTAGAATACCTTTTTCCTTTACTCATTGACAATTTCATATATATGTATGCATATGTGTGTATTAATATATGTGTGTACATATAATATATATTGTCACCTAGCATATATAATATTTTAATATAATATTGTATATTATATTATCATATAATTAATATATTTTCTTATAAATATATATTATATAAAACCATATTACATTACAATATATTTTATGTAATATTATATACAGATGTATATACATATATGTATGTGTATATACATATATGTATGTGTATATGTATACATGTATATGTGTATATATAAATATGTGTATATGTATATATTAAAAAGCCGATGTGGACAGAGAGGCTGTCTGAACTACTGACTTGAATTCAGAGCTTTAATCGGGTTCACAGCTGCTAGACAGGGCCCACTAGGCCTCTGTGACCCCGACAGGTGACAGATATTTACACAGAAGGAGCAGAACAGCCAGACTTAGTAACCTCTGTCCTGGAAATGCATGTTGTCTCTGAGGTGACTGGCAGGGCACTCGGGAGTGTGGGCAGGGTCATGACCCCATCTACATAGCTAGCAGGTCATTTGAGCTGGCACAGCCCCAGACAGGAAGGTAAGCTGGCCTGCACATCAGGTACAAAATGACAGCCACTCGGTGGTACCAAGAGCTCCTGAGAGGCAGCCCCACCCACACCTGCAGTCTTTCCACCACCAACAGGTGCTGCTGGGTTCTGGGTATTGGCATCAAAGACCTGACCCTAGAACAAAATGTTCTAGTCTAGAGGAACAGTCAACACGTTAGCAAGAGACAGACGGGTTTGAGGACAGAGAGGATGGGCGAGGCTGGTGGAACGCAGCTCTGTCCAGTTCTGCAGGGAAGGGAGAGATTACTGCAAGCAAGGCTGGAAACTCCAAGGGCCAGGGTCAACCATCACAACCTCCTCTGACCCTGGCCACGTGGGTGGTGCTGTCCTCATGAACAGCTGACAAAGCTCAGAGATGTTCTCCTATCTTCTCAAGATCACACAGCCATAAATGGTAAGATTGAAATTCAGCTGTGCCCTGGTCCTTGGCTACCTTGACACTGGCTTACAGAAGTGCAAAGGACTTCTTTTCAGGGCAAAGTGGGTGCCATGAGGCCCGGGGATTCAGTGGGGCATGTGGAGCAGGCAGGGTGGTCAGCAGGAAGAATTCTGCTGTAAGATTGCCTTTGAAAGATTCCTAAGTCTGGAGAAATGGCTCAGTGGTTAAGAGCACCGGTTGCTCTTCCAGAGGTCCTGAGTTCAAGTCCCAGCAACCACATGGTGGCTCACAACCATCTGTAATGGGACCTGATGCCCTCTTCTGGTGTGTCTGAAGACAGCTACAGTATACTTATATACATAAAATAAATAAATAATTCTTTTTAAAAAATTATATATTGAGCAGCCATGGGGAACAAGCATGGTCCCTGGAAACAACAGTGACAAAGACAGTGCCCAGACACTCAAAGTCATTGAGGACAGGGGACACAGTGATTTTCACAGGGGACAAAGCTGGTAAAAAAGGCAAGGTTAGACCTGTTTGAGACCACCTCTTCCTTCCCAGGACTGGAAAGTTGACCAAGGAGGAGTCCTGAGGGGAGACTGTTGAGATGAACCTCACAGACTACATGGTCCTTACTGCTTTTTGCCACCAGGGGGCGACACAGCCAAGCAGGCTGGGCAGGGCTTCCTTTTTTTCTTTACCCTCCACTCCCTGTGACTTTACATCTGACTCAATAGCCCAGTTGTTCAACATCAGCGATTTCCATTGCTGTAGCTGTGTGCCTGGTTCCCATCTGTTCCCCCACTAAAATGTTTTATCCCTGCACTCAGATCGGATCCACTACAAAACAGACCCTCAGAAAACTAGTGGGATTTTTGTTGTTGTTGTTGTTTTCGAGAAAGGGTTTCTCTGTATAGCCCTGGCTGTCCTGGAACTCACACTGTAGACCAGGCTGGCCTAGAACTCAGAAATCCACCTGCCTCTGCCTCCCAAGTGCTGGGATTAAAGGCGTGCGCCACCACCGCCCGGCTGGGATTTTTTTTTAAGTGCTTGTGTGTGCATGTGTATGTGTATACCTGTGTTTAGACCAGAAGTCAATGCCTTCTTCAACTCATCTCCACTTTTTTGCTTTGTTTTGTTTTTTTCTGGCCCCACTGGCGCTGGCCCCACTTGCTCTGGTCATATTTATTTCATATATGTGGGCACACTGTCATTGTCTTCAGACACAGCAGAAGAGGGCATCAAATCCCATTACAGATGGTTGTGAGCCACCATGCAGTTGCTTGGAATTGAACTCAGGACCTCTGGAAGAGCAGTTGGTGCTCTTAACCGCTGAGCCATCTCTCCAGCTCCCTGGTTTTGTTTTTTTGGGACAGGGTTTCTCTGTGTAGCCCTGGCTGTCCTAGAACTCACCCTGAACCAGGCTAGCCTCGAACTCAGAAATCTGCCTGCCTCTGACTCCCAAGTGCTGGGATCAAAGGCATGCGCCACCACAGCTGGCTTCACCTTATTTATTTATTTATTTATTTATTTTGTAATAGCATTTCTTTTATATGTGTGTGTGTGCACATGTTCCTCTTGGCTGTATGTGTACCACACACGTGCATGTGCCCATGAAGGCTGCATGAGGGGTGAGATGCATTAGAGCTGAAGTATGTTTGATACGGAAGCTAAGGACTGAACCTAGGTCCCCTGCAAGAAAAAAATGCTCTTAGCTGATCACTGAGCCATCTCTCCAGCGCCTTTTTGTAATTTAAAAAGAGTTACATTCATTTGTGGGTCTGTCTCTGTGTCTGTCTGTGGCAGAGATGCTTGTGACACCGTGTAGAAGCCAGAGGACATTCTTTGAGAGTTGGTTCTCTTCTCTCCCTGTGTGGTTCTCGAGACCCAGCTCCTATCGGAGCCTTTATTGCTGAGATATCGTTATTTATACAAGGTCTCTCACTGAACCTGGTACTCCAGAGTTGGGTCAGACTGGCTGGCCAAGCCCCAGAGAACCTCCTCAGGGCTGGGATTCCAGGGGTGTGCCTTCATAGTTGGCTTTCCTATGTGGGTGCCAGGTCCCCATGCTTGAGTGGCAGGCACATTACCCACAGAGCCACCTCCACAGCAACTCAGAAAACAGGTGTTGAATGAGTGTGTGAGCAGGTCCTCCCATGGGGTTTGGTTCTTGCGTTTAACTCATTGTGAATTAGAAGAGCCCAAAGGGCTGGACCAAACTGCAGCTGCCGCCTGTCCCCCGGAGGGAGCATCTGATGGGTACTTACTGTGCACGTGTACCAAGTTCAGCACTTCTCACATTGTCTCATTCACTGTTATTCTCTGGGAAGAGAACTGGCTTCTGTAAACCCACCCTCAAATGACCTAACCCAGCCCATACCTCCCCCGTAACCTCCTATTCCAGAGCCCACTGGTGTATGCCCTCTCCCCCCCAGTGAGCAGTAAGCTCACCTGTTGACAGCAGTATTGAAAGTCCCCCTCGATTGGCTTCGTGTGATAACCTAGTGTGCCTATACTTGGAATGACATATTCTTTCTTTCTTTCTTTTTTTTTTTCTTTCTTTCTTTCTTTCTTTTCTTTTCTTTTCTTTCTTTTTCGAGACAGGGTTTCTCTGTGTAGCCCTGGCTGTCCTGGAACTCACTCTGTAGACCAGGCTGGCCTCGAACTCAGAAATCCACCTGCCTCTGCCTCCCAAGTGCTGGGATTAAAGGCATGTGCCACCACTGCCTGGCTTACATTTTTTAAGTTTATTTTATTTATGTGAGTACACTGTAGCTATCTTCAGACACACCAGAAGAGGGCATCAGATCCCATTACAGATGGTTGTGAGCCACCATATGGTTGCTGGGAATTGAACTTGGGACCTTTGGAAGAGCCATCAGCGCTCTTAACCATTGAGCCATCTCGCTAGACCCCAAATGACATGTTCTTAAGGCCACTGTGTACAGTGCCCCCCCCCACTTGCTATTTTCCTATTCTGAAACAGAGCTAAAGAGATCCATGTGGTAGCAAGTTCCCAGCTGGTAAGATGGGGGAGGGGCGTGGCATGGCGTCGATGATGCTCTTGACTGATGCTGGAAATGATACCCCCAATACTTGACTCTCAGCCAGGTGACTGAACGTAAGACACTCCCCTCGCACCGTGACTAGCTGTCTACATAGAGAGTTCCAGGCTGGCAAGGGCTACCCTGTCTTAAAAAAACAAAAACATTTAAAAATAAAAACAGGTGCGCCAGGCATGGTGGCGCACGCCTTTAATCCCAGCACTTGGGAGGCAGAGGCAGGTGAATTTCTTAGTTAGAGGCCAGCCTAGTCTACAGAGTGAGTTCCAGGACATCCAGGGCTACACAGAGAAACCCTGTCTCAAAAAAACAAAACAAAAAACAAAAACAAACAAACAAACAAACAAACAAAAAAACCAGGTGCATACCTGGAGGACAGCACACTGCAGAGACACCTGGGCGTCCATGTGCACCGCTTCTCTCTGGTCTTGACAGCCAGGAAGTGGAGCCAGCCCTGGTGCCCATCAACAGATGAATGGTAAAGAAATCATGTTACATATGCACAGTGGAATTTCATGCAGCCATAGAGAGAGATGAAGTCATGAGATCTACAGGATAGCAGATAGAACCGAAGGTCGTTGTGCTAACTGAAGGAGGCCAGACTCAGAAATAGAAATATTGTATATCTCTCTCAGGATCCTAAATGCTAAGTGGTCTCTAACGTGTACGTGTGTGTGATGTCGGGAAAGGTGGGCGGTGAAACTTCTATACAGGGGCCTGAGAGACCAGAAGAGAATATCTTAGGGAGCCAAAGAGAACAGAACACTTTTGGCAGGAAGGTAGAGGGGTCTGTGGGAGAGGGGAGAGCCACAGGGAGGAGGGAGAGGGCACACGGAAGGGTGTGGGATGGGGAGAACCAATAACAACATACTATGTATGAAATGCCATAATGAATCTCATTACCCTGAATGTTAATATCAAAAGCCCAAATAAGTGGGCTGGAGAGATGGCTCAGTGGTTAAGAGCACTGACTGCTCTTCCAGAGGTCCTGACTTCAATTCTCAGCAACCATATGGTGGCTCACAACCATCTGTAATGAGATCTGATGTCCTCTTCTGGTGGGTCTGAAGACAGCTACAGTGTACTGATTTATAATAATAAATAAATCTTTGGGCCGGAGAGAGCAGGGACTGAGCGAGTGGAGTTGACCAGAGTGAGTGGGGCCAACCAAAGTCGAAGTGAGTGGGGGTTGACAGGAGCAAGCAGAGGTCTTAAATATTCAACTCCCAGCCGAGCATGGTGGCACACGCCTTTAATCCCAGCACTTGGGAGGCAGAGGCAGGCAGATTTCTGAGTTTAAGACCAGCCTGGTCTACAGAGTGAGTTCCAGGACAGCCAGGGCTACACAGAGAAACCCTGTCTCAAAAAAAAAAAAAAATTTAAAATAGGGGCGAGGGGAGATGAGATAGGGGGTTTGCAGAGGGGAAACCAGGAAAGGGGGTACAACATTTGAAATGTAAATAAATAAAATAACCAATAAAATAAATAAAATTTAAAGTATTTTCAAATGCACGAGGGAAAGGTACGTTTGTCTGGACACAACCTCACAGGGAAGGAACTTCTACCTTCGCCTTTGTGTCACCTCGTTTTACAAGGACACACAGGTGGATGTGCTGGGACTTTGGTCTAAAGTCACACAGAGGGATGTACCAAAGCTGGGAATTCAGGTTTCCTTTTAAAGTCTTTTGTGTCTCAGAGGGAGAGGGACTGAAGTCTTTAGAGCTAGAGAGAAAATACTCAGCTACCCATGATGCCCTTGGTGACTCCTTCTTCCTCTGTTTCCTTCCTTCCTTCCTTCCTTCCCTCCCTCCTCCTCTCCCCTCTCTTCCTAGCCCTCCTTCCCTCCCTCCTCCTCCCCCTCTGCCTCCAGTGACTCTGCTCACTGGATTGAAGGCAGCTCCCTCCCAGGCTGCCAGGCCACTGAGTCAACCCAAGCCCAGCAAGGCCCAAGGTGAGGGTCATTGCCAGCTGAGTCTAAGGCCCGAGTCATTTCCTGACCCTTGCTCAAGAGGAGCCGAGAGTGGCCAGCTGTGCTGTGCCGAGGGGGGGGGAGTGGGGGGGTGGCTCTCCTGGGCTCCTTACCTTTCTGAGTTCAGCTCTCCCATGTTACAGAGACTCTAGCCCTCTTTCTCCTCTCAAGCCAGGAGAGCGCATCTCTCAGGGCTAACTCTCAGTAGCCCATGACCAGCCATAGAGTCTGGCTTCCAGAAACATGGTTCCTTCATCCAGAACCGTCAACCCAAAGGGTCTCAAACTCCTACTGTCTGCCCCTCCTTTGTCTTCCCATGGGGTCTTGGGACCAGAAGAAAGATGGAGCAGGAAACGGGCTGAACTGAGAAGTCACATTCTTAGCAAGATTCCAACTGATTTGGAGACACCATTAAACCATTGTTCCAGGGACTACCATGCCAGCTTCCTTACCCCACTCTGCCCGTCTCCAGCCTTGTGACCTTTAGCTAATTACTTAAGCCCTCTGTGTCTGTTTGTCACCTCTCTGGCGAGGGTGCTCAGCCTGACTCACTGGCCTTCTGCCCTGGAGTGGAATATGTAAAACACACTAATGGTTGGCACATGGCAAGCACGTATGTTTATTAGATAATTTTTCATACCCAATGGGCTGACTCGGTCATTCTTAGACATTCTTTGATATGTTCTTAAGATGAGTAACACACAGATGCCCCGCCCAGAACATGTCTGTGGGGTTGTTCTCCCCAGTGGTCGCAGACCGTGTGGCTGCGTTTGGGGTCTGCAGACAGCTTGATGGGTCTCCCAGCTAGCACATGGCTCTCTTGTGAGCCTCTGTCCTCTGACCAATGAAGCAAGCTGGCTCCCTTCCCTTTCACAGAGAAGCCAGAGAGGGTGGGACATGTTCCAGGGCATGCATGACTGAAATTGAGAACAAAGTCTCCCTGGGACCACCCAAGACAACGCCATTCACGTGGCCTTAGAAATCAAGCAAAGATCTATACTCAGAATTAGACATTTACTCTGGAGGCAGAATCAGGGCAATATCTATGAGTAAAAGACCAGCCCAGTCTACATAGAAAGTCCCAGGCCAGCTAAGGTACATAGTGAGATACTGTCTTAAAAACCATCACCAGGGAGTGGGTGGGTAGGGGAGTGGGGGTGGGTGGGTAAGGGGGACTTTTGGTATAGCATTGGAAATGTAAATGAGCTAAATACCTAATAAAAAATGGAAAAAAAAAAAAAAAAAAAAAAAAAAAAAAAAAAAAAAAAAAAAACCATCACCAGCCAGGCTTGGTGGCACACACCTTTAATCCCAGCACTCGAGAAGCAGAGGCAGGTGGATTTCTGAGTTCGAGGCCAGCCTGGTCTACAAAGTGAGTTCCAGGACAGCCAGGGCTACACAGAGAAACCCTGCTCGAGAAAACAACAACAACAACAATAAAAACATCACCACCGGGCTGGAGAGATGGCTCAGCGGTTAAGAGAACTATCTGCTCTTCCAGAAGCCCTGAGTTCAATTCCCAGCAACCACTGTAATGGGATCCAATGCCCTCTTCTGGTGTGTCTGAAGACAGCTACAGTGTACTCATATACATAAAATAAATTAATCTTAAAAAGCTAAAAACAAAACAAAACCATCACCACCAGTATCAAACAAACTCCGGTGGATGTTTAAATCTTTGTGAACTCTGGGGACTGTAGAATTAGCAGCCGTCGACTCTGGGTGTAAGACAGCAAATCTCTCATGAGAAGAAGGATTGGATGCCTGGAGTTTGTTTCAGAAAAATGGGGAAGAGGAATAGAGTCTGAGCCCTGGTCAGTCGCTGAGCCTTAGGATCTGAGAGTCCTGCTTACTGAAAAGACAAGAGTCCTGGGGTCACAGGAGCTCATGTAGAACCCCATGAATTGTAGGGTTCTTGTGTTGTTGTTGTTGTTTGGGGATCTCCGGAGGGTTTTCTGGGAGGAGGGGTGTTGAGACAGAGTTTCTCTGTGTAGCCTTGGCTGTCCTGGAACTCTGTAGACCAGGCTGGCCTCAAACTCAGAAATCCACCTGCCTCTGCCTTCCAAGTGCTGGGATTAAAGGCGTGTGCACCACGATGCCTATTTTTGTTTATTTATTTGCTTATTTGTTTTGTTTAACTATGTGCATGATGACCTGGGTGCTGGAAGCCAAACTCAGGTCATCCTCAAGAGCGGTGCAGTCTCTAACCTGCTGAACAACCTCTCCATCTTTCTGTGGGGTCTCACTATGTAACCTATGCTGGTCTCCAGTTTACTGCGTAGTCAAGAATGACGTTATTTCTCTATCCTTCCTTCCTCCCTCCCTTCCTCCCTTCTTCTCCCCTTCCCTCTCTTCCCACCCTCTCTATCTCTCCCTCCTTTCTTCTATCCCTCTCTTCCTTCTCTGTTCATTCTCTGTATCTCTCCTCTCTAGTCTCTCCTCTCCCTTCTTCCTCAGGGTCTCACCTAGTCTGGCATTGAACTATGTACTGAACTGGACTCAAAATCGTAGCAATTCTCCTGTCTCTGCCTCTATCTCCTGTGTTGAGTACAGACCTGAGCCACCACGCCTTACATGTGAAGGGTATATTTCTTAAACTAGCCCAACTAGCAACAAGTTGAGCGCCCCCCCCCCCGCGCCCTAACCCCATTCCCAACTCTTCCTACAGTCTCTAGGCAGCCTCGCAGGCACCCCTTTCCCGCAGGGCACCCCCCTCCTCCCTCAGCACCTGCAGCAGGTGGCTGGTGGGGCCTGGGGCGTTCGCCGGTGATGGGCGGAGTCCGGAGCGCGGGCGAGCGGTGGGCGGGCCGGGGCGGGAACGTACCTGGGCGAGGCGGCAGGTGCGCCGCCCCACGGGGGAGGAGCGGGCGCGGGGCGGGAGGGGACCGCGGCGGGACACCCGGGCCGGGAGCCCGCGGGCAGCCACCGCAACCTCCTCGCAGGACCGCCACCACGGGGTCCGGGATGAGCCTCACTCGGAAAAGGGGCTTCTACAAGCAGGACATCAACAAGACTGCCTGGGAGCTACCCAAGACCTACCTGGCGCCCGCGCACGTCGGCAGCGGGGCCTATGGAGCGGTGTGGTGAGACCCGGGGACCCCAGGAATCAGAGGAGCCACGGGCCACCCCTCGGCAGCCTCCCCGAGTGAGCCCGGTGGCAGTGGGGCCCCTGTGGGTTGAGTCGCTGGCGAATCTGGTTCTCCAAGGCTGTAACTTTTTAAAAGGGATCTCGGAGTTCGTGGGACAGATCCCTGCGGTTGCAGATGAGGCCCCAAGAGGGGAACTTGCCAAATCGCAGAGCAGGGACTCCTGGCCTGCTCTGCATCCTGTCAGCAAGAACTGCTTCTCTCCTTGCTCTGCCGCCCCTTCCTTGGCGTCGCCCCCTACTCACACACACTCTCTCTCTCTCTCTCTCTCTCTCTCTCTCTCTCTCTCTCTCTCTTTCTGCTGGTCTCCGGCCAGCCTGGGGAGCACAGAATGGGGGTGGCCTAGGACAGGGCTGGAGGGATCTCCAGTTTAGGCCCTTTGCGCCGCCCCTCCCCCTCACCTGCCTGTGACCCCGCAGCTCGGCCATCGACAAGCGGACAGGGGAGAAGGTGGCCATCAAGAAGCTGAGCCGGCCCTTCCAGTCGGAGATCTTTGCCAAGCGCGCTTACCGCGAGCTTCTGCTCTTGAAGCACATGCACCATGAGAACGTAGGCTGCCTCGGGGTGTGGATGTGCCGGGGATCGGAGGGCAGGGAGAGGGGCCCAGGAGGGGCCTGCCCAGGGTCGTGCGCGCAGGGCCAGGAGAAAGAACTTCCTCTGCTCCACCCTGGTTTCTCAGCTCTCTAAGGAGAGCCCAATGAGAAGATGCCAGGGCCTGCCCAGCTCGCTTCCCAGAAAACACACAACCTTTTCTTGATTGTGAGGAGGAAGTAGGCACAGGGGAGCTTCGCGATTGGTTCTGTGAGGACTCCAGTCCGATGAGCCTGGGCACTTGAGCTAAAGCTGCCTCCATTCTGGCCACTCTAAGTCTAACAATAAATACTGAGTATTTAATGCATGCGGGGGTGGGGGCTGGCTAACTTTTATAATCCTCTCCGTAACACATGCCAAGGCACAGAAAGGTTTCCCCGGTTCTGCAGCGGCAGAGCTGAGGTTGGAAGGGGCGGGAGGCAGAGCCTGGTGCCTGACCATTTGACCATCCTGTCTGATGGAAACAGACCCCGTGACCCAGCTCTGGGCCAGGCAGAAGGGCTAGGGTCCATTTCAAATAGAGCCTTGTACATCGTGAACCCTAATCCTTTCAGATAACCTTTCCTCAGTGGCCTCCAGCTTCGAGGTGGAGGGGACTTGCCTCTAGCTCTGGACAGACTGACAGATGTGGCTAGAGACCCGGGGTCCAAGGCTAGAGCTGAGGTCCAGAGTCCCAAGGACCTGGAGTTCTCATCCTTCTCTCCTCTTCCCCCCTTGACCCTCAAGATTTGTTAGTTACAAGTGGGACTGTTCACCCCAAACCCCAAATTTGGGATCAAACTTACCTTGTTCTCAGCCATCTCTCCAGCCCAGGCAAATGTCCTCTTCTGCCTGGGCCCCCAAACTGTTCCCATGCCAGCTGGGGCCACCTTCCGTAGCAGAGGGTGACCTGGATGGTGGCCCTGGGTGGCTGAGACCCTCAGGACAGGGAAGAATGGCGTTGGCAGCGCACCCTCACTGGTGGCCTCTCTCCAGGTCATTGGGCTTCTGGATGTCTTCACCCCTGCGTCTTCCCTTCGGAGCTTCCATGATTTGTGAGTCGGGCTGGATTGGGGTGTTGGCAGATCTTAAGGCTGGCTCGGGAATACTTTGGGGCAGGGTAGCTTCCGCGCAGAAAGGGGTCCGTCCCCCCCCACCTAGCAGTTCTTGTGCCTCTGCTTTTACATTGAGATCTTCCCTGGAGAGGTCCCTTGGCTGTGGGTGGAAGGGCTGTAGGGTACCTGCCCCCCCCCCCCAGAGCTGTCTACACAGCTCCTACCCTTGTTATCAGACCCTGGCACCAAGAAGAGCTGCTGGCCCTCACAGGGTGTGTACTGACTCTCCTCACCCATTCCTGGTGGCCAGGTGTGACTTTGGACTTCATGATACCTAGAGGGTTTTTTTTTCCCCTAGAAGGAAGTGAGGATCAGATAGCCCGGACAATCTGGCTGATGGGGTTTGGCTGTTACAAAGTGTCAAAGTGTCCGGTTTTGCTGGCAGGTGCCTGGGCAAGGATGGGTGTTTGGATGTTCCTGAGAATTCCAGGTGTTAGTGGCAGCTTCTGCCAGGCTTCACATCCTAGTCAATGCTACAGAGGCTGCGGGAGTGTTTTGGTACCTTGTGTGTTTATGTGTTTAAATTGGACCTCTCCTGTAGCCCAGTCTGGCCCCCAACTACCTATGTAGACAAGGATTGCCCTTGAACTTCTGATCCTCCTGCCTCTGATTCTCAAGAGCTCGGATTCCAGGCACTGGTGCTGAGAATCAATCTCGGGGTTTTGTGCGTGCTTGGCAAGAGCTCTACCAGCCTAGCTATGTCCCCAGCCCACTAAGAGTGGAAGGTGTTTTGTTTTGTTTTTTTCCAGACAGGGTTTCTCTTTGTAGCCCTGGCTGTCCTGGAACTCACTCTGTAGACCAGGCTGGCCTCAAACTCAGAAATCCGACTGCCTCTGCCTCCCAAGAGCTGGGATTAAAGGCATGTGCCACCACTGCCCAACAAGAGTGGAAATCTTAAGCAGAGTGCTGATACTGTCTGTCAGATTTGGAGGGCATGGCCAGCAGTTCTGAGAAAAGAGCAAGAAGCCCCTGGGAAGAAACAAGTGCTGAGAGCCCCCCCCCACACACACACACCTTGATCTGAGTTACAGTGTGGGGTCCCCAGGGCAGACCTGAGGCCCACTCAAGCCAAGCTGACAGAGCTATGTCATCTGTTTGGACATGGTGGCTGAGGGAGGTTGGGACAGGTGACTAGGAGTCCCAATCCCTGCCTGGAATATAAGTAGGAAGAAGAGACCTCAAGGAAGAGATAATGAACTTGACCTTGGGTCCTTGACTCTTCCAGAGCCTGTGAAATCACAGGAGGGGGGAACATGGATGTAGACCAGGCTAGCATCCTCTCCATGGGTGATGGCTAAACGCTGGGGACTAAACATGGTAAGACAAGATACAAGGATGTTGGTCCAGAGGGCACATCTGTGAGAAGGCAGGAAGGGTGAGCAGGTGAGAACTGGAGAGAGAGGAGGGCTGGCAGGCACCTGGGAGTCAACAGAAGGACACACAGGAGGAGTCACTGTTCTTGACGTGGTGACTGTGACCTTGAGCCCAACATATTAGGACAGACACAGGTACCATGACTAGGTTATGAGAGGCAGTGTATTTAGGTGGTGGAGAAAGTGAGATAAACTGTATATATTGTATATTACACATACACACATGTACACATACATGTACATATACATGCACACACTCTCACACATATATACATATACACATATATAAATATACATATACATACACATATATGTATACATATATGTGTGTGTGTTGGTATGTGCACATGCTTGAAGGAGCCCCTGAAATCAAAGACAGTTGTGAGTTGCCTGATGGGGGTGCTGGGAATTGAACTTGGGTTCTCTAGGAAAACTAGCAGGTGCTCTTAAAAGCTGAGTGATTCTTCCAGTGTCCAGCAATAGCTTTCAGAAGCAAAGTCCACAGCAAGGTAGTATAAATATGTAATCCCAGCGCTCAAGAGGTAGGTGGAGCCCTTTGGGTTCGAGGCCAGCCTTGTGTACATGTTCCAGGCCAGGCAAGGCTACATGATGAGGCCCTGTCTCAAAATAAAGGGAAAAAAATGTGTGCATGCAAGACACATGTGATCGTGTGTGTGTCTATGTGTATGTGAGAGAGAGAGAGAGAGAGAGAGAGACTGTGTGTGTGCAAGTGTGTCTGCACGCGCATGTGCATGTGTGAGTGCTTGTGTGTGTGCACATGTGCATGCGTGTGTATGTGCATGTCTGTGTGCATGTGTGTGAGTGCACAACACACACCTTTTATAATCTATTACTTTTTTTTTTTTTTTTTTTTTTTTGGTTTTTCAAGACAGGGTTTCTCTGTATAGCCCTGGCTGTCCTGGAACTCACAACTCACTTGGTAGACCAGGCTGGGCTCGAACTCAGAAATCCGCCTGCCTCTGCCTCCCGAGTGCTGGGATTAAAGGCATGCGCCACCACGCCCAGCTAATCTATTACTTTTTGTCTTTGTTTTTTTATTTTTTTATTATTTTTATTATTTTTTTACTTTTTGTCTTTAACGTTGCTCTTACCACCTTGAGTCACACTTCCCGGTTGCTGACCCTGACCTGTTTCACTTGAGAACCTAATAGCTCGGGTCCCTTCTTCTCCACCATCTGAAGATTGTTTCCTGCTTCCTTCCTGGCAGGGCATCTGTTTTATAGTTAGCAGAGCCAGCTGGGGTGGGTGTGACCCTCTGCAGGAGAAACTTTTGGTTAGAGGTAGGAATGCTAGCAGATGCTGTGGGCTTGCTGCTGGTCAGCTATGCGAGGAGGGCAGAGCCAGGGTACCTTTGTATGAACGCAGGCGTGTGGTGATACAAAGTGTGACCTAGTCTGTTGTTCACCCTGAGCTCGGCCAGCCAGGTTGCTGTGGCCGACATTGCAGGAGCCCAGGCTGGGCACTGCTCATTTTTCATGTATCCTCTTTGTTTGTTTTCTGTGTTATTGTGTTCATATGTAGGGAGCTGCATATGTGTATGCAGCTATGTGTACATTGTATGTGGGTACTGAGGCTTCAACTCCTGTCTTCCTCATGTCCTATTTACATATGTGTGCTTATATGTGCATTTATCTGGAGGTCAGAGGTCAACCTCTGATGTTGTTATTCCTTAAGTGCTATCTACCTTGATTGTTTTTCTTATGATTGTAGTTGTGTGTATGTGTGCGCGCACGTGTGTGTGTGTGTGTGTGTGTGTGTGTGTGTGTTTGTGTGTGTGTCCCTGCATGAGTTTTGTGCACCATATGTATGCAGTGCCCACAGCAGCCAGAAGAGGGCACCAGATCCTCTGGAACTGGAGTTACAGGTGAGCCTCAAGATTTGGATGCTCGGAGCCGGGCGTGGTGGCACACGCCTTTAATCCCAGCACTTGGGAGGCAGAGGCAGGCGGATTTCTGAGTTCGAGGCCAGCTTGGTCTACAAAGTGAGTTCCAGGACAGCCAGAGCTACACAGAGAAACCCTGTCTCAAAAAACCAAAAAAAAAAAAAAAAAAAAAAAAAAAAAAAGATTTGGATGCTCGGAACTGAACCAGAGTCCTCTGAAAGATTAAAGCCATCTCTTAGTCCCCTTCCATTTTTTTTTTTTTTTTTGAGGCAAGGCCTCTCACTGACTTGCCAACTAAACTAGGCTTGCTGGCTAATGAGCCCTGGGGACCCTTCTGTCTCCTCCCTACCAGCACTGGGGTTACAGCTGAACTCCAATACACCCAGCTTTTATACGTGGGTGCTAAGGGTTGAACTCCAGACCTCCTCATGCATCTGAGCACTGTGTCAGCTGACCCAGCTCTCCAGCCCCGGGACTCACTATGTAGCCCAGGCTGGGTTTAACACGTTGCAATCTCTAAGTGCTGGGATTACAGGCATGAACTATGACACCTGAGTCGTCTTCTGCCTTCTTGCCTGGTGTTGTCTTCAAGGTTACTGTTGTGCCCGACTTCTGTCCCCACCCCACCCTGACCTCTCTGAGGTCACACCTGGGCCTGTGGGAGGCTGGGAACTGTGCTAAAAAACACTCCTGCCTTCCAGCTACCTGGTGATGCCCTTCATGCAGACAGACCTACAGAAGATCATGGGGATGGAATTCAGCGAGGATAAGGTCCAGTACTTGGTGTACCAGATGCTCAAAGGTCTAAAGGTGGGTGGAGCCTACATGGTAGCCAAGGCAACTTCCTTGTTGAGAGCCAGCCCGCTGTTGTGGGGCAGAGGAGGGTTCTCGATGCTGGTGTGGAAGCTGACGTCTCTGATTCACATCTCTCTCTCTCTCTCATTCTCTCTCTCTCTCTCTCTCTCTCTCCCTCCCTCCCTCCCTCCCTCCCTCCCTTTCAGTACATCCACTCCGCTGGCATCGTCCACAGGGTGAGTGCTTTCTCTATCATGGTTCCGGGGAATGAGTTTTGGGGTAGGAACAGGGTACTCTGGTGGCCAAGGGATTGGGAGTGACAGTTCTCAGGAGACAGAGGCTGTGAGTGTTTCAGCCGTGAGAGGGCTGATGTAGAATGTTGAGAGAATGGCTGTGTTGAGAAGTTGGGGAGATGTTTGTGATTGTAGGTGTGTGTGTGTGTGCGCGCGTGCGTGCTGCCCCCAAAACCCCTAGCTGGCACTTCAGGCTCTAAGGACAGGAACATGGTGGAAAAGGATGTGTAGCCCAATGTCATTTTACAGATGAGGAAACTGAGGCCTGAAAGAGAAGTGAGCTGGCCCAGCTCCTGTTGCAGTGTAGTGAAGGATGTGTGTATGTGTGTACACGCGAGTTTGTGTATGCACTCATGTGCGTGTGTGTGTGCGTGCATGTACCCATGTGTTTATGTGTATGCACTTGTGTGTGTGTGTGTGCACGTATGACAGATCTGACACCACCTGCTGGCTCCGCCTCAGTCTGATGTTCCCTTTCCGTCGTCCCCTCCCAGGACCTGAAACCGGGCAACCTGGCTGTGAATGAAGACTGTGAGCTGAAGGTGGGTCACAGCAGGCCCACCAAGGATGGGGAGGTGGATAGAATTGTGGGAGGTAGGCTCTGTCCCTCAGAACCCCTTTCCTCAGACAGCTTGTTATCCCTGTGTCCCTTGAGCCATAGATCCTGGACTTTGGGCTGGCCCGCCACACAGACACTGAGATGACGGGCTATGTGGTGACCCGCTGGTACCGGGCCCCCGAGGTGATCCTCAGCTGGATGCATTACAACCAGACAGGTCAGTGCTTGGCTGCCCTGGCAGCCCTGGTGACCTACACTGGAGGTCTCCAGACAGTTCAGACAACACTTTTCTTTCCTTCCAGTCGACATCTGGTCTGTTGGTTGCATCATGGCAGAAATGCTGACTGGAAAGACACTCTTCAAGGGCAAGGACTGTATCCTTGAAGAATTATTCATTATACGTAGTTTTATTTTTTCGACAGTAGTCCTGGCTGGCCTAGAACTTGTGATGTAGTTCAAGCTCGTCTCTGCCTCCTGAATGCTAGGGTTAAAGGTGTGCACTGCCACACCTGACTTAGTGAGTGTCATTGTGAAACGGGGTCTCCTGTGTGTGTCCCAGAGAGCATCTCAAGCTCATGACGTAGCCAAAGATGACCTTGAACTGCTCCCTTTCTTCCTGACACCTCCCAAGTGCTAGGGTCACAAACGTGTCACTATGCCGGGGATAGAACCCAGGATTTCATGCTTGCTAGGCAAGCACTCTATCCTCTGGAGGCCCAGCCCCTAGAATGGTTTTAAAGATTTATTTTTATTTATGTGTATGTCTGTGTGAGTGCATGGCGTGTGTGCAGGTGCTCTGAGAGGCCAGAAGAGGGCACCAGATCCCCTGGAGTGGGAGTCACAGGGTTTTTTATTTTTGTTTTTTGTTTTTTAAGCACTGGGGCATGGGAACTGAACTTGGGTCCTCTGGAAAAGCATCAAGCACTCTCCAGCCCCTGGAGCAGTTTGAAATGCAGATAATCAAAAGATAATGAGTCCTTTCTGCCCCCACCTCTGCTAGGGAACCCTCAGGAGCCAGGCAGGGGCAGCCCACTCAGCTCAGAATGAAGAAGAACCAGGGGAGGGGAATTAGGCGTCGTAGGTCTAAGTAGCCTCCTTCTGACCTGGGCTGTCTGTCGGGAAGCCCTCCAGGGACCTGCTCCAACCGTGCCAAGAGCCTGCCGTGGTTAGGTGGGGCTGGAGCCAGGAGTGTCTGCCAGGCTGGCTAGAGCCAGGCTAGAGGCAGGGCAGGCAAGCTCAGAACACCGCAGAGAGCAAGGCTGTGCCTTAACTGGCTGCCAAGACCTGGACCAGCTGACCCAGATCCTGAAAGTGACTGGGGTGCCAGGTGCCGAGTTCGTGCAGAAGCTGAAAGACAAGGCGGTGAGTGGCTCTGACTGGCTCTGACTGGCACCTTCTTATGGGCTCCCTCTGCCCTGGCAGACCCTCTTTTCCTCATCTTATCCTGGACTTTCGACAGGGAAGTCATACTTTCTCCCCTAAGGCCAGAACCTGAAGACATTCCATATTTTTCTGTCTTCCAGGCCAAATCCTATATTCAGTCCCTGCCCCAGAGCCCCAAGAAGGATTTCACACAGCTCTTCCCACGCGCCAGTCCGCAAGGTGAGTCCTGGCTGCGATCCCCAGAGTGCTTGCAGCCCTTCCTAGCAGCCCTCTGTCCCATGCCAGGTGTAAGGCTCACCAGGTGCGGGGCTCACTAGGTGCAAGGCTCACCAGGTGCAATGCTCACCGGGTGCAAGGCTCACCAGGTCTGGGGCTCACCAGGTGCAAGGCTCACCAGGTCTGGGGCTCACCAGGTGCAAGGCTCACCGGGTGCAAGGCTCACCAGGTGCAAGGCTCACCGGGTGCAAGGCTCACCATGTGGTCTGTCCCCGCAGCTGCAGACCTGCTCGACAAGATGCTGGAGCTGGATGTGGACAAGCGTCTGACCGCTGCTCAGGCACTGGCTCACCCCTTCTTTGAACCCTTCCGGGACCCTGAGGAGGAGACAGAGGCCCAGCAGCCTTTTGATGATGCCTTAGAACATGAGAAACTCAGCGTGGACGAATGGAAACGTAAGAGATGTTCCCATCTTCCCTCTGCCTGCCCACCCTCCAGGCCTAAGGGGACACACCTGTCCCTGGTAGCTGTCCATCTCCTGTGGGGTTTTCTCCTTGAGCTGGTTTCTACTCTACTATCTGAGGGTGAACTCTCCCAGGCCCATCCTAAAGCGCAGTTACTTTCCACAGAACACATCTACAAAGAGATCTCAAACTTCAGTCCCATAGCCCGGAAGGACTCACGGCGACGAAGTGGCATGAAGCTGCAGTGATTGATGGCTGGCCTCCATGTAGCCCAGGTTGGCCTCCATGTAGCCCAGGCTGGCCTTGAGTCTTCCTCCTCTCCTTTTTTGAGACAGGATCTTACTGTGTAGCCCTGGAGCCCTGGCTAGACCTGCAACTCAAGAGATCCACCCACCTCTGTTACCTGGGTGGTGGGATTAAAGGCATGCACCACTGCGCCCAGCTCAATGCCCCTTTTCTGTTGGTTTTGAGATAGCATCTCTCAAACTCAGGCACTTCAGCACTAGGAAGTCTTGTGGTCTGCAGAAGCTTTCCAGATAAAGTCACATCCTGAGGTTCAGGGGGTTGTGAACTGGGGTGGGGGGTGGCTGGGGACAATAACTTGCTACTGATGGTGCAAAGGAGGCCACTCCTGGACCCCTTGTTCTGTTCTCTGCCCTGTTAGGGAGCCAAGTATGTTAGATCCCAGGGGTTGCAGCGCAGCAGGCTGTTGCTGGCAGGTATTTTGGATGCCTGATAAGCAATGGAGACAGGAGACCAGGGCGGGTCAGTGAGTGCAGCAGCAGACATGGGTTCTTCCTGGCTAAGGTTGCAGACCTCTGTTCTTTCCAAGTTCTTTCCAGTGCTCTGCACTGAGAAGAAGCACCTCAGAGTCAGACGGCAGTGGCAGCCTGACTCCTCCTTCTGCTTTGGTAGAACGAGTTCAGATACCCAGGCTTGTTTGGGTTTCTGCCTTGGGTTTCTGACATCTGGTATCATGTGCACCTTAAGGGAGGAACCTGATTTCAATAACACACAGTGTATCTGAGGGGCCAAAGTAGAACCCTTCTGCTGTCTGTGTTCCCTCTTCCCTGGGTGGCCTGCCATGGGACTCATGAGTCCGAGGATCTACTGTGACACTGACCCCTACATTCAAGGCTGTGACAAGTCCTGCAGAAAAGACCTCTGTTCCCTATCGTTTATTCCAGCGCTTTCCAGTGGGGCTTCACTGTCCCAGAGGCTCAGTGAAGGCAGTTAAGTCGGGTGTTTTGTTAGAATCTGTGCCATATAAAGTAGACACGCTGGTGAATGGCAGGAGGTGAGTTACCCATAATGCACCGTTGTTAGGCCATGTCACGTGTTCATGCAAGACAGTAGCCGGGGGCTGGCTGGGGGCAGAGGGCAGTGTCCTAGGATCTGCTCTACTTTATAAACATGAAGCACCCAGGAAATAAAGCTTATGTGACGGCAACAGAGCTCCTCGGCCTCAGAGATCTGCCACAGATGCCACAGTGGAGGCTGCGGCAGGCAGGATTGGAACCCATGACATCAGCTGCACCTGGATGCCAGGCCCACCTACACACCATCTGTAGTACTGCCTCCCCAAGCCCTGTCACTGCCAGTTGTGTCTGTACTCTGTCCCCCCCAACCCCCATCTGAGTGGCCATGTTGTCATATGGGGAGGAGACTTTGTTTGGGACTGACTGGTGGCCAGCTATCACCCTGACCTTACAGTTAGTTGCAAGGCAGGCTCAAGGTTCCCCGTTTCAAACATCTCGTTTTGAGCCTCCCTCTTGGTCCCAGAGAAGAGGCTTGGTCTTCTGTCTCAACATTCACACCTCAGTCATTTTTCTCAGATTTTAGTTGTCCCTGCTTTCCAGATTCCTGGATTTCCAGATGCCAGGGCGGCCAGCCGAAAGGCCTACCATGGACACTGTCAGCTGAGAGGCTCTGACAAGCCCTGAAGAAAATAAAGGTTTTTTTTAAGCTTTATTTATTATTATATCTAAGTACACTGTAGCTGTCATCAGACACACCAGAAGAGGGCATCAGATCTCATTACGGATGGCTATGAGCCACCATGTGGTTGCTGGGATTTGAACTCAGGACCTTTAGAAGAGCAGTCGGTGCTCTTAACCAATGAGCCATCTCTCCAGTCCCAGTATTTATTTTGAGGCAAGGTCAAATAATGTAGTTTTGGATGGCCTGGAACTTGTTGAATAGACCAGACAGACTAACCAGGAGCTCACAGAGATCCTCCTGCCTCTGTCACCTGAGTGCTGGGATTGAAGGCTTATACCACACACACACTCTCTAGATTTGATCCAGACCCTTCCTAAAGATACTTCACCACAGGGGCCTATTTTCTTGTGGCAGTGCCACACAGCCCTCTGCCTGGTGTAGAGGACCCATTGTCCCCCAGCAGACAATGCAGTACGGACCTTGGTCTCCTCTCCAGTATGAACTCTGTGGGAACAAATGCCCATGAGTGAGTGAATGGAGGCATTATGGGTGTCCCCAAGTCCCAAAGACTATTTCTCTGTCTAGCCAGTCCTGCGGAAGAGAGAGAGCCATGGGAAGCACAGGGGAGATGCAGAAGGTGTGGCCCCAAGCTGCACCCTGGAGATCCACAGCCCCTAAAAAATATTTAAAATAAAACACCCCAGCATCTCACATCTAGGCTATTTCTCCAGCAGACAGGGAGGTGATCTGCCCAAAGGGCTTCATGGCCTTGAGCATCATCCTCTGAGTCCCTGTTGGCTGGCTGGCAGGAATAAAGTAAGTGTAGGCAGGCCTGGTGACCCTGACCTTGGTGGGTGTGTGGTGACTCAGGAAATAAGCAGAGACAAGAAAGCCTCCCTCGGAACCAGGGACAGTCCCCTAACAACAGCTACATCCTCCCTATCCAGCCACTGAGAGGTGTCCTTGCACACTTATCACGGCTCCTCTGCCCGGATGGACCACAGGGCCCCCAGTTATTCCAGCCACTGAGAGGTGTCCTTGCACACTTATCACGGCTCCTCTGCCCGGATGGACCACAGGGCCCCCAGTCATCCCAGGTCAGTCTTTTCCTGGCTTGCTCTAGGTGGATGGATGCTGCTGTCTCTGTCTGTCAGGCAACTATGAGGAGGCCCTGGGGCAGCGACTGTAGTACAGAGTCAGTCGAGCCAGAGCTGAGCTAAGAGGGGAAATGACCCAGCTGTCACCAAAAAGAGAAAGATCCCAGAAGCCCTGCAAACGCAGTGCAGGGAGGAGCCTCTGTTCCACCCTTGGCCTCTGAGTCCTTGTGGCCTGTGACATCGCCCCAGGGCTCACTCCCTCTACCCTTCCTGTGCTCTTCCCTGAGATTTTCACCTGGGGGTTTTTGTCTTCATCTGAATCTGGACCAAGGAAGAAGCGGGGGACCCCCAAACTCAGCAGGCAGCAGAGGCTCAAAGCCCCTCCATAGAACTGTGCAGGCCCCAGGTGGAGGCCCTGGAGCGGGGTGGGGTCAGTGAACAAACGCTTTCAAACAAGACCCAGCCTGAGCACCAACTGGAGCTGCTCACTGGATGTTCCTGGCTTTTCTTTGTGTCTGTTCATCAATGTCCCCCATTTCCTTGCTACACAGTAACCGTCCTCTCTCCCTAGGAGGCCAAACTCTTAAATTGTTACAAGGTTACAGCCAAGCTCTAATCCCTGGGGAGTGCAGGCGCTGAGCCAAGGGACTCAGGACCTTTTCATAAAATCTTTGCCTAGACTTCAGGATTTAAATTTTTACTTAAGTTTCTAAAGATTTACTTTTTTTTTTTTTTTTTTTTTTTAAATTTTGGTTTTTTGAGACAGGGTTTCTCTGTATAGCCCTGGATGTCCTCGAACTCACGTTGTAGATCAGGTTGGCCTTGAACTCAGAAATCCACCTGCCTCTGCCTCCCAAGTGCTAGAAGATTTACTTCTTTAAGCCAGGTAGCAGTGGTGACGCATGCCCCAGCACTCACGAAGCAGAGGCAGGTGAATCTCTGAGTTCGAGGCCAGCCTGGTCTATAGAGTGCATTCCAGGACAGCCAGGGCTACACAGAGAAACCTGCCTTGAAAAAACAAAAACAAAACAATTAAGCCCCCTAATTCCATCTCTTAATCCCATCTCTTACTTACGATTTGAAGCTTAGCATTTTTATGCTGGTTATCTGTAAAACACAGCATGGCTGTCGAGATGGCTCAGTAGATAGAAGCACTTGCTGCACTTCAGAGGACCCAAGTTCAGTTTCCAGCACCCACACCCTAGATCCAGTCTCAGGGGATCTGCTGCCCTCTTCTTAGCTCAGAGGGCATCAGGCACACACGTAGTACACTTACATACATGCAGGCAAAACACCCTCATATATAAAATAATAAAATTCTCTTCAAATTATGTGTAAACCTAAAATATCATTCAAACACTTCACCCCCAGGAATTTATGTAGGAGACATACATCTGTTTAAAGACGTTTTCATGACAGGCCTGGTGATGCACCCCTTTAATGCCAGCAAAGGCAGACAGACCTCCATGAGTTCAAAACCAGCCTTGTTTACATAGTGTCTCAAAATTAAACCTTAAAAAAAAATAAAAAAAGAAAAGAAAAGGCTTTCCATTCATCTGGTATTGACTTTTCCTAAATGACCTTTGACCTAAATATCCGGTGACCTTTATCTGCTCCTATTGTAAAAAGTGGAGGGGGTAGGAGAGATGTCAGTGGTTGGGAACACTGTTTACTCTAGAGGACTAGAGCTCAATTCCCAGCATCTACATAGCAGCTCACAACTGTCTAACTCTAGTTCCGGGGGATATGCATTTGCTTGCAGGCAAAATACCCATACATAAGATAAGTTTTTAAAAATGTAAGTACAGCCGGGGCGAAGTGGTGCAAGCCTTTAATCCCAGCACTCGGGAGGCAGGGGCAGGCGGATTTCTGAGTTTGAGGCCAGCCTGGTCTACAAAGTGAGTTCCAGAATAACCAGGGCTACACAGAGGAAACCCTGTCTCATAGATATATATAAAAGGCCCCCTTGCTGTGGGCCATGTGCTCAGTAGGTCTGTAAAGGTCCATGATTCGCCGAAGAATGACACCCTGGGACTCGAGCAGTATGTAAGCACAGAGTGTTTTATTCTGCAGAAGTCCAGCATGCTGGGGTCTCCCATTACCAGAATAGAGAGAGACATCCAAGTGAGCTTGCAGGCCTGATTTAAAGCATATTAGGGAATTCCAGGGCAGGTGGTCTCTATGTTAATCTGTTGGGTCTGTCTCTAAGGGCGCTCCATTACCAAGATGTCGAGGCTGGGGAGGTCTGGAAGCTGCTGACCCATTGTCCTTGCCTCCGGACAGGTGGTTGGGCAGCTTCTGAGGCCTGGACTTGCCTGGAATCGCCCAGTTCTTGGAAACAGAAATTTAGGCCTAGTCTCCTTAACTGCCAATTTGAAGCCTGTCACGGAATCAGCCTAGCCTTCCCAGGTCTATATGTTTGAGATAAGGTGAAGAAAAAGGCATTTCCAAATCCCAGAATATGAAGATCCTTATTTGAGGTGCCTGATCCAGCAGCTTAGCTTCCTCCAGACCTGTGTATAGCTCCTTCTAGACTTCTCTGTGGTAGACTGGGGTGGAAAAGACTGTCATCCGAACCCTGCTCCTCCATGTCAGCTCAATGTCTACTTCCTTTTCTGGACTATGCAGAGAAAATATCTTGTGTGTTGTATGGATGCATCAGCTGTCAATCAAAAAGTGTATAGAGCCAGGCTCTATCCCAGGAAGATTCACCCAGAAGCCTGTAAAGAGAGAAACGCATGGTACCTGAGCTCAGGTAACCAGCCACAGGGCAGAGTGTAGGTTAAAGTAAATGGGCTTTTTAAAGTTATATTTTCCAGCTCTATGGCCAAGGCATTTATTTATTTTTTTTTTTAAAGATTTATTTATTTATTATATGTAAGTACACTGTAGCTGTCTTCAGACACTCCAGAAGAGGGAGTCAGATCTCGTTACGGATGGTTGTGAGCCACCATGTGGTTGCTGGGATTTGAACTCCGGACCTCTGGAAGAACAGTCGGGTGCTCTTACCCACTAAGCCATCTCACCAGCCCGGCCAAGGCATTTATAACTATATTTTGAGACTGAGTCTTATTTCTAGGAGCATAGGCTGGAAGGAAGAACCAGACATAACTTCTATATTACTATCTGCTGAAGATACTCTGCCTGAGAGCATCTCCCCTACCCTTACCAGAGAAGGCTAAACAACTATAGGAACATCCCAGCATGCTTTAAGAAATCAAAATTTGCCGGGCAGTGGTGGTGCACGCCTGTAATCCCAGCACTTGGGAGGCAGAGGCAGGTGAATCTCTGAGTTCGAGGCCAGCCTGGTCTACAGAGTGAGTTCCAGGACAGCCAGTGTTATACAGAGAAAACCTATCTCAAAAAAACAAACAAGAAGAAGAAGAAGAAGAAGAAGAAGAAGAAGAAGAAGAAGAAGAAGAAGAAGTAGTAGTAGAAGGGAAGGGAAGGGAAGGGAGGAAGGAAGGAAGGAAGGAAGGAAGGAAGGAAGGAAGGAAGAAAGAAAGAAAGAAAGAAAGAAAGAAAGAAAGAAAGAAAGAAAGAGAAAAGAAAAATTCAAGTAAAATTGAGCAGCAGGTTTACATTAAAAGAATAAACAGCGGCTGGAGAGATGGCTCAGTGGTTAAGCCCACTGGCTGCTCTTCCCAGAGGACTTGGGTTCAGTTCCCAGCACCCACAGCAGACGGTTTACAATTTCCTGTAAGTCTTGCTCCAGGGGATCTGATCTCTCCTTTGGGCCTCTGTGGGACCCATACATGCACATAGACAAGTTTGGTGTGGCAGTGCACACCATTAATCCCAGCATTTGGAAGGTAGAGACCGGTGGCTCTCTTGTCATTTTAAGGCCAGCCTAGTCTACATAATGAGTTCCAAGGTAGCCAAGGCTACTCAGTGTTGGGAGTGAGCCTGATGCTGATACAAATGCTAAATACTGCCCCCGCCCCAGATCTGTTTGCCCCCGGGCAAGTGAATTCCCATAGACAGAGCCTTTGTTGTATAAACCTTGCTTCCCAATTTAAAGGTATTGGTTAAATAAATGTGGCTACACCCAGTTACTGGGGAGGCTAGAGATAGGAGGGGTTTCAGTTACTGGGCTGGGGTTGCAGGTGGGAACCTTGAGGAGAGAAAGACAGGAGGGAGAGAGGAGGAGAAAGAAGGAGGCCACCATGAGAGGAGATGGGTCATGAGCATGTGGCCAGAAGTGGACCCTGAAGACAGGCTGTTGGAAAGAAACAGCCAGGTGAGACTTAAACCGCAGGTACTTGGGGAACGAGCGCATCTCGGGATTAATAGTCTAGCATATAGAAAAATAAATTAAAGGTAATTCGCCCAGTAATTGTGCTAAAGCTGCTTTTTAAAAAGAATCCATAGGAGTCCATTATTGGGGGGCTAGCGGGGTCCTATTAGTAACTGAGTTATTATATAACAAAGTTAACACGCACAACTCAGCGAGACTCTCAAAAAAAATAATTTAAAATAAGCAGATAGGGTTTTTTTTTTCCTCTCTAATTTATAGCCAAAGTAGACTTTGTGTCTGCCCACCCAAGGAGGAGAAATGCTTCTATTTTGGAACTAAATTTTCCAGTGTGGATATCCTTGTGGTTTAGTGTCATTGTGCTTGTAGCTGGAACAGTTCGTTAATTACAATGCTGATCCACCCCGGTCTCTATTTAACAATGGACGGTGTGTGTGAGTGTGTGTGTGTCCTTCAGATGCCAGACACACTTTTTTTGTTTTTTTTTTTTTGTTTTTTTTTTTTTTTGATACAGAGTCTCTTAGCTAGCTTGCAGCTTGCCAACTGGGAAAGTCTGGCGGGGCCCTGGAGCCTTGCGGGTCCCGTTTAACTCCACCTCCCCAGAGTGAATTACTAGTGAGTGTTATCACTGCTTGGGCCCTGGAGACCAAACGCAGGTCCCAGGCTTGTTTAGCAAGCACTTACCATCTGAGCTACCTCTCACTCCACAGAGCACTTTTGTATGCGATATGATAGTGGTGATGTGTGTGTCTGTGTCTGTGTGCTTCCTGTCTCTGTCTGCCCATGCCGGGGTTACAGGCGCATACAACCGTACCTGACTGTTTATGTGAGTCCTAGGATTTGAACTCAGGCCCTCCTACTTATACAGCGAGTCCTTCTACCTAGTGAACCATCTCCCCAGCCATGGACCACACTGCTGATGTTCCAGAAGTTTCCTAATATAACACAGAAGGAATTGTCAAGGAAGAAGCAGACATTGCAAGTGTTTCTCCTATGTAACAGACATATGTAACCCTGTGCCTCAGACCTGACTCACTTCATCAAAGACCTGAGGTCTTGATGGACAGTACCATTATCTTTGAAAAGCCACCTCCATGCCTCAGATGCTGTGGGACCGTGGGACTGGGATGGAATGCCTACATTTAATGGGGTTGGGCATTTCTGAGGTGGCAGAGAGACCATAAGAGCAGTATTGTGGGAGTTAGTCTTGTCCATGTGACTGGACTTGGGAGACACACTCCTGGGCTTGTCTGTTAGGGTGTCCCCCACCCTAACTGTAGCTGAGGACAGGAGATCTAGCCTGATTGTGGGTAACATCCTCCCATGGCTGGGGTCCCAATGCCAGCTGAGGACCAACCTTGATCTCTCTCCACCCAGGGGCCAGCATGCATGTCTCTGCCTCTTAACGGTTTGGCCCCATAACTTCCCCACCATGGTGGATTATCCTTACAAACCACCCACTAAAAGAAGCCATTTCTCCCTTTAAGTCACTCTTGCCAGGTTTTTAGTTTGCCACAGCCTGGAGAAAAGATAACTAGAATAATTAGGTAGGGAAATTGCCCCCCTCCAGGGGCCCTCCTTTAACTTACTTAAGCTTGTTTATTTTAAGTGCCTTCTCAAACCTCCTGTCCCTGGCCCGCTGACACCCCACCTCCCTACCCCCATCTCTGGGCTCTGCAAACAGAAGAAAACAGCAAGCTATAAAAGGTTTTTTTGGTTTTTTGTTTTTTTTTTTTTCGTTTTGGTTTTTCGAGACAGGGTTTCTCTGTGTCTCCCTGGCTGTCCTGGAACTCACTTTGTAGACCAGGCTGGCCTCAAACTCAGAAATCTGCCTGCCTCTGCCTCCCAAGTGCTGGGATTAAAGGCGTGTGCCACCTCCAGGCTAAAAGTATCTTTTATTTGCCTGAAGTAATTGTCATCTCCAAGGTTTGCTGCCTCCTTCTGCCCGGTCCAGGAAGCTGGAAGCTTCTAAGCTCCATACAGTTTGATTAAGGCCTAGAATCTTTTCAGCCTCTGAGACCGAAGGGTAAGAATAAGCTCACCCTTCTACAGTTCTCTCTGATCTCTGCTGGCTGATGCAACTCAACTGGGTTATATAGAGAAGAGTCTCTGAGGGAATGGCAGCCCAGCCTCTGGGCTGGAAAGTTCAGGGTTGGGGCAGGGTATGCCCGATAGGGCCTGGGGGATGCTGGGAGAACCTGGAGGTCTGGTCTGCTTTGATATGTAAAATATGCACCTCAGACCCTGGTTCTGAAACCAAACAATGGGAGCTTCCTTGTATAAACTAACTTTGATGCTTGGGATTGAAGATGTGTCTGTGTGTGTGTGTGCGCGCGCGCGCGCGCGCGCGCGTGCTAAGGCTGAGCCACACTACAACTAGAAACAGTGTTTTTTTAGTAAATAACACAATTTCAGGGTTCACAGTGTGATCAAATATCCTGCAACAGCAGCTAAAGAAAATTAAAAACCCTGTGACCTGGAGAACAGCTAAAAAGTAAAAAGTAAGGCATCTTAGGGACTAGAGACATGGCTCAGTGGTTAGGAACACTGGCTGCTTCTCCAGAGGACCCAGATTTGGTTCCCAGCACCTGAATAGAGGCTTGCGAGGTCCCAGAAACTGCTTTTTAATTCAGGTCTCCACGGGCATTGAATATTTACACACAGAAATACTGACAGGCAAAACCACTCATACACATAGATAATTTTTATAATTCTTTTTCATTTTATAGCATTTTAAAGAGTGTGTGTGTGTGTTCACATGTGCGAGCGCGCTGTATGTATATGGGTGCCCTCCCAAACTAGAAGTGGGCATTGGATCCCGTGGAGCTCGGGTTTGAACCAGGGTCCTCTGTAAAAGCCTCAAGTGCTCTTATCTACCCAAGGGTCTCTCCAGCTCAGATGCAATCTTTTCTAAGGGAAGTTTTTATAAAAGGAATTTCCGTTTTACAAAGAGGTTACTATATGTCTTCTCCCACCTTGTAAAAAATGCCTTGTGGGATGGGGGCAGTTTATTCCCAGAACTAACACCAGCGCCATCTCCCAGTGCATCATCTCTGCTGGACATCTGAGAGCTGCCTTTTGGCGGTTGGTCGCTTTGTTTGCTCTCTCAGTCAGGACCCTGCTGTGATCCCTGCTGGATGTCATGAACTCCTGCTTGGATGGTTTGTCTGTTTGTCCTTCTAAGTGCTACTCGCTGTCCTTTCTTCTTGCTACATGCTTAATAAACTCAAACCCCAAAGGTCAGTTATTGCAGGCTGCCGCAGCGTTAGCTGGCATAGCCCACAGGGTCTGCCAGTGCAAGTGCATTAGGAGGGATGCTACAGCCATGAGACAGCTTAAGTCTGATAGAACGCCTCACCCCTTATAGGTGGACACTAGAGCAGGGTGCAGCTAAACCCACGATTCCCCAGTTACTGGCTCAACCTTGGTTGAGATTCAACCTCCTTGCTTACAAACTAATTAGCTCAAGGAGCTCTCTAGTCTCAGCCTGCTCTTGTCCTAAAGTAACTTTCTGGGCGCTGGGGTGATGACTCAGCTGTTAACAACAGGGACTGATCTTCCAGAGGCCCTGGGTTCGACTCCCTGTACCCACACTACAATTGATGACCCTCTGTAACCCGGGGGATCGGTTGCCCTCTCTCTGCCTTTGCAGGCACCAGACACACAGAGGTTTCACAGATGCACCTGCGGGCAAAATATCTGTTCCCATGAAATAAGATTAAAGTACAATTTAAAAGATTTTTTTTTAAAGGTTGAAAAACTTTAAAATCTGTGATTATTTGCACCGTCTTAAAAACGTCCATCAGGCCAGGCAATGGTGGAGCACGCCTTTAACCCCAGCACTTGGGAGGCAGAGGCAGGTGGATTTCTGAGTTCGTGGCCAGCCTGGTCTACAGAGTGAGTTCCAGGACAGCTAGGCCGACACAGAGAAACCCTGTCTCAAAAAACAAAAACAGCCAGGCGGTGGTGGCGCACACCTTTAATCCTAGCACTTGGGAGGCAGAGGCAGGCGGATTTCTGAGTACATGTAGTACATGCCTTCAATCCCAGGAGACTGAGGGAAGCAGATCTCTGAGTTCAAAGCCAGCCTGAGGGGGGGGGGGGGTGCTGGTGAGATGGCTCAGTGGGTGAGAACAACCGACTGCTCTTCCAAAAGTCTGAGTTCAAATCCCAGCAACCACATGGTGGCTCACAACCATCCGTAATGAGATCTGACTCCCTCTTCTGGTGTGTCTGAAGACAGCTACAACTCACATATAATAAATAAATAAATCTTAAAAAATCAAAGCCAGCCTGGGATAAAGCAAGTCCCAGATCCAGACATGGTAGTACACACCTTTAATCTGAGCTGTGCCTTCTGCTAGAGGCCTACATAAGGACACTGGAAGGAAGATTCGCTCTTCTTTGCCTGCTTGCACTTATGTGCCAGCACTTCTGTTGGAACCTACTTCTGCAGAAGACCAGCTGAAACAATTAGCCTTGTGGGACTGAGCAACCACTAGATCCTTGGACTTCCCATCCACAGCTGCCCATTATTGGGTTAGTCAGACTACAGACTGCAAGTCATCACAGTAAATTCCCTTAATATAGAGAGACATTCCATAAGTTCCCCGACTAACACATTCCTGTAGACATTGCGATGTTCAGGACAGTGAATGACTGAGTCACTGCCATACAGTCATTTGTGACCGAGGGAGGCCACCCCACACAGAGATGGGAGAGCAACATAAAGAACCACTTAGATTGAGCTGGAGGGACACTTCGGAGCTTTGCTGTTCCTGTAGAGGGGCCGGGTTCGGTTCCCAGTTACACATGGTAGCTCACAACTGCGTCCATTCCCAGGGAGACAGATGCCCTCTTCTGGACTCTAATGGGGACCAATACATAAGTGACATATATACGAATATAAATAAAAATAACGCTTGAATAAAAGAGTCACCTCTGACAGTACCGACCTCCTGATTATAATGAATCAACAATTCTTTTTTTATACTCCCAATTCACAATATTGTAGCTTAAAAGAGATTTTTTTTTTTTTTTTTTGGTTTTTCGAGACAGTGTTTCTCTGTATAGCCCTGGCTGTCCTGGAACTCACTTTGTAGACCAGGCTGGCCTCGAACTCAGAAATCCACCTGCCTCTGCCTCCCAAGTGCTGGGATTAAAGGCGTGCACCACCACCGCCTGGCAAGATTAATTTTTTAACATTTCTTTGTAAAATTTTATGTGTGGGGGTGTTTTGCTTTTGTGTATGTCTGTATACTGTTTGCATGCAAGTGCCCTTATACATCAGAAGAGGCCTTGTGAGCCACCATGTGGATGCTAAGAATCTCATTCAAGTCCTCTGGAAGAGCCACCTCTGTGGCCCACCTTTAAATTTGTGTGTTTGTTTGCTTGCTTACTCCTTAGTTTTTGTTTGTTTTTTGTTTTTTTGTTTTGTTTGTTTGTTTTTGTTTGTTTGTTTTGTTTTTTTCGAGACAGGGTTTCTCTGTGTAGCCCTGGCTGTCCTGGAACTTACTTTGTAGACCAGGCTACCCTCGAACTCAGAAATCCGCCTACCTCTGCCTCCTGAGTGCTGGGATTAAAGGCGTGTGCCACCACACCCGGCCACTCCTTAGTTTTTTGAGACAGAATTTCTCCGTGTAACAAGCCCTGGCTATCCTGGACTTGCTTTGTAGACCAGGCTGGCCTTGAACTCACAGAAATCCATCTGCCTCTGCTTCCCCAGTGCTGGGATTAAAGGCGTGCACCACCAAGTCCAGCATTCAAAGATTTATTTTTATTATTTTAAATTATGTGTATGTGTGAGCACACCTTTACACGAGGGCAGGTGTCCTTCTAAAGACCAGATGCTGCTGGATAGTCATTACTGTGATATTTGCTGAAATTATGATAGTGTGCTATTTATTTATTTATTTATTTATTTTGGTTTTCCAGACAGGGTTTCTCTGTGTAGCTTTGGCTGTCTTAGAACTCACTCTGTAGACCAGGCTAGCCTCTAACTCAGAAATCTGCCTGCCTCTGCCTCCCGAGTGCTGGGATTAAAGGTGTGCGCCACCACTGCCCGGCAGTGTGTTATTTATTGAAAAAAACTTTCTAGTTGTGTGGCACAGCCCCTTAACACATACCTTTAATCTCAATGAAGGTAAAGTGAGTTTGTAGAGGGAAGCACAGTGTTTGACAGTGATGTCTGAGTGGCAGACAAAGTGACGAATCAGAGAAAGATTTGACAGACTAGGATATGCCCAACTCTCAGGAAGGGGGGTGGAGAGAAGGAGGAGGAGGAGGAGGAAAAGGAAGAAGCAATTTTACTGGGACAGTTATACAGAGACAGAGGGCAGAGAGAGAACAAGCTAGACAGAGGTGAAGATAGAACAAGCCGGAGAATGAGAAGGAGCCAGAAGATTAGAACAAATTGCTGGAGTTAGAGACCAAGCAGAGCAAAAAGTCAGAGGCCAAGAGACAAGCCAGATTGAATCAATCAGATTGGAGATGGAGTTTGAGTCAGAACAGCTGAGTTGAATCAGCCATCCGGAGTTCGGAAAGAATGAGAAAGGGTGAGTTTATTCAGCATTAAGTCGCAGAGCCTGAAAACATCCTAGGCCTAGAGTAGATTGTACTGAGGCTAGAAGCTTCCAGGACTAGACCTAGGTTGGTACACAGAGACCTTGGAGACAACAATATCATCAGGCAAACAAAAGATACTTTTACAGCCAGGGGCCTCAAGTCCCTTAGGAGCTGGAGTTACAGGTAGTTGTAAACCAACTGATGTAGTTACTAGGACCCAAACTCGGGTCCTCTGGAAGAAGAGATATCTCTCTGGCCTCTAGTTTTCAAACTTTTTACGTCATTCAGGGATATTTGAGCTGGGAATTTTTTTTAAATTTTGTATGTATATATGTATGTATATGTATGTATGTATGTATGTATGTATGTATGTATTTGGTAGCAAAAGCATCCTGTGATCCCAGGATGAAGTTTGGGACAGTAGAGCTAAGGGGCACCTATGGAGCCTGCAGGGAGACCTTCCTCTTGATCTATATAGCCCTGCAGGTCCAGCAGTATTCCTTGAATGGGTGGCCACTGAGACCTCAATGTCGAGTCTGGGAGGCCTCGCCAGCAGTTACAGACCACAGCTGAGGTCCCCACCATTGATGCAAAGCCATGGCCTCGCTCATGACAACAGGTGATTATTTTTGTTAGAGAACCTCTTCTAGCCTATGCAAAGGTCCTGGGGAAACTCCAGTTCTGGTGGCCATGTTGCTGTCTATGCTTTTTCTGACCAATGAAGTTTGCTGTCAAACTGTAGCCATTCCTGGAAACATGACAGTTCGGAGGAATGAGTTACTCATACCTGCTCCATTCTAGTCCAGCCACTGGCCTCCGAGTAATGCAGAAAGCCCTGGTGAGGAGAGCTAGGCTTGCGACAGGGACAACACCTCACGAGGCTCAGGTGATGGCATCCAGGGTGCATTCAGTGCTCTGAGTCACCAAGCAATGAATGATTGCAGCTGCTTCTGTAATTAGAATAGATAGGTCTGGCAACAAAGGGGTGGAAATGGGACATCACCTGCTCTGACTAAGCCCTAAGGACTTACTCACCAACTTGAGTGCCTTTCATCTCTGTGACTTGGGGCTCCCCTCCTAGGGATGCAGGGAATATTCCCTCTGGAGCAGGGAGCACTGCCTCTGGAGCAGGGAGCACTGCCTCTGGAGCGGGGAGAACTACCTCTAGTAAAGGATGCAGCAATGTTTTCCTCACGAGTCATTTTGAGATTTTTTTTAAAAGCTTTGTTTTGTGCATGTAGTATGCACACTATGTGCACATGGTAGCCAGACAGGGGCACATGATCCCACACCTTCCAGGACTGGAGTTTCAGGTAGTTTTGAGTCACTCAACATGGCTCCTGCCTGCTGAGTCAAATCTCCACCTCCAATTTTAAATCCTATATCACTCGATTAGTGGAAAAAAGAGGGCTGACCAGGATGACAGATACTGACTAAACTTGCCTGATAATTAGAAGTTTGCTGATTCAGTGAGGAATGTGGATCTTAGCTGACTGGGCTCAGTCTCTCTGGTCTTAGTCTAGGATGTGCAGTGGGAAAAGCTAATGGAACAGACCTGGACCTCTGTGAGGCCAGAGTTACCAGAAGCTAGACCACTTCATTAGAGGGTCTTCTACAGTGTTATCTTGTCCAGTTGGGCCCTGTGTATCCTGGCAGGGTAAAATAAAGGATGAGAAAAGAGGACCTAGCAAGGCTGGTCCTTACTCGTGGGTCACAGTGGAGAGTTCAAGGTTTGGATGTGTTTTAGAAGCTCGGTGTGGTGGTGCACAGGTGTGTGGCACGTGCCTTTCATCTCAGTACTCAGGAGGAAGTGGCTAGTGAATTTCTGAGAGTTGGAGGTCAGCCTGGTTAATATAAGTAAATTCTAGGCCACCTAGGGCTAAATTCTCTTCTCTCCCTCTTTTTATCTATCATCCATCCACCTCTATTTCTCTCTCTCTCTCTTTCTCTCTCTCTTTCTCAACTGGAGGGCCTTCTCCTTTACAGACTGGATGCTATACGCTCTGTGAATCATTAATAAAGTCAGCTAGACGTGTGTTGTTGCGTACACGGCTGTCTTTGCTCCTGCTGATGGCATGTCTGGATCAGGCTCCCTTACTACCTCAATAGTTGGTAGACTTTGCAAGCTTTAGGATGGCGTTAAGTTCTTTCTCCACAGAACCTTCCTCCCGACCTGGATGGCTGCCCTCACTTGCCTCCAGAGATGGCCAGCATCTCTTGAGAGGCTCATACATATTCTACTGCAATATTCAGCATTCAGGAAGCAAAAGCAGGCGGATCCCCATGAGTTAGAGGCCAGCCTGGTCTTCATAGCAAGTCCAGGCAATCAGAGTAACATAGTGAGACCCTATCTCCCAAACCAAAACAATAATAAAATAAAATACTTATTTACTTTGTGTGTGTGTGTGTGTGTGGGGCATGTGGAAGTCAGAGGACAACTTGTTCCTGTTGGTTCTCTCCCTCTAGGATGTGGGATCTGGATATTGAAATCATATCTTCATGTTTGGCAGCAAAAACTTGAAGTTTACCCACTAAACCTTCCCACCAGTCCTGGTTGCTTCATTCTTATGATATGGATTGTAATTACCCTCAAGGCTACAAGCATACCCTTTTCCCTTTTGTGACATTTAGAGAGATAAAATAGAACCAGGCTATCTTGTCACAAGTAATTAGTGACCAAGGTAGCTCCTGTGAACCTGATCAATATTTCTCCACTGTAGCCCAGGAGGGCCTCTAACTGGAGCACACCCTGTGCCAGAGAAAGGGTGGTGAGCTAGTACAATGGGCTACACAGAGCTCTTCAGTAACCCTTTGCTACATCTGAATTTGCTATGTTTGGACAGGCGTTCTTAAAAGGTTTATTTATTTAATGTATGTGAGTACACTGTAGCTGTCTTCAGAGACACCAAAAGAGGGCATCAGATCCCATTACAGATGGTTGTGAGCCACCATGTGGGTGCTGGGAGTTGAACTCAGGACCTCTGGAAGAGCAGTCAGTGCTCTTTAACCGCTGAGCCATATCTCCAGCCCCTGTTTTTGTTATTTTGAATTGTGTGTCTCTGTGTGTGCATATCTGCACATGTTCGCAGGTGCTGTCAGCGACCACAAGAGGACAGCAGATTCCTTAGATTGAGAGTTACAGGTGGTTGTGAGTGCTCATGTGGTGCTGGGAACTGAACCTGAGTCCTTGGAAACATCAGTACATGCTGAGACATATTTCCACTCCACTCCTAGCATTTGAAAACCAACCTCCCATTTGAACTTAGGCTCAGCCTCCTCACTAGAGAGCCATGAAGTGAACACAGTCAGGCCTTGTTTAATCCACATGTTTCTTTTTATTACCGCTGGTTCTCTCTGTGTGGGCATATTCAGCACAGCACCTGTGGGGAGGTCAAAGGACAACGCTCAGAAGTCACTTCTTCCATTTGTCCATGTTGGACCCAGGGTAGCTCAGGTCTTCAGCCTTGGGGTCTGGCACCTTTACCCTTGCGTTAACTCCCCAGCCCTGCCCTAACCTGTCTCTTTGGCCATCACTATCAGCTAGCAAGAGACAGTATCAGTGATGTGATGTGAGTTCCTTGACTTTTCCTAAAGCTAGATTTTGCCCTTAGACTTCATGGTGATGAGAGTCAATAGACTCACTAGTTAACCAGTTAAACTCCCTAAGCTAGTTCAAGACTGAGTGTGGTGGCATGCACTTTTAATCCTAACACTTGGGGTCTCTGTAAAAAGACAGGACTTTTCTATGCCCACCTTCGGTCTGAAATAATAATAATGCACAAACCTTGTATATTTATTAAAAAGCTTCTTGCACTATGAGAGGGGGTTGGTCTGGTGCTGCTTGTATTTACGTGCTAAGTCCTAGCTCCCAAGGTTGCCCCTGACTGCCCATGAGCAGATCCTCATGTACACCAAGTGATGCTATGTAAACCTTGCCCCCCAATTTAACTGGTCAATATTAAAGGCTAGAGCCTGTGATTGGACAGTGGAGAGAGAAAGGTGGGACTTGGGAACTGAGTGAGGGGTTCAGGAGGACAGGAAGGTGGGGGAGGCCACCATGAGAGGAGATGGATCATGAGTACATGTCCAGGAGAAAGAGCAAGTGACAAGGGACATGTGGCTCGGATATGAGTTAGAATAGCTCTAAACCTGTCCCATCTCGGGTTACAGCTTATATATAAAACACCTGGGTTGTATGCCTTTTATACAGGCTAGCTAGAACTATAGCTGGGCAGAGTTCTCATCTATTCTAACTCGAACATATTGGTCTAATGTTCTTCCCAGCAACTTCCCAGCTGTGTGGCATCTCCTGCTGCCTTAGTTAGGGTTTTACTGCTGTGCACAGGCACCATGACCAAGGCAACTCTAATAAGGACAACATTTAATTGGGGATGGCTTGCAGGTTGAGAGGTTCAGTTCATTATCATCAAGGTGGGAGCATGGCAGCATCCAGGCAGGCATGGTGCAGGCAGAGCTGAAAGTTCTACATCTTCATCTGAAGGCTGCTAGGAGAAGACTGGCTTTCAGGCAGCTAGAATGAGGGTCTTAAAGCCCACACCCACACAGACACACTTCTTCCACCAAGGCCACAACCACTCCACCAAGGCCCCACCTTCAAATAGTGCCATTCCCTGGGCCAAGCATATTCAAACCACCACACCTGCCATCCTGTCTCACTCTGGCTGCTCCTCTCATAGCAACTCTCCCATGGTGACTTCTCTTGGCCACTCACCCTCTCTTCACAGGGATCAGACGTCTACCTTAACTCTCTGCCCAGCTATAGGCTAACCAACTCTTTACTAACCAAACAGAGGTGATGGAGAACAATTTTTACCCATCTTTGAGACAGTAGGTGCTGGACAATGCTCAAGTTCTGAATGCAACCAGATCTGTGGGCACAGTAACCAGCATTTGAATACACAGCTCTTGAAACCATCCCCCAGTAGATCTCAGGGAGTTTGTAACTGCACACTATACAAGATAACAGCAACAACCAGGAACAAGCACACAAACCAAACCCAAAGCAAAAACTAGTTCAAGTTGTTTTAAGAAGAACAAAGATCTTTGCATTCCTACAGTGGGAAAGAAATTTTCTTTTCTCTAGTTCCTTAACACCCACGCCACACAACCGTCCTTTAACATCTGCCCACACAGACAGACTAGCTAGGACAATTTCCTAGAAATGCTATTTCTCTGACAGGGTTGCTGTCACCTACCTCTCATCCCACATTGGTCCATACCGAATCAGTTTATGTTCATACAGTTTTCTAGATCTTAATTTTCTTCATAGGTGTGCGTAGCTGTGAATGCACAGGTGCAGGTGCCTGCGGAGGCCAGGAGAGAGCGTGGGATCCCGGGGAGGGGAGCTGGGGGTACCAGTGATGAGCTGCAGGGCAGGAGAGCAGGGAGCAGCTCTGCCAGCTGAGCCATCTCCCCAACAAACCCATCTCAGATCATTTTCCTTGCAACCTGAGTGTGATTTTCACCTCGGACACCCTTCCTGCGTTGCCAGAATTCTTTCAGCCAAGTCCTTAAGGAAGGGATATTTATTAGAAACCATCTAACAATGAGTGAGGGTCCATTTTTCTGATCAAGAGCTCTTTATTAATCCAGGGGTGCAGCACTGAACCATACTTACCTCCTGCCCGAGGCCTCCTGCCATGGTGAGCTGGTGACCATGAAGCAGTAACAGGGATTGTGAGCTGCTTCGGCGTGCAGGGTAGGACCGAGTGTGGGGGTGCAGGGGGCTTTTTTTCTCATGTCTCTTTTAGTTGTTGTCGTTGTTGTTTTTTTAAATATATTTATTTGTTTAAGTGCACTGATTGGTGTTTTGTCTTCATCTGTGTCTGTGAGGGCCAGATCCCCTGAACCTGGAGCTACAGACAATTAATTGTAAGTGGGTGCCCTGAACCACTGAGCCATTTCTGCAGCCACCTCTCTTTTAAATAGTAAAACACTCTCCTTTATAAATAAATTAAGTTTTTCCTGAGTCTTAAAACAAGCCTTGGTGGGGATGGTGAGATGGCTCAGTGGGTAAAGGTACGTGATACCAAGGCTTGAGACCTGAATTAAAGCCTTCACACTCACAAGGTAGGCAACTGAGGCCTGGAAGTTGCCCTTTGACCTATACCCATGGGCACTGTTGAGTACAATAAATAAATAAATAAATAAATAAATAAATAAATAAATAAATTCATGAATAAATTCAAAACATGAAGTAAAAATTGTAGATTGGAAAGACTTAGAATGTGCATTAAGGGAGCTTAGGGTCTCAGAGAAAAAAGTATGTGTTTTTCTTGTTGTGTCTACTCTGATCTCAGCCCTAGTGTGTATGTTCCTAAGTGAACACGTGTTCCCATGGTCAAGGTTAAGGAGCAGAAAGGGGATCAGGGAAGGCTAAAGGTTCAGTGTTAAGGAAGGACAAATACAGATGAAGGAGAGAAGTCAGAAAGACTATACACCGCTAACTGCTTTTCATAAAAGAGTTTCAGCTCGTTTATGGATTTTTCCCTTTTTCTTGTAGTGGAAAATATATTTGACACTGATTGTGTAAAATCCACTGTGAAGCCCCACAGCTCTGGGGTAGCTATTCTAGCTTTAAGAGTCCACCATCTCAGTGAACTTTGGGTCTGGTTAATTTGGTGTGTGTGTGTGTTCACTATGAAGTTTTGTTTTGTTTTATTGGGACAGCCTCTCTCCGTGTGGTGCTGGCTGGCCTGGAACTTGCTATGTACACTAAGATGGTCTGGAACTTACAGAGATCTGCCTCCTGTGTGCTAGGATTAAACGCATGGGTAGAGCTCGTGATAGTTTTAATGAAAAAGAAGAAAAATAATCAAACAAATATTTAGAGTCAAAGGCAGAGTCCTTGTTTTGTTGTACTTAATTTCGCACTGCTTAATGGACAGGCCAGGGACTGATGACTTCAAACTCTTTAAAATAGCTGAAGATTAAGGCGAATTAAATGCAGTGCCTCTGGGATGTCTGATCCAAATTTGTTTTTAATGACATAATTGTCACATATTACATCTGAGATTACATCCCAGTGAACTGGCTATCTGTGAGGTTATGCTACAGAAAACGAATTTCCCGTGTCAAAAGGAAAACAAGGGCGGCGCTAATGTTTTAAGGGCGAGGGTGAAGAGGGGGAGAAAATTTTGTTGAGCCCAGTCTCATAAAGTGACCAGGAATGGCTGGTGACAAGAGGAGGCTGACATGTGCTCTCAATGGATCTTAAATCACTGCAAGGACAAGCTGCGACATCTTCTCAGGGTTTTTATTTGCCTAATTTAGAGGGTAGAGGTCCTTCCCAATCATGCAAATCAGGTCATGCCCAGAAGCAACCGCGAAGAATAAAAGATAAGGAGACACAAGTCCTATGTAAATGTTTATATTTCATTGTAAAAGAACAAGACGTGAAATTCCTATTTGTTCCTCAATTTTTTTAAAGCTAAAAGTAATTGCAATATTTTCTTCCTCTAGGGCCTTCCCTTCCACAATTAATCTTTCCACACCTTCCCTCCTGTGATTATTCCCCCAAGCTTTAACAACAGTTGACTAATTCACAGCATTTCTGCTTCAAAGCTTTCAAAACACTGTGGGGTGGGGGTGCTGGCGGAGGCGATTGCTTGGCTCCACAAGCCACGCCCTTTCCTTCTTAAAAATTGGTTATTTTTGCAGTATGTTATTACCATCTATCAAGAACACACTCCTGTAAGGAAACCCAACTTCCATGCTTCACTCAACTGGTAAATTCTCAACTCTTAGGATGCTGAACACCTATACTTCAATGTAAATAAAAACACAAGGTTTGGGCCGTGAGAAATGTTTATTCTCTACTCTTTCAACTGTAGTACCCAGGTCCTGGATACCAGAGCCAATCGAGCAATTGAAAGTCTCACCAGCCGTTCGTGTAGAGGAAACGCTTTCAAAATATATCATTCATCTTCATCTTCGATAGCAGTTTATCCATATATCCTTTATAAGCATCATTAAGTATTGGTGCTTAAGATCTCTGTCACGAGGTAAGCTTTCAAATTTATAGGTACATGCGCTCGTGGAGGGGCAAAGGGACCTTTTCTTCTATTTATTTTTTCTTTTATTAGAACAAAAGGCAGCTTGAGTACACTTCAAAGTCTGGGAGTTGCTGTTTGACAGGCAGGCTGCCTTTGAGAAAGCCGTTCAGTGCATTAAATTAACCGACTCCTGGCCAAATCAAATTCAAGGGGAAAAGTATTTCCCATGCCTAGAGTGACAAACGGAATTACGAGGCACGCTTAAGCAGACTGTCAAACTTTTATGTTTACTTAAAAAAAAAAAAACTCCACACAGATGGAAAAGTCTGGTCCGTGGCAGCCTTGTGTGCCAGGAGAGGCTCACCTGTACACACACCACAGGCACGGGTCTTTCCCGGGCTGTCCGCACTGGGGGAGGGGATGGGTGGACATCGCTAGACCTTTGTCCCGGGGGCCTGGGGAGGGACGACTTTCTGGAGGCTTCGCAGCCACCTGCACTCTGGGAAGCCACACACAGTGTGGCCCTCCGGGGTCGTCCTGGGGCGAGCTTTGTGGGTGGGTGGGAGCATGGGCGTTCCCACCTCGGGGGCGGCGGGTGGCCCCACGCTCTGGCTGGGATGGGGTGAGCCACCGCTCCGTGGATTCAGAGTGGGAACCCCGACTAGATCAGCTCTGGGACAGGCCCAGGGTGAAGCGGCCCCGCCGCGTCCGCACCGCCACCGTGAGGCCGTGCCGGGGACGGTGCCCCGTGGAGGTGGCGCTGCCGCTTCGCGCTCATCTCCCCGCCCGTCTCCCCGCCGCCGCTGCCGCCGCGCCGGGCTGGGCTCGGGCGGGGGCATCCGCTCCGGTCTCCCCGCGCTTTCGCGCTCCCGCTTCGCGTGCGGCGGCTCGATCCGGGGAGGGAGTGAGGGAAGGGGTGGAGGTGGCGGGGGGAGGCCGAGGGGCGGATCCTGCCTGGGGGCTGATCCCTCCCTCCCCTCGGCCGGGCTCCGTGGCGGGCGGCAGCGGTGGTGGCGGCGGTGGCTCCATTCCCCCTCCTCCCCCGGGAGAGGCGGCCGGGCCCGGGGAGACGGAGCGGAGGGCCGGAGCGGGAGGAGGCCGCGCTCCCTCAGCCGGGCCGCGCACGGAGCTGCTCGCTCGCCCGGCCCGCTCGCCCGGCCGCTCACCCGGCCGGCCGCGCTCGCGCTCAGGGGGCCCCCGAAGCTAGGGGCCCGGCCGGCGGCTGAGGTAAAATGGGGGCGGCGGCGGCGGGGCCGGAGCGAGCGGGGGCGGCGGGGGCCGGCGGGGAGCGAGCGCTGCGCGCGAGGGGGCGGCCGGGGCGCACAGGGGTGTCCCGATGGGGCGTGGGGGTGACGCGCGACCTCTCCCCCGGAGCGAGGGCGGCGACGAGGCCGGGAAAAGCGCGCGGAAGGGAGCTGCAAAGCGAGGACCCCCTCCCGCACCCGCCATCTTGTTTCTCCCCGGTCCTGGCAGCCAAACGGCTAAGCCCCGCCCTCCCCGTGCTCCCCTATTGGCCTGGCTAGACCAGAGTCCCGCCTTCAGGGGCCGCCCTCGGCGCACGGGTTCCCCCTTGACGGGCAGGTTGGGCGGCCAATAAGTGCTTGCATCTCCGCGTCCTCCCCCCCCCTCCCCACCCCTCCGCCGTTCGCTGGCGCTCGCTTTCTCTGTGAGGGTCGGACTCTGCGTCTATCTGTGGTGCGCCTACCCTCTGGGTTGTTTTTTTTAGGGGGAGATATTTCTCTTTTTTCTCCTTCGGGGGGTGTCGTGAAGATTCCACTGGAAGAGGAGTCCCTTTAAAGGGACAGAGACCTTGTCTGGAGTCTTACCTGGTCTCATGAGTCCCTTGTGTGGCGTGCAGGGCGGGTTCCGTCCAATTGTTGAAACTCCTCATTCGGGGGCCAGGGTGAGGTGGTCGAGTTGGGGATCCCGGGTCGCTAAGAACGTCTCTGAAGGGGGCTGTTGGGGGTACTCGGCAGTGTGTGTATGGGAAGAGTTGTGTACGTGAGGAAACTCCCGCCAAAAAAAAAATACCAACCCTGGTCTAGTTGTTAGCTCCTTGTAGGCGAAACTCTTGGTTTCCCCTGGCAGTAGCCCAGCTGGGTCCCATGGGTTTGCCCCCTGTGATCGCATCGCGGGAGCCCCGAATGGGGATGGAGACGACTTCTGAGACTACAGGATGGGGTTCTTGTAGATTCTTCAAAATCGATACTGAAGTGTGTGTTTCCTCTCCAGAGGCTGCTTGCCTTTGGAGAATTGGGGAATGGAATCTGTTGGCTGGGACTACTTTTGAGACCTTGAGGTTGGTACGGGATCTCGTGCCCTCAGGGCTTCGGGTTGAACAGAAGTGCGGTAAAGGTCCTTTAGCTCCAAATGGTGGTGTATGCCTGCCTCAGGTTGCTCCACAGCCAGGTTAACTTAAGTCACACCTTGGGACTGAGAGGCCTTTACACTGTGGTTGTCAATGGTGACTTATTGATCATCCTTAAGAAGTAGATATTTCTGCCCTTGCTTTTATTACATTTTTATTTTTTTTAAATTTTATGTGCCTGGGCATGTTGCCTGATATATGCCGGGTTCCCCAAGAATTCAGAAGAGGGCTTCCAATACCCTGGAACTGGAGTTACTGGAGTTGTGATCCACAGTGTGGGTGCTAGGCATCCTCTTAAATGCTGTTATTTTTCCAGCATGCATATATATATATAATTATTATTATTAAACAATATGTGTATTGGTGTTTTGCCTAGGAATTGAACCTGGGTCCTCTGGAAGAACAGCCAGTGCTCTCAACTGTGCTGAGCCATCTCTCCTATGAACATTTTACATTTTTAGAGGGTCTCGCTATGTGCGTTGCTAGTCTGAAATACTATATAGATCTGCTTGGCCTCAAATTCCACAGAGAAGGCAGTACTTAAGAATAGCGCCTCTGCCTCCAGAGTACTGGGCTGGAAAGTGTGCTAGTACACCCCACCCCACACTGTTTTATTGATGCACTGTGGAGGCAGAGAAATTCAAAGCTTTGTCCAGGTTACACAGGAGCAGGATTAGAACCTAGGTTGGTGCAGAACATCCTCTCTCTAGAGCTCTCCGAGACTCTTGGTGTTTGTAGCCTCTCAGCTTGCTAGGAGATCTGGATTCACACATTTTTCTGAGCTTCTGTTTTCTCGTGGCTGAAATGGAGATGATGTCTGCACAGTCTCTTGAGGTAGTTGTGAGAAAGATTAAAAAGAAAAGGCCATTGTAGTTTGTTAAAGTATGCTGAGTATAGCCATCCTATCTTAGGTCTTCCTGGTGAGGATGGCCTTGGTAACTGCCTGCAGCTGCTCCTTAGGGGCAGAGAATGCTGGGGGAAGCACCCTGGGTAGATTAGATACAAGTATCAAGGGAGAGAGATTTCTGTGGTAATTGTAGGTGGAGAATTCGCCTCAGATAACCCCCCAATCAACTTGTCCTTGAGTTCAATGAAGACCTTAGACAGACTACTTAAAATTTAAAAGATTTCTTAGAGGCATTCCCAGCTTGCAAGGTTTGTGGTTGGAAATGCCCCAAGTAGTATTGCAGTTATCTTAAGTACTGCCTTCTGCCGGAAGTACCTAGCATATTATATTATTTATAGTCTGAAGCATTTCAGATGTCTTTACTTTGGACAGGGCCAAGAGATAGGGCTTCTAGCCATGAGATGTCTCTGGAGATGTTTTAGATCTGTGATTTTGTTTATTTATTTATTTATTTATTTATTTAGATAACAGGTTCTCACTCTGTATCCCTGCCTGGCCTGGAATTCACTCACTGAAGTAAGCACACCTACCTGTTTCCACCTCCCAAGTGCTAGGATTAAAGGCGTGCACCGTTAAAGCCAACACTACACTGGTGATGATCTGGTCCTCTGATGGAACTCATTCATTGTTTATCAAGCTTGAAAGTGGATGATATTCTTAATTGTCACCAATATTGTCTTTGCCTCCCCCTTTTTTTAAAAAAAACAAAAACAAAAGAAAAACAAAGAAAAGAACTATGATGTTAGCCAGGCACAGCCTACATCCTGAGTTCTAGGACAGCCAGGACTATGTAGAGAGACTATGTCTCAAAGGGTCTCAAAGAAACAAACAAACAGCATGGTCTTGTTTTGTTGCTGGCTTTGACCTCAATCATTCTGACCTAGTATCTGTCTTCTGAAACCTTACGCATTATCTTTCCCATAATTAACCTGTTTGATTCACTGCATGGCTCATTATAATACTAGACCTTATCTCGTGTCATATCCTAAAGATCTGTGTGCATTTCTGCTCTCTTAGTGAGATAAGACTCCTTGAGGACAGAGATCTTCAGGGATGGGGAACTGGCCCAGTGAGTGAAGGGCTTACTGTGCAAGCCTGAAATACTGAGCTGGATCCCCAGCACCCACCCGAAAGTCAAGTGCAAAGTGTTTCTCTAACTCTTCAAGTTTTGGGTGTAGTATATTGGCCTCAGACCCACAAGAAACCTAACTATTCTTGTCTTTGTCAAAGGCCTGGCCATGTATCCTTAAACTTATTTATATCAGTTTTTATCTGTTTTTCCCTTGGGAGAGAGAGAGAAGGGTAAAAGGAGAGAGACACCATGGGTTAGGAATCAAGAAAGCACAGCCGTGAGGGCTGGCAATTAGAGTTAAGACCTGCCCAGATAAAATATAGTAATAACTCGGGGTTATAGAGGGTAGATATCTGGCCAGCTATAGTGCTGATTAAGGCTTACTGTACGTAATAAAAGTTGTGTGTCTTTTATCCAAAAACTAAATGATCAAAGGTGGGGTAAAAACCCCAAACTGAACTACATTCTCCAACTGTTGGGGGACAGAGACACATAGCTCTCAGCTGCTCATTGACCAGTGTCTAACTGAAACCCTGTGGCTCATGATCGAGGAAGACACCTGACTTCAGTTTCTGACTTCCACACCTGCTGGAGTGGACAGGTGCACATGCAGAAACCACGCATATATATACACCATGCACACAGACACAGAAGTGTGTGGTTTAATCACTTAGCACTCTCGAGTGCTCGCTTATCTACCTTTTCAGACTCTTCCTAGCGAATGAGATAGGCAACTCCTTCCTCCATGAAGTTCCCATTCAGCTAGAAGTAGAGAATACTAAACCTAGTAAGTAGGTAAATTATGTAGCTTAGAAGATGGTGTCACTAAAAAGTAAATAATAGGATGAACCGCCTATTGCTGGATGATGTAAGGGATTTGTAATTTTTTTTTTCCCCAAGACAGGGATTCTCTGTGTAGGCCTGGTTGTTCTGAACTCCATTCTATATATAGACCAGGCTGGGCTCGAACCTAGAGATCCACCTGTCTCTGCCTCTTGAGAGCTTGGATTTAAAGGTGTGCACCACCACTGTGCAGCTGGGATTTACAATTTTAAAGTAATCAGATGATTATCAGTGATGTTTGTAAAGAGAGGTGCCGTGTGAATGCTTTAGAGCAACTGTTCTCAACCTGTGGGTCTTGACCCGTTTTATAGGGCTCACCTAAGATCATTAGAAAACACAGGTATTTTCATTACCAATCATAACAATAGCAAAATTACAGTTACAAAGTAGCAATGAAAATAAGTGCATGGCTGGGGATCACCACAACAGGAGGAACTGCATTAAAGGGTCGCAGTGTTAGGAAGGTTGAGAACCACGGCTTTAGAGGGATAGTGCTTACACAGGAAACAGATCTTTTGGTGTCCATTCAAATGGACACCATATATGAATGAACGCATATAGCAATGGATATCCAGCTCACACTCCCGTGGCCTTCTCTCCTTAGGTTTGCCTTCGTGGTTTCCAGTTGCCATGAGGAAGCCTCGCCGAAAGTCACGGCAGAATGCCGAGGGCCGGAGATCCCCATCCCCATACAGTCTTAAGTGCTCACCCACACGGGAGACCCTGACTTACGCCCAAGCCCAGAGGATTGTTGAGGTCGACATCGATGGCCGCCTACATCGGATCAGCATTTATGACCCACTTAAGATCATCACTGAAGATGAGCTGACTGCTCAGGATATTACCGAATGCAATAGCAACAAGGAAAACAGTGAGCAGCCCCAATTCCCTGCCAAGTCCAAGAAACCCTCATCAAAGGGCAAGAGGAAGGAGTCCTGTTCCAAGCATGCGTCCGGTACCTCCTTCCACCTCCCCCAGCCCAGCTTTCGTGTGGTGGATACGGGGAGCCAGCCAGAAGCGCCCCCATTGCCTGCTGCTTACTACCGATACATTGAGAAGCCTCCGGAAGACCTGGATGCGGAGGTAGAGTACGACATGGACGAGGAGGACATTGCCTGGCTAGACATGGTCAACGAGAAGCGCCGAGCAGACGGCCACAGCTCGGTGTCGGCAGACACCTTCGAGCTGCTGGTGGACCGGCTTGAGAAGGAATCCTACCTGGAGAGCCGCAGCAGTGGGGCCCAGCAGTCCCTAATCGACGAAGACGCCTTCTGTTGCGTGTGCCTGGACGATGAGTGCCACAATAGCAATGTCATCCTGTTCTGCGACATCTGCAACTTAGCTGTGCACCAGGAGTGCTACGGCGTTCCCTATATCCCAGAGGGCCAGTGGCTATGTCGCTGCTGCCTGCAGTCTCCCTCTCGTCCCGTGGATTGCGTCCTGTGCCCCAATAAAGGTGGGGCCTTCAAACAGACCAGTGATGGCCACTGGGCCCACGTAGTCTGCGCCATCTGGATCCCTGAGGTCTGCTTCGCTAATACCGTGTTCCTGGAGCCTATTGAGGGCATCGACAACATTCCACCCGCCCGCTGGAAGCTAACCTGCTATATCTGCAAGCAGAAAGGGCTGGGCGCGGCCATTCAGTGCCATAAAGTGAACTGCTACACCGCTTTCCACGTGACATGCGCGCAGCGGGCTGGGCTCTTCATGAAGATTGAACCCATGAGAGAAACCAGCCTCAACGGCACCACCTTTACTGTTCGCAAGACTGCGTATTGTGAGGCCCACTCTCCAAGTGTGGCCGTTGCCAGGAGAAAGGGCGACTCCCCAAGGAGCCTCAGTGAAGTCGGGGATGAGGATGGGCCGAAAGAGGGTGGAGGGGAGGAGGAGCAGGAAGAAGCTGAGGAGGAGGGCCAGGAAGGCCAAGGTGGGGTGGGCAGCCCCCTCAAGGGCGTGTCCAAGAAGGGTAAGATGAGTTTGAAGCAGAAGATCAAGAAGGAGCCAGAGGAAGCTGGCCGAGAGGCACCCTCCATCACTCTCCCCATGGTCACTGTCCCACAGATACCCTCTTACAGGTGAGCCTCATGAGACGCTCTCTTGCAGGACTCTTGGTTTGTTCTTCACAGTAGCCCAGGTCTTCCCCACATACGGCTGATGGATGCCTGGTCTCCTCTGCTCCCAAATGGAGCCTGGCCCTGTGTTGTGGTTTTGTCCCTGCCTTCAGAGTAATGTGTCTCCTTTAGTTCTGAGTGACATAAATCATTTAAGTTGCTTGATAACACTGATGACACAGTGTAACTAAAGTGGTAGTTTTCACAGTGGCACTAAATGGCATTGTGAACAGGATAATTCTCGCTGTTAACTCTCCCACGGATTGCTAAATGATTATCATCTCTGGTCTTTGTATGAACATGCTGTGTCCTTATACTGCCTCTGTGACAACCCCAAGGGCTCACACTGGATTCCAGTGGGAAGCCTGCAAGTGTTAACACTGTTCACGAGGGATGTATGTGGGTGGGGCAGCCCTCCTCTTGAGAAGCTTTAGATGTTGGGAAAAGTGGAGTTTTAGAGCCAAGTCTCCAGCCCCTCCCTCAGAGTCCTCAGAGAGAGCACTGCACCTGGGTTAAAAATTGTCAGTTTAGCCGGCGGTGGTGACGCACGCCTTTAATCCCAGCACTTGGGAGGCAGAGGCAGGCAGATTTCTGAGTTTGAGGCCAGCCTGGTCTACAGAGTGAGTTCCAGGACAGCCAGGGCTATACAGAGAAACCCTGTCTTGAAAAACCAAAAAAAAAAAAAAAAAAAAAGAAAAAAGAAAAAAAAAGTCAGTTTAGTAGCTGGGGGGTACGGGGATGGGGTGGGGGGAGCTTAGCAGGGAACATTTTCCAGCAGAGCCCACCTCAAGGCTGATTCCTTTAAAAGGTATACAATGGTAGCTGTGGTGCTACACACCTTTAACCCTAGCATTTGGGAGGCAGAGTCAGATAAATCTCCAGAAGTTTAAGTCCAGCCTGGTATACATAATGAGCTCTAGGCCAGCGAGGGCTGCACAGTGAGCCCATGTCCAGAAACAGCAAAGGAAAGGAAGACAAATGTACAGCCTTAGAGGAGGAGGGAATCTTGGAGGCTTTTCATCTAATGTAGTCCTTGCACCTTCTCCCACATTCCCAGATGAAGAAACCACAGCCACGGGAGGTAAAGTTGCTCTCTCCTTTGTTCATGCGATGAAGTATTTATTGAGCACTTACTACATGCCACATCCTGTTCTAAGGTGGAGAAGGGCAGCTTCTGGGCTGAAAGTGCTAGGCTCTCTTGATTGGAAGGTTATGGGTAAAAGAGCATCTGGCGGCTTGGAGGAAACTGGCACTGTGAGGAGAACCGGCAGCCAGACCTGCCACGCTGGGAAGGTACCCGAGCAAGATCGGGACGGGGGCTCTTATTTCGAGAACTTCAGCAACTCTGTCTTCAAGACAGAGCTGGTCTTGGTTACCTCTTTCTTGAGGTAACTGGGTCAGTGCTTAGTCCCCATTTGTACGGTGGCCTTGCCCTAGGGCTAGCTCTTGGTTGTCTGTCATAGCTGTTTGAGCTGCCTTTCCCAGAAGCCAGATTCGCTGGCTAAGAAGAAACACACCACGTAATACTTGTGTGACCTTTGGTAAGTTATCTAATTGCTCTAAGCCTGAGTTTGTGAGCAAACTCACCAGATAGAGTTAAGAGAAATCTGAGTCAAAGTCTTAGCACAGTACCTGGCAGGTTGTAAGTGCTCAATAAATGGTGGCTACTGCTGCTGCTGCTGTGTTGTTTTATCCCCACCCCACCCGCACAAATGCTGTTGACCCCACCATGGCCAGTAGGCAGAGGGAGGGGCTGGCCTGCAAGTGGGCAGGTGTGCTTGGCATGGGTGCTGGTGGGAAAAGGCCTAGGTAAGCTTGGCTTTGGGCGAGGACATCTGACTAGAGATGGAAGGCAGGGAGTGGCAGCGTCCACCCTGCTTGCCCCATCTTTCTTAGGTTTTATCTCGATTAGCTACAGTTAGCTCTCCTCCCATGGAGTGAGGCAAAGAGATAAAGCAGAGGGGCACTGGGGCCTTGCTTACCTTGGGCGTGGACTATGGTAGTGAAGAGGTCAAGGCGTTGGATCCCAAGTGGAGCCACTTGTCTTCTTAGCTGTGTCAGGAGTTGGCAACCCAGCCTGAGTTCCTCATGTGCCTGTTATTAGTGGGACAGTGGGGGAGGGGACAGTGCTGTTGTCCCTGAGGGCTCATTAGATCCTTTCCTGCCCAGCCCCAGAGCTGTTACATAGCTGTCATAACCCAGAGACCCGCCTGCCTCTGCCTCCCAGGTGCTGGGATCAAAGGCGTGCGTCACCACGCCCGGCTCCTATAACCCAGATCTTAAGACCTCACTTGCTGGCTACTTTTTAAGAGCATCTATCCTGTATATTTATCTATATTTAGATTGTTGTTTTCTCCTTTTCCCTTTGATTGCCTAAAATTTAGGCATTTTTAGGGTGCTAAGAGTTTTTAAATGATAAAAATCAGAGGTCAGGTGGCTATAATCTCAGTTACTTGGGAGGTTGAGGCAGGAGGGTCCTAAGTACAAGGCCAGCCTGAGTAGTACAGTGAGACCCCGTCTCTCACGACCCTGCATCCGCACACAAAACCCCTCAGAGGTCACATTACTCTGAGGGATTACGTTTGGGTACAGAAAGCAGTAACCTGGCACATTTTCTTTGAGCTTGGCTGTGGGCTATCCCAGGGTCTGGCGAGGTCCTCAGCCACAAAAGGCAGGGTCTGGCAACACAGCACACAGCATACTCAAAAGCTTGTTTTCTCTGTGCTGTTGTCAGAAGGAGGCTGTGGGTTCCGGAGCACAGGCCTGTTTCTCAGTACCTTACTGAAAGTTCCTTAACGACAGGCAGTAGGGCTGAGAGAGGGTTCCCTCAGAAGATCAGTTCTCCAAGGCAGCCGGAGAAGCAGGGGAAACATGGCCGCTCGGTCTCTCGTGCCGAGCTGCCTAACTCTGCTGTCTTCTCCCTGCCTTCCCCCAAGCTGAGACATTTGGTCACTTCCTTCTGTTTTCCTCTGTAAGGTTGAGAAATGAACTGAGATCTGAATGGGATGTACAGCGAGCGGCGTGTATCCCGAGCTTCCCACTGACCTGTCTCTCACTCCCCTGTGCCTCTGCCCAAGGTTGAACAAGATCTGTAGTGGTCTCTCCTTTCAGAGGAAGACCCAGTTCATGCAGCGGCTTCACAACTACTGGCTGCTGAAGCGGCAGGCTCGGAACGGTGTCCCCCTCATCAGGCGCCTGCACTCCCACTTACAGTCCCAGAGAAATGCTGAGCAGGTAGGTACGGGTGACTGTTGGCAGCTTGTGAAGAAAACTGGGGGGACAGGAGGAGATGGTGGACGTGAGATGGTGCCACCACTGCCGCCTCCGCCTCCGCCTCCCAGGAAGCCTTTGCCAATAGCAGATCACCCTCTGAGTGATCTGTCCAGAAGAGTTTACCAGCACCGCAGAGATCTTCAGACCTGGCAGGGGTCTCTTCTGAAGGGAGATGTTTTACATAGTTCCTGCACTATAGATAACAATAGAGAACGCTAAACTGTGTCATTAAGGAATGAGAACAAAGCCATTTCCTCTTGAATTCATTTGGTCAAACTTCAGTTTTTCACTTTCCTCCTTGCGTCTTCCATCTCTCTGGCTTATCTGTAGTCTTTCTGTTGCCTGGTGTGTGTGTGTGTGTGTGTGTGTGTGTGTGTGTGTGTGTGTGTGTGTGTGTTTTGTCTGTTGTGCCTGTGAGTTATACCTGTGTCTGATGTCTGCCCTGCCTGTACCTAACAGGGCTTTCCTCTGTATTAATTGAACAGCACAGAAACAATGGGATGGGGACCGAATGAGAGATTCTGGTTGGTTGGTTGGTTGTTAGAGATTTATTTTGTGTGTATGAGTATTTGGCCTGCATGAGTGTTTGTGTACCATGTCCGTGTCTGTTGCTCACAGAGACCAGAAGAGGGTGTTGGCTGGCCTGGGACTGAAATTATAAATGGTTGTTAACTACAGTGTAGGTGTTGGGAACCAAACCCTGTTCCGCTGCAACAGTAGCCCGTGCTCTTAAGTGCTCTGCTGTGTCTCCAGCCCAAGTGAAATGATTCCTTACAGAACAATTAGACAGTTTTATCAGGAAGAAGTCATTATATCTTGACCTAGAAACACTCAATACTGCAGATAGACCTTAACAAGCTATATCCACATGTTGTTTTTAAAATTTATGGATATTTAAGGTCATTTCTTTCTTTTTTTTTTTTTTTTGGTTTCTGGAGACAGGGTTTCTCTGTATAGCTCTGGCTGTCCTGGAACTCACTCTGTAGACCAGGCTGGCCTAGAACTCAGAAATCCGCCCGCCTCTGCCTCCCGAGTGCTGGGATTAAAGGCCGCCACGCCTGGCCCTTAAGGTCATTTCTAACCTGTTGACTGTTTTCAGCAAATGATTATCACAGCACACACACAACTGTGTCAAAGACATGGAACAGAACATAAGATGAAAGCTATGCTTAGGTTATAAAAGTTGATTGCATAGGAAATCCAACAGTGACACTTTGTTCTCTTAAACCTAAACAGGCTAAGTATATAGTAGGACAGCAGATTGAATACATAGACTCAGTGATCTCAAAGCATATTATTCACTGGGCTGTAGAGTTTGCCAAAAGTTTAGTCTCTTTGAGGCCAAAAGATAGCTTTGTTAAAAAACGTATTGTTGCCAGGCGGTGGTGGCGCACGCCTTTAATCCCAGCACTTGGGAGGCAGAGGCAGGCGGATTTCTGAGTTCGAGACCAGCCTGGTCTACAGAGTGAGTTCCAGGACAGCCAGAGCTACACAGAGAAACCCTGTCTCAGAAAACCAAAAAAAAAAAAAAAAAATCCACACAGCTTGACTGAAGGATGAACTCCAGGACAGCCTGAGCAGCCAGCCCAGTGTCATGTCATAGAAGAGGTGGCTGGGTGAGAGCAGAGTGGCCCAATTTCGTAAAATAAGAATAGATGCCCTTTGCCCTTCAGCTTCTCATAGTAAGTATGCAGGCGACGGCCCAGCCCGTGGTCTGTAGCCTGTCCCACGTGGCAGCCACCACATGCTTAGGTAGTGTTTTCTGCTCCTGCTTAGTTCCTTCCCCTTGCCCACAGCACTAGTTAGTTCTTTCTCACCTGCTCCATCCCATCTGCCTTCGGATCCTCCCACGCCGCTGCAGAGAAGCACAAAGTTCACCTGACCCATGCCTCGAGCCTCCCGTTTGCTCACTCTGCCTGAGCCTGAGTCACAGGCCAATCTAATCTATCTGGCCTCTCTTCAACCTCTGCTTCCTGAAGTCTCTACAGCATTAGCAGGCTCCTCCCAGCAAGTCCTCACATTGCCATCATGGATCTCTGTGTCCACAGGTCTCTATGCACCTTTACAGCCTTTTTTGATTTCTTCGAGGTGTGTGAGTGTGTGTGTTTATGTGTGTTTGTGTGAGTGTTTATGTGTGTGTGTTTGTGTGCGCACACACAGTGGACATGCATCTTGTGTGTATGATGACATGCCCACCAGGCGTCTTCCAGGCTCTGTTACTGAATTCAGTGTTTGGCTAGATTGGCTGGCCAGCATGTCTTCTCCTGCATATGCAGCTCTTAGCTTACCCTAGCAAGCCTTCCCAGCCAAACCTCTCCCTATCCAGACGCCTCTCTGTTTTGTATTCTCTCAGCAGTTAAAAATAAAAAGGTTTAGCTGGTGGTGGTGGTAGCACACAGCTTTATCCTATAGCACTGGAGGCAGAGGCAGGAAGGTCTTTGTGAGTTCCAGGCCACCTGGTTTCCAGAGCAAGTTCCAGGACAGCCAGAGCTGTTACACGGAGAAACTCAGTCTAAAAAAACAAACAAACAAACCCCCAAAAAGGTTTATTTTTTTAAATTCTTTTTTTTTTAAGATTTATTTATTTTATGTATGCCAGTACACTGTAGCTATACAGATGGTTCTGAGCCTTCATGTAGTTGTTGGGAATTGAATTTTAGGACCTCTGCTCGCTCTGGTCAACCCCACTGGCTAGGGTCGGCCCTGCTCTCTCAGTCCCTGCCTGCTTTGGCCCAAAGATTTATTTATTATTATACATAAGTACACTGTAGCTGACTTCAGACACACCAGAAGAGGGCGTCAGATCCCATTACAGATGGTTGTGAGCCACCATGTAGTTGCTGGGATTTGAACTCAGAACCCTTTTGAAGCGCAGTCAGTGCTCTAACCCACTGAGCCAGCCCCGTTTATTTTGTTTTTAATTTGTGTGTGTATTATAAATGTGTGGGGAGTGTGTGTCCTGAGACCTGGTACCTCAGAGGCCAGAGGGGGTTCTCTCAGCATTCTCTACTTCTTTTATGGCCCAGGTTTTGGTTCCTTTAAGCTGTCATTTTCCTGTGTTGCAAATCCCTCAGCAACAGTGCCCACTTCTGGAACAGGATTCACTGATTTTTTTTTTTTTAAGGTTTATTTTATTTATTTGTTTTTTTACTTCTCAAGTGTGTGTGCCTGTGTTTAAACACTAAGCAGGTAGTGGCTGCCACTGTGTGCAGGTGCCTGTAGAGACCAGAGGCATATTCCTAGGAGCTGGAGTTAGAGGAAGTTGTAAATCAGTCCTGTGCAAGAGCGGTACCCACCCTCTAGCCCCGCATTTGCTGATTTTCACTGTTTGACCAAACTATTTTTTTTAAAGATTTCTTTATCTTATATATGAGTACACTATCACTGTCCAGACACACCAGAAGAGGGCATCAGATCCCATTACAAATGGTTGTGAGCCACCATGTGGTTGCTGGGAACTGAACTCAGAACCTCTGGAAGAGCAGTCAGTGCTCTAACCTGCAGAGCCATCTCTCCAGCCCTGACCAAACTATTTTAAACCTCCATCTACTAGTAAGAACTTCACTGTTTTCTAGCCAAGGCAAAGCTGTAGGGTGCGATTCCTTCAACCCCTTAGTCTTACTGAGTTTCTTCAGAAATGCTTTCCAGCTGTGAGGGCCATGGCCGGCCAGCGGTGCCCCTGGGGCTGGGGAAGCTGTCAGAAGCCTCTCTTCAGTTTGTTCTTGTAGTACAGTGCTGAAGACTCACTCTAGCACCAGGAAGCCCGGGCCCGGGGCCCTGAGCGGTGCTGGGGAAGGGCCTTCAGCAACCTCAGGGCTGGCGGGAGGCTGAGGCAAAAGGAAGGAGACCACAGCCCCCTTGTTCTTGCCTTGCTTAGCGGGAGCAGGACGAGAAGACTAGTGCAGTGAAGGAGGAGCTCAAATACTGGCAGAAACTTCGCCATGACCTGGAGCGAGCGCGGCTGCTGATCGAGCTCATCCGCAAAAGGGAGAAGCTCAAGCGGGAGCAGGTAAGCAGAGCCCTGCCAGGCCCTCGCTGGCTCCCCTCACTCCTCTGGGGCCAGCATTCTGTGTCCCTCTGGTGCTGAGCACTGTGGGCTCCACGCTCTGCTCGGTTGGTATTGGGTGGAGTGCTCCTGGAGGCATCTGTGTTTCGCGGTTCAACTCATTTGGGCTGGAGCCTGTGCCTAGTCCCACGTGCCTGCGCCCTTGATGGAATGTCTGCTTTAGAAGTGTTTGGAGGGACTCTGACCTGAATGTTCTGAAAGGCTTCTGGCGCACCTCTGTGGCATTGCTAGGTTCTCCTGGCCTGTAAGGAGCTGGAGTCTCAGTCCAAGGACATTCAAAGTCCCCCACCACAGGGCATGGATACAGCATAGCATGTGGTTCAGGAGCATCATGTGTGCTGTTGCTGGACCGGGTCTAAAGCCTGGCCTGTTACTTTCTGTTTCCATAACATTAAACAAACTTTAATCTCTGTATACCTCACTGTTTTCTCATCTTTAATAGAGATAACGACAGAGCTGACATCATAAAGATAGATGAATTTATATTTGTCGAAGTTGAGAATACTTAGTACCTGGCACATAGTCAGGGCTGGAGAGGTTGCTGCTGTTGTTACTAATGGTAGTACTGGTCCTCTGCCCCACTGGGGTGTCTGTGAGAGTTCTCTGCACATGGCACAGAGCAAATATTATTAATTGAACGGATGACAAGCCCAAACTGTTCTCTCTAGTCCAAGAATAGCAGCTGTTACTCGAATGCTTTCGAGGGGTGGGTTAAAATTCTCCCTCCTCCTGCCGTTCAGTTCAACAGCCACACGCCCCTCTCTGCTAGGCCAGCAGCTTGAGCTCCACTCCCTGTCCTGGGCAGCTCTGAACTGCGTCTAGCCTGAGTGGGCAGGGAGGACATCGCAAGACCTTCACAGGTCAAACTGTAATTGTACCCAGGCTTGGTCTTATAGCTTAGATTGTCTTCCTGCCTCGGGTTCATAAAAAAGAGGAGGTTTATGTTGATGTGGCCAAGAGCAGGAGCTTATCTGCCTTACTGGTGGCTGTGTGGTATTTCCTGTCATGCACCCTGTAAGATGACATTGGACAGGGTACCACTGTAGCTCTGCTGAGCCTGGACTCCCCAGTCACCCTGGCCCACAGGGTGAGCTCTCAGTGCTTATGAGATACATGTGTGCTTACATTTGGTCAGTGCGCTTGGACTAAGGCCTGGGCTCAATCACTTCTCAGTTTGTTTTCCAACCAGGTAAATCTGTTAACTCACTCGTGTCACCAAACTCCATGTACCAGATTCTAAAGTGGGAGCACTAATCTCTGCTTCCGTTGCCATGTCATTAACTGAGATAATACAGGGAGAGCAGCAGTGTGGCCTAATAATGGTCAGGAGTTCTGTGGAAACTGACTGGAGCCCCACGCTAACTGTCCTGTTAGCTCTGTGATCTGGAGCCAGTCTCTTGGTCTCTCTGTGACTCCTCTTCCTCTGTGTGAAATGTCTGTCAGGACCTGGACCCTCAGTGTTACAGGAGCTGCTTAGACAGCCCCACACACCCGCCCCCAGGCACACATCTACACAGAACTAAACGGAAATCTTTAGCCGGGTGTGGTGGCGCACGCCTGTAATCCCAGCACTCGGGAGGCAGAGGCAGGCAGATTTCTGAGTTCGAGGCCAGCCTGGTCTACAAAGTGAGTTCCAGGACAGCCAGGGCTACACAGAGAAACCCTGACTTAAAAAACTAAAAAAAAAAAAAAAAAAAAAAAAAAAAAAAAAAAAAAAAACAAGAGATCTTTAAAGGGCTTAGGCTGTTCGTTGCGACCTAGCATGAGTTATTACTGGTGTTAGTTACTACAGTCGATAATTGCTATGACTTCGGTAAGTTGTGGTCTGGTTCGTGATGAGTAGGAAACATTTGTAAGGTGGCTATTCTGATTTGTTCACTGCCACCAGGATAGGTTATCACAGACCCGGCCATTTCCAAAGGGAAGCTGATTTGGCTCCCAGCGCTGGAGGCTGGAAGTAAAGGCATGGTGGCAGGCTGGTGAGAGGGATCCTTCCTGCAGTCTGTCGCGACGGGAAAGCACCCGAGCAAGGGGTCGCACATGGGAGTTGGCCTCAACAGCAGTCACTCCTGGGAGAGCCCACTTGTAGGCCTCCTGATCCGTCCTGGGGGCAAAGCCCCAGGATGCCAGCACCTCTCCACCCTCACACACTGGGAGTTGTGACTGTGACACGGGACCTGCACTGCTTGTGTGAGCTTCAGGTGGGGTGGCGGGTGTCACCCCTTGCAGAGATTTGTTACACCTGATTGACAGCAGGTCTACACTCTGATCACTCCTACTTTCATTGCAGGTCAAAGTACAGCAGGCTGCCATGGAGCTGGAGCTGATGCCGTTTACGGTCCTGTTGAGGACGACTCTGGACCTGCTGCAGGAGAAAGACTCTGCACACATCTTTGCTGAACCTGTCAGCCTGAGTGAGGCAAGTTGCCCCTCTAGGCACGAAGTCTGTTCTGGAAATAGCCTGAGGAGAGCAAGCAAGGGTTGCACTGCGGGCCATTCAGAAATGAGAGTGGGGAGCTGGTCGGCTGGCCGGCTGGTAGACTTGCTCAGGGTGTGGGGTCTGTAGGAGGGCTGGGTGGACCAGGCCCTGAGGCTCGTGGTGAGCCCGACATGGCCACAGCAGAGAGTTGGGAAGCCAAAAGTAGCAGTGAAGGGTGCGCCCGTGAGGCTCATAAATGGTTGTTGTAATTGTACAGGTTTTATATGTTTAGGTTCCAGATTACCTGGAATTCATATCCAAGCCAATGGATTTTTCTACTATGAGGCGGAAGCTGGAATCTCACCTGTACCACACCTTGGAGGAGTTTGAGGAGGACTTTAACCTTATAGTTACCAACTGCATGAAGTATAATGCTAAAGACACAATTTTCCACCGAGCAGCTGTCCGCCTCCGGGACCTGGGAGGGGCCATCCTGCGGCACGCCCGGCGGCAGGCAGAGAACATCGGCTATGATCCTGAGAGGGGCACCCACTTGCCCGAATCACCCAGATTGGAAGACTTTTACCGATTCTCCTGGGAGGATGGTGAGGAGCCTGGATGGGTAGAGAGGAGAAGGACCAGGAAGAGAGGCACAAGGACAGGGCCCAGACAGCCCAGGATCAGGGTGGGCCTTGGGGGTACAAAAGCTGTGGCTGGGAGCACACTCAGTGCTGTGAGACAGGTGTTTCTGTGTATTTGGAAAGCCAAGGCCTCTCCAGGCATCTTCTGGATCCCTGCAGTGTGGCTCTGGAGCCTCGGGTGGGAGGACCAGGAAGTAGAGAACTTCAGAGCACCGCACTCTGCCTGTCCCCTCTTGCTGCATAATCACTCAGGCCAGGGATTGATAAGTCTCTACGTGGCCGCAGGCATAACTGGGACTTGCTTCCTGCACGTTTCCCAAATTCTGCTCTGTCCCTTCTAGGCAGCAGTGTTGTAGGGCCAAGGCCCATACTGACACTGCTGGAAGTCACTGGCCTAGCCCTTCCAGGAGCGTAGTTTACATCCAAAAGATGTCAGCCCTTTTCGCTCACCCTGTGCTGGGCCGGTCCTTCAGCCTCTTTGTCCTCCATTCTCCCTGGCAGTGGACAACATCCTTATCCCAGAGAACCGGGCCCATCTGTCCCCAGAGGCACAGCTGAAGGAACTGCTGGAGAAACTGGATCTGGTGAGCACCATGCGGTCCAGCGGGGCCCGCACCCGTCGTGTCCGCATGCTGCGCAGG